>NC_138822.1:57413329-57894103 GCF_965178545.1 Coloeus monedula
ACAAGCCTTTCATTATATTTTCTTTCCCCTGTCCAGAAGAGGAAGTGAGTGATAAGAACACTTTTGGTGGGTACTTGGCATTCAGCCAAGTTCAAAGCACCACAGAGAAAGACTCCATCAAATTATCTTGTAATATATTATGACTGAATCAGTGCAGGATCACTTTTGTTTACCTGAACAACCCTTAGGAGATTCACTCATTACTGGTTTCTCTTCTCATTGCTCAGCACTCTCCTATTTCATTACACAGAACTATAACCACAAAAGTGGCATTTTACTTCCCTATCAATCTAGAATAATTCCTTGGTCTTTAATGTTGTGAATGCGCATATCTTAAGGTTCAGTGCTCACACTTTTCTGGTTGAAAGCACACCACTTTCCCAGCTTTCCCCACCAGGCAGTTACCTGTATTTCATGCATCAAAAAAGCACTGCCTGGTTGGATATGTACCATTAAACATGTTTTTAAATTTGGAAAGTTTTAACAAACAGTATTTTCACTGCTTCAGCTACTGAAATACCTTCTGCTGTTTGATCGTTTCCCCTAAAAGTAATGAGATTATGGTCACTGTGCTGCAGACAGGCTGGCACGTCCCTTTGCTTGTCCAACGAGTCTGACTTCTTAAGAAGTTGCAGGGCACTTTTAGATTCCCTGGACTGTGAAGCAAGGCCATAGGCCACAACGACAGCAGGTCTTCATCAATCTGCACATCTGCACCATTAACCAGCCTCCCAGGCTCTGTTCCTGTGAGTCTGTAATGCACAGCATCCTTCCAAACACTTCCTGGTATCACTGCTTTTGACAGAAATCTGTCATGGCCTTGTGAACACTCAGATCATACATGTATGTAAATGTCAAATGGGTCATGCCTCTGATTTTTTAAAGTATTGATGGAAGGTTTGGTTTTCTTTTGGTTGGTTGGTTGGTTGGTTGGTTTGCTTTCTGGGGGTTGTTTTGAGAACATGCTGCTTTTAACAGCCTCTCCTTCAGAAGAAATTTGTAGCAGGGGTTAGGGAAAAATAAATCATGGAATCACAGAATCATCAAGGTTCGAAGAAACCTTCAAGATTATCTAGTCAAACATCAACCTAACACCACCAAAATATTGCCTAAATCATGTGCCACATTCTGACACCTCCAGAGATGGTGTCTCCACCACCTCCAACGCAACTGATTCCAATATCCAAATATGTGCCACATTCTGACATCTCCAGAGATGGTGTCTCCACCACCTCCAACGCAACTGATTCCAATATCCAAATACTCTTTCAGTGAAAAAAAAATAATCTCAAATATCTAATCTGAACCTTCCCTGGTGCAACTTTCTGCCATTTTCTCTCATCCTTCCACTTGAGAAGTGGCAAAAGATTCCAACTTCCTCCTCACTGCGACCTCCTTTCAGGTAGCTGGGGGGGGCAATGAGGTTCCTTCAATGAGTTTCCTTTTCTCCAGACTAAACAGTCCCAGTTCTTTCAGCTCCTTCTTGTAAGAATTGTGCTTCAAACTCTTCACCAGCTTTTTTGCCTTTCTCTGGAAACACTCCAGCACCATTATGTGCATTTTGAATTGAGGGGTCCAGAACTGGGCACAGGACTCAAGGTGTTGCTTCACCAGTGCCAAACACAGAAGGACAATCACTTCCCTGGTCCTGCTGGCCTTAGTATTGCTGATACAGTCAAGGCTGCCACTGGCCTTCTTGGCCACCTGGGCACACTCCTGGCTTGCCTGTCATCCCATCTTTCTTTCCATGTCATGCGTAGTGAGTGTGGGACATGTGGTCTCGACACAAAGTATGGAAATAACTAATTGAGCTGTTGTTTTTGTCTTCTCTCTGCAAGGACTTTGAGAACTTTTGCTGTTTTTCTTTCTTTTGAGACCCTTATTTTTACTGTAAACAAGCAAACAGAAGATAGAGAGGCAGAAAAATACTAGACATATGTCCTGTATAAGCATGGTAAGTTATGAAATATATAACCAGATTTCTCCAGAGCAGCTTAAAAATTAAAATTAATTCCAGAAGGAAAATAAACCAATAGCAACAAAACCCTCTCCCATACTCCTGTACCTGTGCAGATTACACTATAGGGCAGTGTGTTATCTGTTTATTATAGTACCCAGATTAGCAGAGCAAGTGGGTTAGCTACAAGAGAGCAAAAAAGGACTTGAAAGGAATTCTGAATTTATCTCAGAGGCTTAAATCTAATAATCTATGTCTCTTCAGCTGTGTATTGTCTAAAAAAATTCAACTGCTTGGGCAGCTTTTAATTGCAATACCCATAGAAAAGAGTTCAAAAAATCTAAACGTATCCAAGAAATGTCTTCTATTAATGGTTTTATTTTCATAATAGCTACATTATTTTGACTATCTGGCATAGTTGCATGTGTCCTTTCCCAGGTAAGAAGATTATTTTATTCAAAGAAATTCTACTGTGATGCAACATAGTTGCATGTGTCCTTTCCCAGGTAAGAAGATTATTTTATTCAAAGAAATTCTACTGTGATTTACTTTACTGTAAATAGATTGAATCATCTCCCTTTTGTTTCTCAGCCTGTCAATTTTATAAATAAATGTTACTGTTTCTTTTGGATGTCATGAATCAATGCTTGCATTTTTATTTTTACCTTAATCTATTTTATGCTGGATGTGATTTAAGGTTTCTGGATAGCAGCCCATCTGCTTGGGACACAATATTGTGAACCTGCCATCTGTGTTTCCCAGTACAGCACTCATCAGAGGACAGGACAGAAGAGCTTGCAGGCAGGTAATACCTGCACCCACAAGCAATAGTGATGAGTGCCATGACTACTGGTGATGCTGAAGGCCACTACCATTGCAGTAAGGTACCAGGCTGCTGGGCTGATGCTAGAGGATTACTGCAAGATTACCAAAATCCTCTCCTTGCTATGTGTTTATAGCTACTCATTTATCTTATTATAGCTGTGTAGGTCCAAAGAGCTGAGAAATTTAAGGAATTGCTATAGAAACTTCACTGAAGGAAGGCATTGATATCACAGATCATCAGCTGAACATGTTAGATGTTATTGGAATACTAGGCATTGACAGAAGTGAAAAGTGGTAAGATGTCTCTGCCTACAGACTTCTGTTCTAGCATGTTGTGACATACTATCTTCTATTTACAGTCTCTCTGATACCCACAGTTTGATTTTGGCAAGCTCAAACTGCAGGATGGGATTAGGATGGTTGAAACAAACTTAACAGAGTGTAAACCACACAGAGCACTTTGCATTTATTCTTGTTTCTTTGGCTAATGGCCATTTTCACCTTGAAAGAGCATCAGAAGGAAATCCGAGTCCTGTCTGACTGATCAGGCTGAAAAAGAGTCCAACTCCTGTCAAGAAACATTTTGCTGCTCACTCTTGTCGGTGCTTGTGGGTGCTCACTTCTGTACTCTCACATGAATGAGTACAGCATTTAATACATACATGCATGCTGTTTTCTCCCACTTGACTTTACATTTATGCATTGCCTATGTACTGGACAACATGTTAGAGAGAACAGTACAACTGTAGAAGTGAGATAATCCAGAGATTCCCCCTCGTTTGTACTCATTTTTTTTAAGTTATAGTGGCATAAACTAAAACTGAATATTTCCGTGGTGTGTATCTCTGAGCCCCATTTTCTACTTTTCTCTCAGCAAAGGAATTCACTCCATATTTTTGTCAGTCAGTAAAACAGTAATGCCATATTAGTTATTTGTCTAAATATGGTCCGGTATAATTGCGTTTTCTAATGCATAATCACATCAATGCATTTGCCATGATGATTAATCAGATGTACCTTCTAAAGAAAAATACCTAATTTTGCCAGTCTACTGTGGAAGTTTTGTGGGTGAAGAATTCACTGGCTGAACCACTGATTTTCCCACTTAACCCCACATTCAATATTTTCATCAACTGCAGTGCAGATAGAAAATTAAACAGAGATTTTTTTAATGCAGTCATTAAAAATAGTATCATCGGAATGTACTGAAGACTGCACCTAAAAATGGAGGAAAAAATATTTGAAAAAGATTTTTAATATCAAGTAAAAGTATTGGAATTTTTCCTAATCATTCCTAAATTAAATGACTATGAAAGGAGAAATCTTAATGTTACATATAACTCTTAGAATATATCCCCTTTGGTCAATGAAAAATAATACTAATATTTTTTCTGAAAATAAAAGCTCTTTGAAAGCAAAACAGTTATTTCATGGTCCAAACCCACTGTAGAACAGACAGAAATATGTTTTGCAGTATGCCAAGCAACTATTCCACTAAAATAAAACACATCCTAGAGTGCATGCATGATTACTTGCATTCTGGATAATCCAACTCTGGAAAATTGCATCAGTCTTCTTAAGTTTCAACCCCGACTTACTTCCTTACAAGCCAAGTTTCTATTGCCTCACATTTATCAATTATATAAGATGAACATTTTTAAATATCTTGGTATAAAGTGTATTTTTTTCTTACTTACGAAACTCAAAAATAGCCGAAACACTTTTTCCTAAATCCTCAAAAAGGAACCCCAAAAAAAGAAAAATTCCCTTAAAGCCATTATGGCTATGGTGAATTATGAGGCCAAAAGCTTTTTATGTCTGAGATCATCAATAGAAATGTCAAAAGTGGGTTGTACTTGTAACTGAAATTTTAGATCTATTTTAGCATCTGGATACAGCTGGATAAACTTCATGTGACAGATGAGCAACAGCCTCAGGGTCAGGGACAAAGGATTACATGGGGTGACATCAGACTGGTGACTTGTCACTAGGGGGGTTCCAGAGGGCTCCATCCTTATCCCTGCGCTCTTCAGCATCTTCATAAATGGCTTGGACACAGGACTGGAAGGGATACTAAGCAACTTTGAGGATGATAGTAAATTGGGAGAAGCTATTGACTGTCTTAAAGGCAGAGAGGCCCTGCAGAGACACCTGGACAAATTACAGGGATGAGCAATCACCAACTATATGAAACTTTACAAGAGCAAGTGCTCAGGTAAAGCAACCCTGGATGTACAGACAGACTGGGGAATGAGACATTGGAAAGCAAACACATGGAAAGGGACATGAGTCAGCAGTGCCCTGGCAGCCAGGAGGGCCACCCAAGTCCTGGGGGGCATCAGGCACAGCATCACCAGCCAGGCAAGGGAGGGGATTGTCCTGCTCTGCTCTGCTCTGCACTGGGGCAGCCTCACCTTGAGTGCTGGGGGCAGTTTTGGGTGCCACAATATAAGAAAGATAGAAAGCTCCCCCAATGGAGCCTAGAGGGGTCTAGAGGGGAATCTGAGGACCTGAGGCAATGGTATGAAGTTATGTCACTGCAGGTTTAGATTTGCTATCAGAAGAAGGTTCTTCACCCAGAGGGTGGTTAAGCACTGGAACAGGCTCCCCAAGTGTAGCAGGTTCAGTTCGTAAACCGGGCGGAAACAGCAATTAACTGTAGTGGTTTGGTTCAAAATATCCTTACTTACTTATTTTCCTTCTGTGAGATAAGAATTCAGAGAAAGCAAAGCAGGCACAAAACTTAAAAGAATATAAAAAGGTTTAATAACAGACCAAAAAGAAAGAAAAAAAGTCAGATTAAACCTTCAGAACACTTCTCCTCCCCCCACCTTTCTCCCTTCTCCCACTGACAACGTCAAAAGACAATCCTTGAGATTTTCAGTCACTTTACCACCTCTATAATAATCTCTTTTTCAGTTCACTTAGGGAAAAGAGTCTCTCTTGCTCATGCTATGGAGACATCTCCACAAGAAACAGTTCTCTCATGGCTTCAATGTCACAGTAAGACAGCCGCCCGGGCTGGTTCTCTGCTCACATGTGAAAGTCCCTTCCCTCGTGATGCCTTTTCCTGGTCTTAAAATCAAGACCAAGGCACAGTTAGAAGGGGAAAATGGATTTTACCTTGGTATTTATTTTAAGGATCCTTAGGTGTACACGTCCAGGTCAAATGCACCTCAAAGCCCACAGCAATGCACACCCCAAAAGATCAGGTATAACATTATAGGTTTTACTCATTAGCTTACCTATCAAATATTCCCCAATGAGAGGCTCGAGTGAGCCCCCTCCCCAAGGAACCTTCCCCTGGATGGTTCTATCTTAGTTTACAGGATGTGTTCTGGAGAGGACTTTGGGGTCTGGGGCACACTGATCCCTGGCTACGAAGCTTCTAAAATGTTAGTCTCTCAGTTTGACAAACAAGTCTAAGAATGTAGGCAAAAAGCACTAAGAATACAGAAGCTGTAAAAAGGGTATAACAGGGGTATAAAAGAAAAGGCAAAAAATCTTCATGGCATCACTTGTCTTACAGCTTCCCCCACAACTGTTTTTGAGGGTTCAATCTTGAGCTACTGGGGTACCATTTTAAGGTTGAGCTGTTCAGAAAAAAGGTTCTCTTCACCCATCTCTGGGAGCATCTTCATCCCTAGGAACAGAGGTCTTCTTCTTCCCTGGGAGCAAGGGTCTTCATCACTTTCATCTCTCTCTGTTCAATCTTCTCATCAAATCACAGCTACTTCAACATTTGCTTATTTCAGCACAAGTACTTTTGCTCACAGCTGCAGTTTGAACGCTCCACCCCCATGCTTTCATGAAATTACAGTGGGTACTCTGATGTATCATAGCCCATGACCATAGCTTTACAACAGAATTTCAGCTTCTAGGCTTGAAGCATCTCCTCTTTCTCCTCTCTCGGGGTTTCAGCTCTTCCTTCTTCACTGATTTTGGTGTCTTTATGGTGTTTCTTTCACATGCCTTCACCTTTCCTTTTCCTCTGACTTGGGAGAGGACTGATGTCTGCAGGCATCATCTGTTCTGGAGGGAGCTTACAGCCCTACAAGGGTTAATGTCCCCCAGCCCCGCAGCTGGAATTCCCTTATCGCTGTTGGTTACCTGCTCTTTGCGGGCAGCGGCCTGAGATGAATTTCGGCCGCCCTGGGTGAGGGCCGGCCTGGCCGAGCCGCGCTGCTGGCCCACCTGCACGGAGCAGGGCTGCGGGGGCTCCGGGGTGGCTGTCTCTGGGCCAGCCCGGCCTGCACTGAGGGGGCTGTGCCGGGTGTCCAGCGAGCAGGAGCGGCTGAGATCTCAGCCAAGCTGTACTGCGGCCGACCCGGCCGGGCTGCACCGAGCAGGGCCTGGCCCGGCCCCACTGGGCTATGCGGGCCCCCCCAGTTACCTGTCCCAAAGCCAGAAGCAAGAGAGCTTTCCCGGCCTTTGTTCGTTCTTAAATGTGCATCACAGAGGTGTGTCAAGCTTCTTAAGTGCCTTAAAAAAGTTGCCAATATTCAAACTGGCCAGCTGATTGGTTCTATTGGGTCTGGAGGAAGCGGTAAACACCTATTTGCAAAGAATCACTTTCGTGGCTGATGGAGCCCTCTTTAACTAAAAACCCAAACTGTGCTAAACCATGGCACTAGGGAAGTGGTTACAGCACCAAGCCTGACAGAGTTTAAGAAGTTTTTGGATAACGTTCCCAAGGTGTGATTTTAGGGATTTTAGGACAGTGCAGGGCCAGGAGTTGAACTCAATGATCCCTGTGGGTTCCTTCCAACACAGGATATTCTGTAATTCTGTGATTCTTTGATCAGCAAACTCAGGCTTCTAAATATATGGGAATAGCTACAGTCAGTATTTATGCGCATGAAATCATTTGAATATTACCAAGATATTTTCCTGGGTTTGAATAGTGTGTAGCACTTGTTCCTCTCGTGCAGTCTGATGATACCTTATTGTTACAGTGGGGGTTATTGTAACACACATATATCAAATCAGGAGTCCCGTGGAAAGGAAATATATATGGACAGATTCTTGGTAGGTGTTTCAGAGATGTTTATTTCTCCAGCCGCATGGCTGAAGCTCTGCCGAGGAACTCTCACCGTCTCAACTCAGAGTCCTTGCCCGCGCAGGGAAACACAAACCAACCAATGGGGAACGAGGCTGAGCAGGGGCAGGGAAACCGTGTGCCTCCCCTCAGGGCCCCTCTCCCAGAGCTACATGGCAGGGGGAGGAGACCCCAACATCTCACCCATTTATTTTTAACAAAAGAGATGTAAAACTTAACATTGAAACAACAGGGACAGTTTCAAAACAAAACAAGCTACCCTTCTGAGTCTTTAAATGTCCAAACGGATTCTGTGGAACATCTTAGGGCTGACAGAAGGGAGACAGAACTCTCTGAGCATGTTTTGTGGGGAAACTGAGGCAGGAGAGGGTTTAATTTTTCCCTCCCCCTTTTCATCCCCCCCTCGACATCAGAGAGGAGTTGTAGGGAAATGGAATTGTATAGGGAAGCCATGGGGTGAAAAATGGATTAGGAATGAACTGGGGATGGGGTAAACTTAGGAAAGGGTTCATATTGGGTATAGGGTAAAAGGGGAAAGTAGGCTGTGGGTAGGGAAGCTGCTGGGATGGATATTGTTTATAATTCTGTGCATAACGGCTGCCTTTGACGGGAATACCTCCAGGCCCAGTAACATTCACTGCTTGAAAACCCCTCTTTCCTTGCACTATATCAAATTGTACAACTTCCCCATCTCCTACACTTTGCAGGTAATTTTTAGGGTTATTCCTTTTAATGGCAGTTCTATGGATGAATAAATCTTCCCCTGTATCATCTCGTGTTATAAATCCATAGTTGTTTTTGACATTGTACCATTTCACAGTTCCTGTGACTTTCATGGCTACAACTCCTCCTATCACGTGCTTGTGTATTTGTCGTGGCTGCTGGTCCCGCGTGGCCGCCGCCTCGCCAGCTCCGACGTCTCTGCCAGGCCCCTCTGTTGCGGCTGCTCCGCGCTCTCCGAGCGGCGCTGCTCCGGCGCGTGTCTGGGCTCTGCGCGGCCCCGCGTTGCCATCGCCGCTGGCTCCGTGCCCTGTGAGCGGTTCCGCTCCGCAAACTCCACGCTGCTTTGGGAGCGGCCCCGTTCCGGCTCGGCTCGGCACTGCGCGGCTTCTCGTGTCGCTGTGGGAACCGCCGCTTCTCCCTCCGCAGGGCTCTCCGAGCCGTGTGCTCAGAGCGGGCTGCCACGCTGATGCCCAGTTCCTGGCTGCTCGTGGCCCACGGCACCCGCGGCGCCTGCGGCAACGCTCCCTCACTCGCGGCCGCGTGGCCGGGGACCCCGAGACAGGGATGGGGTCCGCGATAAGGAGCGCGCTCCCGAGGGGGCCGGGCGCATCCAGCACAGGCACCTCCGCCGGCACGGCTGCAGTCATGTGCTCCCGGGATGGCGGCCGCGCGGCTTCAGCCGCGGGACTATGACCATCCTTTGCTTTTGGAGTAATGGGACAATACAAATGCTCCTGAATAGCTTCACTGACCACGAGGGATCCACACAAGGGTTCAATCACTAATGCATGTTCTGTTTGATCCTTCATCTCCAACAAGATCTCATGCCAAAAACACCCGTGACAAGCCTGAGGAACTCCAGGGGGACTAATATCAAAAAGTAAATCTCGAGAAATATAGAAGAAATTTTTGAAAAGCCAGTTAAAAAAGTGTTCTAGATCTCCCAGTTCCAGGACTTTCTTGTTTTGTTGTTCAAGGATTCCTTTAACTTCTAGATACATTTTTTTCTGTGGCTCAGAGAGCCACATTTCCCACAATTCTTCCATAGTCCAGAGAGAATATCCAAACCAAGGTGAGAAGAGAGAGATCTAGAGTGTTTTTTACTCACAAATTTCCTGTCCTTAGGGATCGGTGTCTTGCCAGCAATTCTCCACCATTTGTTACAGTGGGGGTTACTGTAACACACATATATCAAATCAGGAGTCCCGTGGAAAGGAAATATATATGGACAGATTCTTGGTAGGTGTTTCAGAGATGTTTATTTCCCCAGCCACATGGCCGAAGCTCTGCCGAGGAACTCTCACAGTATAGACCGAGGGTCCTTGCCCGCGCAGGGAAACACAGAACAACCAGTGGCGAACGAGGCTGACCAGGAGCTCGGGAAACCCTGTGCCTCCCCTGAGGGTGCCTCTCCCGGGGCTACATGGTGAGGGGAGGAGACCCCGACACTGTCATACATGAAATCCCTATTTGTGCTTGGTCTTTGCATATTAAGTGCTTTAAATAATTAATTTTGAGTTAATTATTTTTAAATTGAATGTTACAATTAACCCATCAGCCCAGGTACAAAAATCCAATTCCATTATCAGTGTTTCTATTTGTTTAAAATTTATTAATAGAGTTGCACCCTTCCCAGTTAAAATTTTCCCAGTTAAAAATCACAAACTTGCCCCTTTTCAAGCTACAAACCACTGGTACACCATAAGAGTTACCTTTCCTGTGTTTACTGTATACTTTTACAAGTGTTCTGAGGTGTGTTGGATGTATTTTAATACTTTTTGTAGGTGTTTCACTTGCATTTTGATTCCAAGGCCAAAACCCCCCCACCCAGTCTTGATAGCCAGCAGCTATTTTTAGCTACAGAGCCATTACTCTGCAGGCAAGTTCCATGGGCACCTGAATACCTGAATTTTAATGAAGGTATTGTTTTCCCTTATCTCTAACTGATACCACCCCCCTTGACAACGATGAGCCATTGGTGGACAGAGATGATCCATCAAAGGGAAAGCACCAATCGCCTTGGACCGAAGGGGCGGGCTGTGGGCGGAGCAAAAACTATAAAAAGGACGAAGCCGAGAGGCGGGCTCTCTCTTCTCCCTTCCCTCTTCCCTCTCTCTCTTTCTTCTCTCTTCCCCTCTTGCTCTCTCCAGACTAGCTGTGGGAGACATCGGTGCTGGGCATTAAAAGCCTTACCCCTTTTAAGGGGCTTTTAGTAATTTTTTTAAGTCAACCCAGCACTGCAAGTTTTTTTCTCTACCTGAGGTCTAGTGCTGTCTCAGCCAGAAGATCTCAAATCCCTGCGCTCCTGGGGCATACCATCTACCGAGACATAGGATCCCAAATTTTTATATTTTTCTGATTTCTGTAATTTTTCAATTTTTTCTGTTTTCAATAAATTAATCTTTTTAAGAGTTGTCTCATTTCTCGCAACACCTTATCTCTCTTTTATTGTATTTTTCAGGAATACAATTTAAAAAAAAAGAAGGCATTCTTAGTTAAGTAGTTCATATTCAGCTCCCAGGAGGTGATAGGAAAATTTTCTGTTTACTTAACAAATAGTCCAACTTCATGGATTTCTGTGTAAAATATGTTTTTGCCCTGCTCCCAAGTGAATCCCACCATCATGAAAGAGCAAAAACTCAAATTGCACCTCCCTGAAATGTTAAAATCTGTCATTTTGCAATAATCTAGAGATAAAAATAAAGGCAAAACCTTAATTCTTAAGACCCCAACCTGAAGATTGTCTCTTAAAATAAACGTGTTGACACCTTGCCCCAAGACCACCAATACTGGCTGTACAGGCAAAATGCTGCCCACCTTCCATGCAAGTATGATTCTCGCAAATCACACTACCATCAGTGCAGCCAAGGGATGACAAGGCTCTTGGCTACCTTAGTATTTGAATGGTGGTCTGTTGCTTCCAGATCACCTAGTGTCACTAGCAATGATGGTATCACTTATGCTCCTGCTTTTGCTGCCAGTGCATTGCTGTGTGGATGCTGCCTCATAAAATCTTTGTTCTAAAACTCCACTACTCTTTGTATCCCAGACATGTAACAAATAAACTGGCTACAATAGACGTATCACTCTCTTAGACCACTGCTCAGTGCAGAACTGTTTGCCATCAGTTTCCCCCATTATTATCAGGATACATTGGGGTGGGGAATTACATTGGAAAAAACCTTTCCAAAATCTGTATAATTCAATGGTTCCTTCTATGACCAGTTTTTTCTTAAGGCTCCATCATGAACACTGCGACCCTCTCTAGGGATCCAAGCTGAGATTTCATCTGATTCTTGTTCAAAATTAAATCATCTGGAGTCTAAAGAAATAGCAAGCATGGTTGTTCATAAATAGCATGAACTGAAAACTATAAAATCAGCTAACAGACTAGATATGAGATTCAGAGCAAAGAAATAAAAATGTCCGAAGAGACAAAGAGGGAGACAAAGGCAGTGTTTATGACCAAGTGCTTTCCAGAAAATTGCCTAAGAAAGGCCTGACACTAAGTCCTGTTTGAAGCTTCCCACAGTTTCAGCTGGGGCTACCCCACCACATTTTCAATGTCAAGTATTGTGTTCTCTATCACATAACAGGACTGGGAGGTATAAAAATGGGTGTCCATGTTCCCATTAAGTGAGGGTCCTGAGTCCCAGGCTTTTGCTTTCTATATTTTATCTTGAGGCTACTTTTTAAGTTTAACTAAAATCCATTGCTTTCCCAGTAAGCTTGGGCTTCGTAGTCTGTTTAGGCACCAACAAGGAAAAGCAGAAAACTCAGTTGAAGGGCGTGAGATTAGCCAATATGAGATTTCAGGGGAAAATGCCCCCAAGAGCTACTATGCTGCTAAAGTGCAGAAAAGGTTTCCAAATGTGGGGAAAGGAAAAGTCATAGCTGTTTTTCTCTGGAAGAAATGGGTTAGACTCTCATAAGTATAACAAAATCTGGATGACACTTGTCTTTGGTGTAAGCTCTAGCTCTAAATATACCACTGGTTTTCCATCTTATCCTTTTAAAATGGAGAGTTCAAAAATATCCAGAAATATGCAGTATTTACATGGTGACACTACTCTAGCTAGTATTTTAAATTCGAATTGGGGTGATCATTGGGGTACACATCAGCTGCATTAATCTAGAATGGGGCAGACTGTGTTCACCTCTCTAGGCCCCATCAAGCATGTGCCACACAGCAGCCAGTAACCTTGTCTGTTTTTCCTCTTCTGAAATGACTCTAATGACAAGAAAGGAGCATCTACTGACCTCAAGGATGAGGTTCCCTGAAAATGCCTTCCAGAGACACGCTGAATTTTTTTACCTGGTGCAGCTGAACAGTATTTGAGTGGTGTTGCTTCCCTGAAAGAGCCCAATCCAAGAGGCAGACATTGGAGGCTAATCACTGCAAATTAATGATTTTTTTAATGCTTCAGACATTATTTCTTTAAGCAGCAACTGAAGGCCTGATTGCAAGTAAGAATGTTTGGTTGGTGGGACTTCTTCCAGTGTAACAGAGTAAGCCTAAAAAAGAATCAAGTGCATGCCTGCTCAAAGAAGTGACAGGACTTGGTGGAGCATCTGAGCAGACACTACACTATACAGCTCCAGAGCGACAAAAATGTAGAATGTTAATTTGTCCTCAAATGCAGACTGACAAAATGTAAGTCAATGAAACTATTTCAGTTAAAGAATAAGCACAACATATTTCATAAATTCCAGACGGCTGACCAGCTTTCTCACAGTGTGTCACAGAAGAGGTGCAGAATTGTGACTGATATAAATTCACAGAACTTCATCAAAAACAGTAGGGTTCCTCTAATTTAAACCAGCTGAGGATTGTGTCTCAAATCTTAGTCATAACAGCATGTTGTAAGCCAAGAGAAAATCGGTAGAGAAAATAACATTAAAAAATTGGTGCTGTGATGATTTTCAGTGATAAAGAACTTATCATAAATATTTAAAATCCATTATAACTTTTTATTTATTTTTAAATACAGTATGCTAATTTTGTAGTGTTAAAATCTGTAAGTCCACTTATTTGCATAATTGCTCTACTGCAGTTTGGTAAAAGTTTTTTTCAAGATACTCACTAGTGATAGTTGATTGTATGTTCAGTGAATGAAGAAAAAAAATACAAAAAGAAACCTTTCAATGCAAAATGCATTATAATAACTAACATAGATAAGAGGAAAGAAAAATTGCAATTTGGTTGAGGGCAGAGACAAGCTTTCCATAAATTAAAAGTGTATGCTGGGTGCTAAGACATGAAAATAGTCTGAGCTAACATTGAGTGAGATGCTCTGAGTAGAATGAATAGTGTTGCAGTGATTAAAATATTAACTGGTGGTTAACTGTAACTGGCAGCATTTCATTAAAAGTGATTTTTCCTAGAGATGGGAATAATGGCATCAACTAGAAAGAAAGAAGGAAAAAAGAATCTGGGAGAATACGTGACTCCTGTAGATTTTCTGTCTGATTTATTTACTAATTTTATCCTCCTACACAGTTACACTCTGTCCCAGGTCTGTGTACGTAGCACCCTCAAACTTCTGGGATTTTGAAGAGAGAAAGCTGGAAACACAAGTACCTAACAGCCAGCTGGGCAGAATCTGATGAAGCACTGATATGTAACAGGCTGTATCAGAGCTTCATCGGTCTACAATCTCACACATGCAAAACAATTGTAAACCCAGTGGGAGAACTAAGTGAGAGTCTAACTCTGGTCACAGAGTCCTTAGACCCATCATTCCAAGAGCTGAAGACAGCTCTGCCCTGGAAAAGCACAGGCATGAGGCATTCTCTGCCAATGGCAACACACTATGTGCAAGACTACCAGGACCTAACATTCCCAGGCGCTCATTTCAGCCCTGCTGAACATTTTACTGTATAATCCATTAGTTTAGAATGGCACAGAATATGGTTGAGACGTAGAAGCAATTATTTAAATTGTTTATTCCAAAATGTTTGTTTTAAAAATCCCACTGAACACCTTTCCAGCTGCACTGTATATCAGATAACAGCAATGTGACACATGAAGAAATAGTTCTGAGTGGAAGTGCTAGTGCTCATCACACTACAAGA
Source organism: Coloeus monedula (assembly GCF_965178545.1). Classification (NCBI taxonomy): domain Eukaryota; kingdom Metazoa; phylum Chordata; class Aves; order Passeriformes; family Corvidae; genus Coloeus; species Coloeus monedula. Next base: position 57,427,969 of record NC_138822.1, read on the forward strand.
GGAATAGAATATGAAAACAGAACTACACAAAGTACCCTTCAGAAAAATATCATGGAAAATTTTCATGAAAAGAGAAGAAGGCTGCTAGACCAGAAGTCCCCAGCTGAATCATGAGACTTCATTGAATAAACATCGAAAAATCTAAACTGTATTTTTCCACACTTTTTGGGGAAAAGTATTCTTTCTGCAGAGAGCTTGAAAAAGATCAACATCTTTTTGACATAAAATCTCAGAATCTGCCAGGATAAGATAACTTTAACATTCCACTACACTTAAGGTAAATACAGATGAGAGACAACAAACCAAGTAATAAAAGCTCTCAGTATTTAATCACAGGCATTCCTTAAACATTCAGTTCAGTATTGCAGGAGACAATGCAAGGTGAGGAAGGAAACATGGGAAATGGAAGCCTTCACATGAATGCCTTCCAGGGAGAAAGAGCATCTCTTGCTGAAAATGAAGGATGTTGAAATAATTTCAGAGGTTTTCTCAAGCAGAAATGACACGGCACTTCTGTCAAAGGAAGGTATCAGGCAGTATCTAACATAAACTGCAGCATCTAATTTGTGGTGGCCAGTGAACCTACGTTACAAGGCACAGAGAGTTCTCAGTGAGACAAGTCTCTAGTACCAAAAGAACGACTTTAGGTTAAGGTGACCAGAAAGGCTTCTCCCAGGATGCATTGGTCTGTTATGGTAATCTACCCCAGTTCGGCTTCCTCAGCTGCCTGTCAGACTCTACCCTTTGTCACTCCCCCAGAGCTTCCCCATTGGTCCCATTCCCCAGTCCCACCTTTTCCCCGCCCCCAGATAAAACCTCTGAGTTCACCATTGTTCTTGCCTTTACCTCTGTAACCTTCGACAACGCAGAAGCAATAAATGCTCCTGTTGGAATACACGCAAAGACCCTTCCCATCTCTTTGCCACTGACTTTATACTGAAGCTAGCTGTGCGTTTGTGTGTGCATGTACATGTGTGACCCCACGGAGCCGGACAGAGACAGTAATACTAACTCAAAGGAAGCAGGTTCTGATAGGACTGTAATTGTCTGGACAGCCACAACGGGGTTGGAGATGTGCAGGCATCTCTTGCAGTGCGCAGGCTAGTAGTCAAGTCCATGTTGTGTCCAGCACCAGCAGAGATGTCCATAGCTGTAAAGATACACAGCACAGAGACAGTTGAAGAGCTGTAAGAGATACACTTCTCTATTCTATCCATAAAACTTTAACAGCATGACTAATTCCAAACACAAATTAAATCCATACTTTCAAGAGCACATTACTTATGGTTCTGTCTGAAAAGGATAAAAAAATCAAAGGTGCGTATCTGCTGGGAGGCACTTCACACTTGAGAGGTAAAAAGGAGTTTCTGTGCTCTCTTTAATTTAGCTGACATATTACCTTAGAGTTCACTCTATATATGTTTGTACAGCATTTGATGCAGATTAACCTTCAACCTTGACAAATCCAGCATAAGTAAACAGATATGGTGACAAATCCAGTTATAACTTGTGAAGGGCGTGTTTATATGTTGTGTAGGGGCAACAACAGAAAACAAGCAAAACAACCAGTGGTTCTGTAGGTTTTATTTCGTAATTAAGCAAAGACAGTGCCATTTCAAATATTTAACCATACGAAAATTGTGATTGTTAAATGAAGAGGGTGATAAGAGCTGTGAAACCTGAGCTTTGTCTTCCTCCTAGATACCAGCAACTCCAGTGACCTGGTACAGAGCAAGGAAATGCTGCTTTTCAGAAACCTCAGTTAGTATGTGCCTGACCCATTTCCAGAGCTCAAAGTTAATTACTTTTTTCTTGCACCCAGACCAGCTGGGATTCAACACATAACTGAGTTACTAAAGCCTCATACCTAGAGTGTCATGCAACAAATCTGGCTTCCCAGCTCAAGAGCAGTCACACAATAACACTCCCACTCTGTTGACTTTTTCACTACAGGAAAAGGGAAACTCTTTTAGAGGTGTATTACCTATGCCCTGTCAACTGATACAGTGAAGAAATTACAGTCCTGGACTGGCTGGACCCTCTCATTTTTAGACTGTACTTCATAATAAATGAGACTTGTTGGCAACTACAAGTCCAGCAGCTACCAAAGTTCTCTTTTTTCATAACAGCATCAAGAAAGCCTTCCATTTCCAAGTCTGTCAGCTGAGTGCTTTTTCTCAGCTCTTACTTTCTGCCTTCCTTTTTTAAAAGGATACTCAGAGTTTGCATCGAAACTAATAGCAATACAGGGGCTAGAAAGCAAGCCAGATGTTCTAGGGCTTTATTAGTTTTGTAAACATTGGGTTCCTGTGTGCCAAAACTACTAATTTTAATATTTTTCTTTTTCTATCAGCAGACACACTGCTTTTGGCATAAGACTTGCAGTGCTTGCTCAAAGCAGTTTTTGTCAGTCATTGTCTGGTGCAGTCATTGGAAGCTGCTGTTGCCTCACTTTGCACAGTTGCACCTGGCAGATGTCTCCATTTCTTAGTTCTTAGCTCTTAGTTGTCTTCTCACTGAACTTAACTCAATTATCTCATTTGTTTTGAACAAGAACAGCACCATTCTTTGTCAAAATGCATGGCTCCTGAATTTCAGCCTGAATATATTTCTTGGAATGGTTATTAGTGGGGCCTATTAATCAATTCTTGTTGGAGGCAATTATAAACAACTTATTCTAAATTTGAAAGTGTTTTGGTCGAATGAAGAACTATAATTTTACGTCAAGGAAAACATATTCTAGATCAAAACAACTGGTGCTTTGTGGGTGTTTCACACAGCAGTTATGGTGTAGAGTCTCAGAGCTGAGACTACCTCCTGCTTCTCTGGAAAAAAAACCAAATGTCAAGTAGCAACCATTGCACTAGCTGATCATTCAGTTTAACAACAATGTGAACATTACTGTTAGACACTGTAGAACAAAATTCTTACCATATACTCTGTTCTCAGGAAGCCCCACCTGGAGTACTGCATGCACTTCTGGTGGCACCAACAAAAGGATGCGAAACTGTTGGAGCAAGTCCAGAGGCAGGCCACAAAGTTGACAAGGGGCCTAGGGCACCTCCAGTATGGAGAAAGGGTGAGGGAGTTGGACTGTTTAGCCTGGAGAAGAGAAAGCTGTGTGGAGATCTCATAGCAACCTTCCAGTATCTGAAGGGTCCTACAGGGACTTTTCATCAGGAACTGTAGGGGTAGGACAAGGAGTAATGGGTACAAACTGAAAGAGGGCATGTTTAGGTTAGATATACAGATAGAATTCTTTACTGTGAGTGATGAGACACTGGAACAGGTTGCCCAGAGAAGCTGCAGATGGCCCATCCCTGGAAATGTTCAAAGCCAGGTTGGGTGGGGCAGTCTGGTCTAGTGGGAGATGTCCCTCTTCATGGCAGGGCAGTTGGGACTCGGTGATATTTAAGGTCCCTTCTAAACCAAATCACTCAATGATTTTATGATTCTATGATAATGTGGCAGATGTGAAGGTCAGCTGAAATGTCCACTGCATAACAATGCAGAGACTTTTATTTACCGCCTGTGAATTCTCTTTGACAAAGGACACTGTGAAAAGAACAGTATTCTTGAATGCCTGCATAAAACTGTATTTCTAACTCTTCAAATGAAGTTAGATCAAATTTCTCTTCATCTGTCAGCCAGGGAAGTGTATTGTTAAAACCAACATGCCACCTACAGCAGCACTCTCTGGACAAGGGATTAAATGGAGCAAGGATAGTGGATTTCCTCTTCCTCCACCTGAAGAGGAACGGCGTGAGAAACAATGTCTGCTTTTAAAAGGAAAACTGCTAAATAAATAAAGTTACATCTGACTTTCAACAATGAAAAAGGGTACAACACAAAGAATGAGGGATTTGGTTGTGGTTTTTTAAGTGCTTAATTCTTTCTCATTGCTTCCACACAGTGTGGGAGTACCCTGGAGGGAAAACAAATCTGCTTGTGAGAAAGAACCATGAAACAGGATAAAACAGGGAGAAGATCTGCTGCTTGCTGTTGAGGGGTTGTGGTGCATGTAGAGGAACTGCTGAGAGTACGATGAAGTAGGCAGGTCTCAGAGGAGAAAGGAAAGGCACTTTCTAGGGTCTGGAACTAGCTAAGCACTTTGCTGCAAGCCAGAAAGCCTCTGAGCTGTCAGGAGCCATGCCTAAATGCAAGATGTTTCTTCTAAAGGGACACAGTGAATTCAAAAAAGTGCATGTGCACCCCTTATATTTCTAGCCTGTCACAGCACATTAACTAGACTTTCTTACACTTGCTAAGTTGAGAATCCGAGCTTACATTCTAATAATACTGCTTCTACACAATAGTAGTTTCATTTAAATCCTTTTGGTGTCCATCAAGTTGCTCCATACAGGAGGGAGTTTGGGCATAGATGACTGGGAGTCACAGCAGACTTGGACAGCTGTGACAAAAAGATACATGGGAAGACAGTGTTGAATGTAAATGCAGGGGTCCAATTTATGTAAAGGCATATGTTATATTGAAAATGGGCTATGGCTGCAGAAGAAAGGGCTGGAATAGTTCCAGTACATGTCTGCAGTCACTAGAATGGAGTCCAGTACAATTCCATGGTGATTACCTGAAAAGGATCACTGACTCCAACTCTTACCCTCGCATAGGACACCCCAAAGAATCACACCATGTGCCTGAGAGTATTGTCCAAACACTTCTTGACCTCTGTCAGGCTTGGTCCTGTGACCACTTCCCTGGGGAGCCTGTTCCAGTGCCCAGCTGCCCTCTGGGTGAAAAATCTTTTCCTGATATCCAACTTAAACCTCCCTGACACAACTTCAGGCCATTCCCGTGGGTCCTGTCATCGGTCACCACAGAGAAGAGATCAGTGCCTGCCCCTCCTCTTCCCCTCACAAGGAAGTTGTAACTGCAATGAGGTCTCCCCTCTGTCTCCTCCATGCTGAACAGACCAAGTGATCTCAGCCACTCCTCATATGGCTTCCCGTCAAGGCCCTTCACCATCTCCATCCTTTCTGTGTAACGAGAACTAAAATCACGAACTGCAGCTTTCTCTTGCTGAAGGAGCTCTACAAAAAATAACTCAGTCTCTTGCTTTGCCACGGTCTCCCTGTGCACCCCTGCTGAGCTGGACTAACACACTATCATGTACATGGGCACTGCTGTACAATGTGGCTGTGTGGTGTCTTAGAAAATGAAGAGAGCAACACTCTGTGGAAAAGTTAAAAGCTTTCTTTTAAAACATTTCTGTTACAATCTTGTGAGGAGAACTCAGAAGGCATCAGATATTTTCCTTACACCCTTAGCAATTCTTTGTGAAATGAGTCTGAAAACCTGATTACCAAATAAAGCTCTCAACTCTCTTCGTCATAAGCACCACTCCACACTCCCATGCAGGACCAAACTTGTTCATCATGGGTTTCTCAAAATTAGAAGAATATCTGAGTTCAAAAATAACACTCAGGTTTAAAAGATCCAAACCATTTCTGTAAGCCTTTTGGAAAGAAAGCTTTCTAGGCTAAATTCTTCCCTGCATTTGCAATGGTCATTGGACTTGCAGGCACTTCTGGAATACAAAAAGCACCACAGATGTTAACCTGCTCATTAATTACAGCAGTTTTAATCCTCTGAGTTACAATAATGTGTTTTTCCTGAAAAACACTGTGCATTCTACTTTTGAAGAATGGTACAGCCTAGTCATGCCATCACCCAATTGTGAGCTCCTTAAGACAGTCAATAATCCCTTCTTCTCAGATCTTTTTCTCTACTGCCTTGTTCACGTATTGAATACATGTATCATCCTCCTAACTTGCATACTTACAAAGTGGGAACATCATCTGGTCTAAATTAGGACCACGGTTTCTCTACACAGTATCTGATGAACTGATGCTTGAAGGCCAGATAAAACTTCATTAACCAATTTTTTTGACCTTATGGGTAGGAAAGGCGGTAAGATTTTCACAGGCTCTTGTATTACAAGCGAAAGAAGTATGCCAAGTAGCTGGCTTGGTTTCTAGACACTTTAGTTATAAAAGAGAATGGGTAAGATCTTGCTAGATGTAGTGGTGATATTAACATGGTAATTAAGAGTTTGTACAGTGCATCCCCTTCTAAGAAGAATAAATGTCATCTAAATTATCATATATGCCCAAATCCATGATAAAGTTGCCCCTAATAAACACAGAAGCATTTGCATGCCAAAACTATTTTAGTCATGGTCCAAAGGAAGCATGACATTTTGCCATTTTAATATGGTGTCACTGTGTTTCCACAGAACATTCGCCACATTTGTCTCCAAATTTTCCATTTCCACCTTCTGACTGGAAACAAATTACTTTTGGTTACATATGGCAATGTGTCATACAGAAAACAAAATTGAACATAAATTAAGTATTTATTTTTCTAGGGACATTCTCCTTACATATGTGCACCTTGGATATGTTTATTTAAGAGTCAAAAAAAATTTGAAAACAGTTCCCTTGTAACATGCTTTTCCTCCAGCGAATGATGCAGCTGAGAAAGTTAGAAGGTTTTCAGGTGTACTGAGTTGACTGCTATTTACTAGACTTTAAATGATGTAGATGGTAAAACAGTGCCAACATCCAAAAGCCTCTGTCTCAAAACACAACTTGATAAACACAGTTCAAAGGAATTAAACCAATTTTCTTCTTCATGTCTCCTTCACTTCTTCCCAGCACTGCTTCTGCATGTTGGAAGTTTGTTATATGCTGCACATCTCCCAAGGCATAAAAATTTGCCTGTGTGCTGAGAGAAAAAAAAATAGTAAGTCAGGTAGAATAACTGTAACAGTCAAACATGTAGGGGAAATCCTAGTGTACACCTATATAAGCACGGCACTCATCATATGTAATCTGCAACAGGTAAATGGAAAATGATGGTTTAGGAGCTCCGGAAAGCAGTCCATTTCTAACATAGAGTAAATTATATAAAATATTAATCAAACTCCTCAAAATGTACCCTGACAAGCAGTGTTAAACACTTTTCAAAATTATATCTCTTAAATTATTCTTTTTTACTGGAAATTTAAGCTATACATAAATAACGTGTTTAAATATCTCAGTAAATTTCATTCTCAAGTAATCAAAGTGGTGTGCTGCTACTGAAGATGAGAATCACTGCGAAGGAACATAAGACTCAACATGTATCTGCAAGTTAGTAAAATCTGTGTGTGGGAGGAAGCCACAGAAATTTATTCAGGCTCCTGCTTTAGTTCAGAGCACCAGTCTGAATTATACCAGAAAGCGAAATTCAGCCTGGATAAAGAATGTCAGCAGCTGTCTCAGATAATAATAGAGAGGAGATTTAAGCATTTTGAGAAGTTGTTTCTGGAAGACAGGTATACAGATATCATTTCCACATTTGAGGGCAATGGGGGCATTTTTACTTTGCTTTGTTTTGTTTTGTTTTAATTTAGGCACATCTATTGATTTTCTTTTTGCAAGCAAAACTGTACTTTTCTTAAAATAATCTCTTTCAGAAGTATGATGAGAAAAACTGTAATATGAAGATCTATCCTGGCCAAATCCTCAACTTCTTTTCCTTTTTTTCCCTACCTAGTAACTGGATACTTCATCTGTATTTCCCTTGACCCCAGACACACAGAATTGTCATGTTGCAGGAAACAGAAAATATTGAGTTTCAAAGGACTGAAAAAAAAGTTTCAGGAAAGAATTAGGACCACTTAAAGATGAGGTAAAGTTACAGTGGAAAGAGTCAAACATTCAAGGTTATAAATGAGTGAATTTCCAAATCCAACATTTGCTACAGAATGATATTCAAGATGCCACTTTGCAAAGTGGTGAGTGGTGATGCTGTGATAATATCTCTGCATAGGGCCTCATGCAATGTTTTCTGGTTTGTTTTTCTTCCCAGGGATCAATAATGAAGACAGTCATGAAGGACTCTCCAAACAACTGCAGGATCTGCACAGAAAACTTGCAATCTAGTCAATATCAAAATCAGTATATAAACTATATGTTACTGAACTAGCTTAAGGCTTAAAGATAAGGGCCTGAGGAGGCTACAACTTCCAAAATATTAAATGGATCATTCACCTGTAAATTTTCTAGTTTTTCTTTGACAGGTACCCACACAAGTCCTTGTGAGGAAAAAAATTGTATATTTTTCCAAAATTTCGTAATATAATTGGTAGTCATAATATGAAAGAGGCACTTTAGAAAAAACATAAAATTCTAGTTATTTATAGAAATATGTAAGTCCTGCTGAAGACCTAATCCTTCCCTCACTATCACTTAAAAGCAGTTTACTAGTCTAGTCAACAAAGATATGGAAATACTTAAGAATATAAAGGGAGCATACTTCATAAATTTTTTAGTCCTAGATAGTGCGTAGTCAAAATCTGTCAATCTTGAATGCACACTTTGATTATTTGAGAAACTGAGTGACCAAATCAACACACAGTAGTAATACTATCAGTATACGTGCAAATAGCTGGCACTTCTGTAGTGATTTTCTAATGCTCAGGCTTTTTTATAATTTCACAGCCAAGTTCTTTAAAACAATTTAGGATAGAAAGGCACTAATTCAATCTTAACTAAAGGAAGATTAGATAGACTGTTTACTGAGGTCTCGTCATGGCAGAGTTTCTATCCTGTACTTCCCCTGAAATTTAGAGTCCGGTTAATGTGATATGATGGTGAGTGGCCATAGCACAGTAAGAGAAGAAGTTTATACAAGAAATGCTGTATTTTCAAATGCATGATATAGTTCCAGTGACCTGAAATATATCACTACTAGAACATCAGCTCAAACCTGATAGACATGTATAATTTTTGTTTACTGGCCTTGAATATTAGCCCACACTAATCCAGTCTTCCAAGTTTAACAAGTCTAAATGCTTTACTAACAGAAAACCAAGAATAAAATACACCAGCAATTCTTTGACTAATGTTGCCTGCTGCTCCTCATCAGAGCTTCATTATCAATGTTTCAACATTCAGATAATGATACTATATGTTTTTCTCTGGTACAGAAAGGGTGATAAAGAACTCATGATTGACTTAATCTCAGAGTGGAAAAATGGCCATTGTTTACAAAGGACATAGCAGGTATGAGTCAGAGCACACAGTAAAGTCAAATTTCAGTGACCCAAAGCATCTCTTTCATACATCTATATAAAAGACTATGCTTGCAAACAAAGGAGTCATATAAATGCAACATTTTATCAGAAGAATGGAAAGAGAGTTGGTCTCAAAAAATACAGTCCTACATAACGGAGATTCAGGAAAGTATCCCCAGCCTGATCTCTTGTCTTTTCCAGACCTCTCTGGTTTACAGTGCTGAAGATGCAGTCCTCAGCTTCAGTAATAGAATATTGTTTGCCTCTTTGCCATAATCCAAATAATCTCTATAATGCAGTCTTTGGTTCTAGCAAACATGCATGCAGAAAAGTTTGAAAATATCATATAAGTTACACAGCAGTTGGTGTCTCATTCCTTCTGTCAATGATTTCCAGTGAAATCTCCTAAAATGTATGCATGTCTACTCTAAAAACCTCAGCAGCTTTTCTGGAACCCGCCCTTCCAAACTTGCAGGTTAGTTTGGCGTGACCTAAAGTATTTCTTTAGAGAGCCTTGCTGTTTCACTTTAATTACATGAATAATTTGTGAATCTCTGTGAGGGTCTTCCCCATGGAAAATAAAACTTTTTATTTGAGCAACTGATATCACTGGGAAAAAAAGGAGCAAACTTTCAGATGTTCTAGTCCTTTAAGATTTTAATTTGGTAGTGTTCATATCAGTGTCAGCTCTAAATAGAATTCCAAAACCAAATGAATATACTTTCAAAACAGAACTGATAAATTGTATGTTCATTGGTTTTACTACACTGATATATATAGAGGAACTTAAAGTTAAAACCTCATCCCGCAAACACCAACAATTCTTGTATTTCAAATTGGGAAGTTTGGACATATTTCATCATATCATCCCTTGCTTTCCCATTCTACATTCTACATTCCTATTCTAATGGCTGATGCCATTTAGTCAGATCTAAATGGCATCAGCTGAGCCTACAGAAACACTCCTGGTGAAGACCAGGGTGAATTCATGTTCACATTGCACATCATGCTGGAACATTTATTACATGAAACACTATACATCCATAACTTCGTCAATTAGAGTAATGACTGTTCCAGAGGTAAAACAATCCATTCAGTCACAAGATGGTTGTATAAAACTTAACCGCAGTAATATAAAATACATCATATCTATTAACGAATTACATTTTGAAAAGTGGTAAGTTTCATTGCTTGTATAAGCACTTGGGACTTTATTTCACTTGCTTGCTAGCAGATGCTGCAAAGCAGATGGCTCATCTAGTTAGAGCACCTGGAGAAGTCCAAGTGTAGCATCTTTATATAATACATGTCTGTTTGTGAGTAACCAGAAAGTTCTGTGTTAGAAGTACAAACTAAATTTCTGGTAGGTCTTCTTTTCCTTCAACTCCCCTTCATGCCCATTACTATCTTTACTAGCTTGTTCATTTTTTCCTCCATATTACAAGGAACTTAGCTAATTTTGAAGGAGAAGTTATCAGTGAGGACTCTGCTGGCCTCACTGAAGGATTTGGCCCAGTACTGCTTCCATGTGGTAGTTCCCTTCGAATTCCAAAGCTCAGCAGAAACAATGGCCATAAAAACTTGCACATGATGATTTGGCTCTGTATTGCAAAATATAATTAATATGCTGTCAGATGTGTTCTTCTTACCTGTGTTGATTTGCTTTTTTGGTTCAAGGGTACACAGAACACTCTTATGCCAGCAATTAATGATTAAGAATGAGTACAAATCAAATAATCCTGAAGAGGTTGTTGGGGCTACAAGTACTAGTGCTACAGCTGGTGGTGTAACTCTTCCACTGATCAGGCCAAGCCAAAGATCTCATAATTTTCAAATTAGCATACACTGTTAATGATACTTTTCATGTTATCGTAAACTGAGAATCTGTCATATACCCTGCTGAGACAAAGTTACCTTCTCTCTCCCCAAACCCACACTCCACCGCGCCCTCCAAAAAAAGGCACATTTTTGTAACATATCTGAACTCAAATTATTACTCAAATTTCACACCCTGTGCGTAAGCATTTCACTCTAGTATTAGGCTTCTAGTTCCAGATTTATTAGAAGATGTAATGGGGGGCCCTGGACAAGGACCAAAATAATAGTAACCTGTGGAGGAATTTCTGGTGCTTTTGAGCTGGAAGAGAACTCTGTACACAAATGCATTGTGCAAAACCACTGTACCTGTGCTTAGGAAAATTCTGCTTTTTACACAACTGGAACAAGCCATTGAAAAAGTACAAAATTCAGCAAACAGTCCAAAGGTAGACAAAGGGGATATAATGATATTTTCCTGTCTTTGGAAGCACAGCATCTGCATGAGTGGGAGTTTACATGAAGTGTTTCTCAATTCCAGTTTAAATACAGCAGCTTGGTGTCATGTATTTTGTTCTTTCTTTTCTAGATTAAAAAGCTTTTACAATTGGAAATATGGCATCACCCACTTAATTCCTGAAAAATAGAATGAAGTGCTGGCTACCAAAAAATTTCAGTTAGCAGCAGTCATGATGGCTGCCTCCAAAGCATACCTGTATTTCTTAATTTAGAAAGAGTACTACTAGCCTGTGGAAAATTTTGAAACCCAAGTGAAGACAGGATGAATACTAACCAGAGCAAGGGAAATTTAACATGCAGGACTAAAGTTCAGCGGTAGAGGGAAGAATTAAACAAGTGGGAGTCCGTGAAATGAGTAATGGGATTTTTCACTGTTTTAGTCATTCTATAATTTCTCAAGTATTTGAGATAATGATCAGGGCTATACTATGAATGATTGCCTGTTCTCTGCAAGGCACTTATAAGCTGTCCAGGGACAGCTGCCTGACAGATTTGAAGGTCTTCCTTTTGCACAGCTGGTGTGATTAATAGTATTCTGAAGGTACATGGTCGTAGATTATCAGAGATTAAATGCTGATAGCATTCTCTGTCCTGTTTATATAATTTACAATTTAATCTGTTGCTTCCCTTTTTCTGTGAGTTATATCTAACATTGTCCTTTAGAATGAACACCTAGCAGTAGCTCTGAATCCATCTCTCTCCTCTAATACTTTCTTCTCTGATATGATAAAGTAGAAAAACCTGTAATCCTCAATATAAATTCAGATTCTGGATTTGTCTTTTGGGATCTGCAGAGTGTCTTTACCAGGAAGTTCAAACAGGGACTTATAGATTGAATTTTTGCTCTTTGGATCTGTAATGGTGATGATAGCAAACAAGGAAACAAATACTATTTACACTCTGTGGATTTGTGTTTATGCAAGTTTGTCTGGGCTCAGGGCATGTGATACAATGGTGCAAATCATTATGCAGAGGATTAGAGAGTATGACCTGTGCATCTTTGCATGGGTCCTGGGTTGGTGAGCTTCACTAGGCTGCATTGCTCTAATTCAGTACCTGTTAACTGTGAAAACAAATCCTTTTCATCTAGGTAGAGTATTTTTGACATAGAGGTGGCTTTATCAGTGTTCATGCTACAAAAAGAAAACTTTTATGTTCATGCTGGAAAATGAGAACTATACCAAACTTGTTGGTCGAGTTTAAGTGAAATCCATGGAGCATAAACTGTGTCCACAGATGAGACACTCTGAAATGGCCCTGAAACCTTGAAAGAGAAGAAGAATTCTTATATTGCCGTAAGAACATTGAAAGAGGGAGGACTTTTCAAGAGAGCTGCAATCTTTTGAGAAAGATACTACAAATAGTAGTCTAATTTTATATTCTCAGATGTAGGTAATACAATGGTTTTTGTAGTTTCTGGAATGTGTATTAAGCACTTCTTTCTGCTACCATACAGAAGAGGAACAGCAAATATTCCCAGAGGTAGTGAAAGTAATGAATACTTAACTGGGCTGCCTATGTCTGAACAAAGACTATATTAAAACCCCAGACACTCACTAATTTAATAAAACACAGTACTCTGAGAATTAAACGGAGTAAAAAGTCCTAAGGAAATTTCTGAAGAAGAAAAGAATCATGTCATGTCCCTTATCAAAAATATAAAGACAGGGGGTTTTTTCCAGCCCAGAGTCATCTTTCAAAATTATCTAGAAAAGAGCATCATGTTACTACGGTCTATTTTATGCACACTTGCCCTGATTCTCCTCTGGCCAGCTAGGACGGTTGCTAGCCCACATCTCACCAACAAATGAATTTTGTTGACTGCTTCAACAGTGGTACTTATGAGGATGGCATTTCCTTCCCTTCTGCCACACTCTTTTTAAACTAAGAGAAAATAATCTTTACTACTCATGATAGTGGTAGGTTTCTCTCCTTCTACTCTTCTGAGGGCAAGCACCCCAATGCATCTTAATAAACCCATGAGTTACACACATGACTTTTCCATGTGCCTAAAGGCCACATGTACACTCAGAGAAAGGGCAAAACTGAAACTCATTTGGGGAAATTAGATCATAAGGTGCCTATACTTCGGGATCTCTAGGATTGAGGGAAGCACGTGCACAGGCTAATGGCCAAATTCCCAATGAGAAAAACACAAGAATCATAATATTCATAAATTCAGAATCTAACTTGACAGAAAATAAAACATGGGAACGTGAGTGTACAAGCATAAATTATTTGTTATAGGTCTGCTTAAAGCCAGCTGTTGGTAATAAAAGGGCTTTTATTATAAATGAAAAACCTTGTCTTTTTCATTTGCTAATTCAGCAACTTTTCAGCAAATGGGGCTGTATTAACCAGGAAATAATCTGAAAAAGTGTACATACACACTAATTTCCAGATCTGAAAAATTATCAAATTTTAATTGAAACAAGTTAAAGAAGGATGACTAAGGATAGATGTCTCTGATAGCATTAGGAAAAGGGGAGTCTCAAAGAGCATGCAAGTGCATGTGAGAGACCATTTCACTTTCTCACACAAGTGAAATGAGGAGGATTGGGCTTGTCCTTAAGTTTAACAGTTAGCAGGACCCCGGTGTTGGGTTTGGGCCTGCTTGCTTTCCTTCCTTTCTTCTTTTCGTCTACTTCTCTCTGCTGTTGCTGGGTGCAGACCCCATACTTACATTAAAAGCTTACACTGATTCTTGCAGAACCTTTTAAAATTTACATGTGTTAACAAAAAGAGGCTTTTAACCCAGAACCCCTATTAGGCATAGTATCAGCAAAGACTAAAGGGTTGCTGTGAGTCCTGGCCTGTCAGGGGAGGGGTGGGAGGCTTCTTCTTGGAATAAAAAAAGAAGTTCTGGAAACCCATTATCTTGGAAATCCCACCCAGAATAGGATTATCTAAAAATGAGAGATGGCCATGTTAGGAAATGGAATTATCATGTCTGGAAGGAGATTGCAGGATCATACATTGCCATCTTGCAGTCATCAAAGTGTTGTGATCCCTGAGTTGTCATGGGAGGGTCCATTTAGCACAGAAGCATTTGAGATTGATGATCATGTCCATCTGGTCTTCACTGCTAACAGCTGCTGCCCAGGTCACCCTCAGGTGCAGCTGGGCAAACCCTCCTTTTAGTCCTTGTAGCTTTGGATGCACCTCTGCCAGCGAAGCTGAGAATTAGTGCATTGTTGGACTAAGTGGGAATTTCAGGCATGGGGACTCAACCATGTTCTCATCAAGTCAAACTGGCATCCTTTACAAGGCTTTGGTTATCCCCGCAACTTTTTGGTTGCAAGTTCAGTTACAGATGTGTAAAAAAACCTTTTTGTTCACGCTTTGGTGACTGACCATTTATTCGAGTTCTTTTAAAAACCACTACAAGAGGAAAACTGAATCCTTTGCAAAACTGGTCTCTTTCTCTGCGATTATTTCTTTGGACTGTTCCAAAACTGCATACCATATAGGGCTGAGGGGAGATGATGAATCTAAGGGCAAAAAATGGTGGCTGGAAGAACTTTAAGAAGTGGTTCTTTGATTGTCAATAGATGCAGAAACAACACTAACATGGACTACTTCTGTATTGCAAGAAGTTGGTTTTAGGGTACAGAGATTAAAATTCAACTCTGTAATCTTTGTTTCACTCATCTCTGTGTCCCAATAAAAATAATGACTGCTACATGGGCAGTCATTCTGAACTGTGAAGCCTATGCTTACAAATTAATGTTGCTTGGAGTTCAGCATTTCCAGGCTTGATGGATCTTTCTTATTATATTTACAGTCTTGAGCACTGAAGTAAACACTAAAGTTGAAATTTACTGGAGAAGTCATCAGCAATTCCCCAAGGAAATTCCGTCTTTCTCTGGATAACAGTAAGCAGGGGAAAACAAGTAAATTTTAAACTCTAGTCCCTGTTCATTTCTTCTTTATGAGTCTGATTTAGTGGCTCTGAAAACAGATGAGGTCAATTTGCACAATGTACATAGAACAACATTGACCTTAATGTACCCAGGACTACACCAGCGATGGCACTCTTGCCACATCAAAGAATCACTACTTTATAAAGCATAAATTCTATCAAATCTTCTCCTGCAGTCTCATTCACAGGCAGTGGTGAAAGTGCTTTTAAGCACTAATGAAAGAAGAGAGGATAATTCCAGCAGATGGAGTGGAATATTAAAGATATTATACCAAATCACACCTAGAAAGTGGTATCCAACTCGAATTATTCACACTCACAAAAGACCTGAAAAAATCCAAAAGGTGCAGAAAATGATGATTAGACCAATCAGAGGTCTGAGAGGAAAATTGTATGAAGTTAAAGAAACAATTGTGTAATAAATAGCATGACGCTACGGAGAATTGGGATCCCCCAAAACACCTTCTGATTCAATCATTAGAGTTTCTGATCCTTTAATTCTTACTTCTGTTCCAGCCTATAGAAACAGAGCAGATATGTTTAGTTTAGTCTGCCAGGTGCCTGGTCTTTTTAGAGCAACTCAAGAATGACTGAGGAGAGGGAAGCATTATAAGGCGTATCTTGTACATGAGGTCTGCCAAAATATACCAAACATAGATGTTTTAGAATTTTTTAATCTTGGTATGCTCTCATCATTAATAACTTCTTGGACAATGATTTCCACAGCCTGACAACGTGGTAAATGAAAAAGAGCTCTTTGGATATTATTTAGCAGTTTGTTACAGTTAAATAGCTTGAAAGATTCTCTGTGTTATGAGGACAGGGGAGCAGTAACTTGAAATTAAACCATCTTCCTATTCAAACCATCTTCCGATTATTATTTTTCATACTCTTCTTTCCTCAACTGCCCTCATTCCAGTGTTTTACTAGAGCAAAAGTATTGAACAAGCAAACCAGTCTATGGATGAAACACTTTCCAGGCCCACATTGAACCATTCACTGACCAGAATTGCTGAGCTCTTTCTTCTGTGCATGCATTATTACCTCATGTTCACTCAGTGTTCCACCTGACTGATCTGATCAATCATCGATGATTTCATTGCAAAATGGAAAAATCTAGAATTTGTCAAAAGTGTATGAAATATAAGACATAGAACATTTTGTAAAACATTCTATATTAAGGATAAACATAGTTTCTCATGTATTGAATCATTTAAGCCTGCATCTTCTTTTTGGTGGTCTGAAACAAAAGTATTGAAGGGCTGGAACTTTAATTCTGCTGCCTGACCATTCTGCCACTAACTTGTGTCTGTATCCATGTCTTCAGCTAGGGCTTCGGAATTTCTAGAAGTACCTCTTCTAGAAATTCCTGTTAAAAAGGCTTAATTTCTGGTTCAGCAACATACTGTTGCATATTTCTTTCCTTTCAATTCAGTCTTTGTTTTCCCCTAAATTACATTGCAAAATGTAACTGAAAATTAAAAATCAGCATGTAATTCAGAATAGCAGGTGTTCCCTGAACACCTACATAACTAGTAAGTAAATAAGAATGGCTGCTTTTCTGTACTGTTTGCTTATTTCACGCTTCCTTTAATTGCTTTGGTATTTTTAATGTTCCTTTAGAAGTAATAGTTTGTAATTACTCTGTGTTACTGAAGCGATTAAGGCAAAGAACTATTGATTTCCAAATCAGACATGCCAGATTTGTAGGGTGCTTTGAAGACAAAATGTATTACAGAGGTCTGTTGTTTAAGCTCCTGGATGTCATTTTACTTCTGTTCAGTGCTACACTATCCTGTAGATGTTTTGCCCCAAGATCAGTTGATTTTCAGATTCTGGAATAGTCAAATGGGTAGTACTTAAATGTTTCAGTACCGTGGGGAAATTCACCAGTCAGTGGCTATTGAAATCACCACTGCTCAAATTCAATTCTCACCTATTCTTTCATATATCTATTAGTTCTTCATTTTGATCTGCATTCCTTCTTGCACCAAGGTATCTGATGTGGGAACTGATGTTTTCATGGTTTGCTGTATGCTTGAGGTTTGTTTCATTTAGAACCATCATTCAGTATAAAAGTCATTCCTTAATTCAGGGGCCCAGAACTGGATATAGAACTCGACCTGTGGCCTCACCAGTGCAGTGTACAAGGGAAGAACTACTTCCCTGATCCTGCTGGCCATATAATTTCAGATACAGGCTGTAAGAGCCTAATAATAAGATAAAGGCTCCAAAAAGAGCTGTGTCATTATGACTGCTCAAAACCTGAAAAGCTCCAAAAATGCCTCGTCATTTTGTCTGCTTGTCATTATATGGGCAGTTTGGACGGTGGTTAGCCTGCCTTGAGGCCCATAAAAAGGAAGGCAAAACTGGTGCAAGTCGGAGGGAAAAGCGAGGGGCAGAGTCCCTGACCTTTGCCTTTCCCCCCCACCACCACCATCACCTGCTGTGAGACACTCTGAGGCTTCCTGGAGCTGATGCTGCCCGCCTGAGGAGAACCCCCCGAACCTGCACCCCTGGACCAGAATCACGAGTTGTAGAACCCCTACCCTGCTCCTGCATCCCGTGGTGAGAGCACGGTGAGAGGACCAAGGTTTGGCTGCAGCAACCAGGCACCTGCAACTCAGAGGACAGCGGCTGCATTCCAGCCCAACTGCTCCTGAGATCAGAGAAGGCAGATAAGACACTTCAAATGACAGAAGAAAAAAGGGCAAAAACTGCTTCGCTCCCCCCACTCCATCTTGGCAGCACTAAAGGTAGCACAGTGTGGTGGTGATCTATCCTATGCTTTTCTTTTTAAGTAACCTTGGCATTTTCTAACTTTTCTCTACTTTTCTCTTTCTTTCTCTTTGCCTCTCTACTATTAAATATACATAATTTTTTGGCAACAACATTTAATCTCGCTTGGTTTTAATCTCGTTTCTGGGAATATTTTGAACCTTCTAAGTTCTTTCTGGTTTGTGCACAGAGACTTAGATTTCTTCAGTCTTCTGGGCTTAAACCAGATCGTAACACAGGCTCGGATGCCATTGGCCTTCTTGGCTACCTGGGCACACACCAGCTCATGATCAGCTGTGGTTGACCAGCACCCTCAGGTCCTTCTCTGCTGGGCAGCTTTCCAGCCACTCTTCCCCCAGACTGTATCTCTGCACGGCGTTGTTTTGATGCAAGGGGAGGACCCAGCACTTGGCCTTATTGAACCTCATACAGCTGGCCTCGTCCCATCGATCCAGCCTGTCCAGATCCCTCTGCAGAGCCTTCCTGCCCTCCAGCAGATCAGCACTTTCCCCCAACTTGGTGTTATCCACAAATTTGCTAATGGTAGATTCAACCCCCTCATCCAGACCATGAATAAATATGTTAAACATGACTGGGCCCAACACGAATCCCTGTGGAACACCAGTAGTGACTGGCCACCAACTGGATGCAGCACCATTCACCTCCACTCTCTGGGCCTGGCCATCCAGTGAGTTCTTAACCCAGCAAAGAGTGCACCTGTCCAGGCCATGGGCTGCCAGCTTTTCCAGGAGAATGCCATGGGAGAGAGTGTCAAGGGCTTTGCTGAAGTCAAGGTAGACAACATCCACAGCCTTCCCCTCGTTCACTAGGTGGATCACCTGGTCATAAAAAGAGTTGGATTCGATGATACTTGTGGGTCCCTTCCGACTCAGAATGTTCTGTGAAATAATAATTTTAAAAAAGTAAAGGGAGATCAGGAAGTTAGTCAGGCAGGACCTGCTCTTCCTAAACCCCTGCTGCCTGGGCCTGATCCTCTGCTTGTCATATGCCATGTGGTCACACTCAAGATTATCTGCTCCATAACCTTGATGGGCACCAAGGTCAGGCTGAGAGGTCTGTAGTTCCCTGGATCCTCCATCTGGCCCTTCTTGTGGATTGGTGTCACATTGGACAACCAACCCAATCATCTGAGACCTCCCCAGTTCTCCAGGAATGAAGGTAAATGATGGAGAGTGCTCTAGTGAACCACAAGTCTTGCACGGTATTACACCTTAGATATAATGCTACTAGGCAAGCATTGCTTCCATTACTTTTCTGATCTCACTGAGTCCTTTCAATTTAGTCATGTTAGTTTGCTTTTATTCTCAATTATGAGTTAAAGCAGGCACAATACATAAAAAAACCACAGTTGGTCTTCTGTCTGTTGTAAAGCAATGTGAGTAAACTATGTGCCACAATCCCATGGGGATCTATAAATAGTAGATTCAAATGTACTATGTTCCATTTAAACCCTAATACTATAGACATCATGGCCACAACGGCTTATTTTTATTTTTACAGCAATGCCGCTTATTTTTCTGTGTCATGGAAAGACTGAGTTCTGTAGCAAATGGTACATTCACAAGGAATTTGCAACATCAGAATGAATCTCCCAGAGTGTCATTTGGAAATATCCACTAAGAACGTTCTCTCTTCCATTTCTGTCACTGCTTAAATATTCTTTTTCTGTTTAATTTCATTATGGATGTTTTCCAAATTCAAACGCTGGTTATGGGACTTGTATATAATCCTTCCAATCTGAACCACAGTACACATAATTTTTGATGCCTAGAGACAGCAAAGATGGAAAACCTAAGTAGAAAAAAAAAGAAAAATAAGTCAGTACAGGTTTGGCAATCACAAACTGGGGCCTTAAACTCAAGAGGAGTCTTGTCTAGTCCGAGTCCCTTGGGCTAAGCATCACAGCCATCAGGCTAATCTCCTAGGTTATTTCCCATCCTTCACTAGTCCTTTTCTGGCCAGCTGACATCACAGTCATGCACTGGAAAGAGATGTGAAGTGTAAGATGCAAGTTCTCCAAGCATAATGCCATGGTTTTGCAGAATCTACATCATCAGTAGCAACATCCCCAACACAGTAGCAACACCAGGGTACTTCTCTGATTCACTCATTCCTGATCAGTATGCACAGGAACTTCCCTTCACAAAACAGCCCTTTTAAAACCTTTACCAAAACACTGCTCTCACCAGGTTTTCGCTCCGTGTGCTGCAGGGATTGTGTACATTTTCACATTTACCCATGGGATGCTGTGCACACTCTTACACATCTTGCACAAGGCACAGAAAATTTTATCTCATCCACCATCCACAAAATAAGACATGCTCAGTAAGGATGCAAGAGAAACAGCTAAGGGGTCATTCACCTCTGATTTTCAGAGGTTCTTTCATAAAGTGATATATTGACTAGAAGGAAAAAAATAGAATCATCTTCATGGCAAAAAACACAGTCCACCAATAAACTGTTCACTCTCTGGAAAATAATGCCTACTGTTTTCCTATTGCTTTTGACATTCATTCTTAGATTAGATGCTGGAAAGCTTAAGGAAGTTTAACTTATGCTAAGCTTTCCTCACTCTCAACGCAGTGTGAAACTGTGTGCTCTGCTGCAATACACAGCATGGCACAAGGCCAGGTTTCTGCTCATCAGAGTTCAGCCCAATCCATTGCTTCCACCCATCCAAACTAAGCAGTAAAGGACATGCATCTGTCCGTCACCTGAAATGCAACCATCACGTGCATATTGATTCATTTACACTTAATTTTACAGTTTTATCAGCAAGCCTCAGCTCCCTCTATAGTTGTATTCCTGTCTGTATTAGTGCCTTTGCTGCAAAGAGATTTTTCAGTGGAGTCAGATTTCCTCACCATGTATGACGGATTTGTTGGTGTGAATGATACACAAAATTATATAGCATTTATTTGAAAACTTAGGTCTGAACTCATAGACTATTGTCTGCATTTTCATGGGGTAGAATGGCCACAGACCCTTGAAGAGCTTTACTTGTGGTCTCCATGCACAAGCTTTGCCAGTACAGCCATGTGGGTGCATAAGAAGTTGTGGAAGGTTATGTCACAGCTTTCTTTTTCCTCTGTGCTATTCAGAGATGATTTTCACTGCTCAATCTTCCCTTTCCTGGAAGGGAAATCCCAGTTTTGGATGAAGCTGGCTTACTCTTCATTATCACTATTTTAATGCACGCACCTTTCACAACAGAAACCTAATAAACCTAATTGTGTGGCTGGATTGCAACAAACCTAATTTCTCAACAGATTCACATGAATGTCGCATTTTTCTGAGCTTTTTAGCCCACTCTGGACTTCAGCAGTTTGACAGCTATCTACACTTTTCCCCAACCCAAAACAGCTGCAGCTTACATGACGTTATTCCATTGCTGTGTAATGAAAAAAGGCATCGAGATCAGAAATGGTATTCAAACTTCTGTTATTCATGTCATCACTGGTGCTGCTGTAAAGAGTGGTTAGCAGCTACCCAGATTTGCTTTCACAGAAGCAGATGCTTTGGTTTCTTTCTTCCTTGCATGAGTATGGAGGCCTCTTTATTCTCTTTTTGGTGTGAGGCTCTGAATGGGTCTACATAGAGCTGTTATACGGCACTGAGATAGTTATTAGGCTGATAGCCTGGACTGGCTGGCAAACACAAACAAAAACCCATCCCTCTGTAAGGCAGTCAGCTGCCAGTCTTCAAGGGGCTTTCATGGTGTTCTTTCAACTACGTGTAAATTATCCGCTCTGCAAAATGGACTGTTCTCCTGAAGGATTAGGCAGCTTATCATTACCACATAATTTCCTCAAAGAAGAGCTGGCTCGCTGTTCCTTTCATGTCATTAATGAGTTACTTGAGCCAAAAAGCACAGCTTGTAACTATGAGTGCATTAAAAAGGCTTTGTGAAGATTCCCCTGATCTTCTCAAATAAGAAAATAGACTGGACTCAAAATAAACTTTGACCTGGAAGACACCTTCAACGTCTGCCACAACTGCATTTCAGACAGATTTCTGTGGGATGATATTTATTAGGCATGAGGTGTCCAATCTTGTCTCTTGATGTCCACAAAAGCCTAGGCACTGATTTGTGTTGAAGGGTGAACTGTGCCTATCGCTTTATTTTCAGCATATTGTTGTTTATGTTTCTGAGGTGAGAATACACAGTGTTTTGATTGCCAGCGTTTAACTCAGAAAAACAAAGATCCACTGGACCTCTGTGAGGATTATCCCAGGTGAATACTACCAAAATAATGTAGAAGAATTAACTGACATTTCATTCATTCATAATGAATGAATTTTGATTGATTTATATGCTTTTTCTGGGAACATACTCATGTTACCACATTTAGTTGTTATGAAGATTTGGAGAAATTTGTAGGCTGGTTGGCTTTAATTTCTCTTAAACCCCAGCTTTGTAAAACCTCCATACTTAATAATATTGTGTCATCCTTCTCCATAAAAGGCATACAGATACATGTATTATGGAGGAAAATCCTGGAAGACGGTCTTAGAAAATCACTTTCACCTGGAATACCATAGATTAATTTAACAGCATTTTAACCACAGAATTAGAGAGAAAACTTAAGACATCTCTTGCAGTGGATGAAATGTCCAGATATTTGATGAAATTTATGGCAGGACTCTAAGTTTCAGACATGGCGTAAACTGTGCTGAATTACCAAATGTTTGTGAAACAACTTTTATGCTATTATGTTCATTACTCCATCTGATCCACATCCATAGACAGGTCCCACAGCTTTGGTACAGTAGCCACTTCTCTAACTGACTGTTTTAGGCCTTCATCACCTACATAACCAGGGATGGAATATATAATAATTCTGTTCTTTCCTTCTTTATCTAAGCACAAGAATCCAAAGCAAAAACAGGTGCAGTTTTGCTGGCATCAGGCTGGGTTGACCTATTTTTTTAACTAAAAGTCTGATTTTGAAGGGACAGATTGCTAAAAATTAGTACAAATAAATGACTATTCCATAGTATGTGTGAGAAAATGTTTTCATATTTAAGAACCCTTTGACTGCGGAAAGATCAAAATAGAGTAGCAATGAGAAGTGTCCATGGAGATCAATGTATTCAAACCTACATGAACAAGCATTTGGGATCTTTGATGCAGACAAAGTAAGAACAGAGGTCCTTTGGCATTTTAAAGATGATAAAAACTCTTAAATTACTTCATGTATAAATACAGGTTAACTTGTCTGTTACCACTGAAAAGTTTCCTCTAAACCACCTTGCCATTTGTCTCTCAAGAATATGCATGGGACAGTGAGATATAGTGTGAGCACTACTCTTGCCTTCTTTCTGAATGCATTTTCATGAAAACAATTTTATATTTGTCACAAAAATTCATCTGCTCCTGCCATTTGATGCCCTTTCTAGAGCCAGAATCTCTCTAACATCACAAATTCTTTGAGTGGATGAGGATATATTTGGAGTTGAAAGAATGGAAAGGTGTTCATAGCAACAACCTTAGGCTTGTACAGCCATGTTGTAACTAGAAATTACTTCATATGGTTTATTGACAAAAGGCTGAACTTGAATCTGGAAAGAAAAGGGGCAGGTAGAGGTGCTAGCTTCTGTTAGTCTCATCCATATTTTGAGTTTAGTCATCCAGGCGAAATGGCACTACTTTGTCCTTCTTTTGTACTTAACAGTCCTCCATATTTCCCTCTATTTTTCCCTTCTCTCCCTGCAATTTCCACAAAATAGGACAAGCCTGTCTCCTCTGAGCAAGAGAGTGGTCAAGCCCACCCTTGATGATGTAAGAATCTCATCCTGGCAGTTTTATTCTGTTGCATAGGAATCAAGATACTAACCCCAGGCCTTGGTATTTGGACAAACTCTGACATTCCTACCTGTGGAGTTTCTAAATTCTTTGATATTCAATCTATGTAATTTTAGTGAGGGGAAAAAAGGATAGGGCCAATCAAGTTCCAAATGGTTCCTATTGCTGCCTTCACTAAATTTTCCAAGGTTCAAAGACCATGTCTCCTGAGCAGCCCTCCGCTGCAGAGAAAAAGCAGCCACAACACACACTTAGACTCTTTGATGGCAGGCTCAAAGTGATACTGCAGGTACACAAGGACACACTACATCTGAGAAGTTTACCAACAATGGCCGATTGAAGATCAAGACATACAAAAAACATAAGAAGTAAAGCTCTGCAATGTCACAGAAGGACTTCTTTGGTCTTGTCAGCTCTACAATACTCGCAATGTTTAGACTTAAAATTCCTTTTGTTTGTTTATTTTTGTGCCTCTGTGCTAGACTCAACACAGCAAGAGGAGTTCTTCTTTAATGATTGTCTTGGGGTGATTTTATGATAATACTGTATTCCCCTATCATCTGCTTAATGCCCAGAAATAGGTTCTGCAGCTTTAAGCTGGGTCCAAGGAAAGGCTGGAGGGGGGAAGTCAGGAGAATTCTTCAGCGCGGTTTGTGTTCAAGGACTCACACACTACCCCGTATTGCTCGGCTCTGCTTGCAGGGGGAGAGAGTGGATTCCTGCTGCTAGCCAGTTCGTGAGCTGAGGCAAAAAGTTTCCCAGGACTGTATACCGGCATACCAAAATCCTCCAGTAATTTCTTCTGGAACTGTTCAGCCCAGCTGTGATCCAAGAACCAGATCATCAGACCCTGTGGACCAGCAGGGAGGCTGCAGGAACGCTGCATCCTGGCCTCGGACCTTGGGAGGGGCCGAGCCAGCTATAGAAAAGAACTCTGAATCTACCAGCTTTCTCTGCAGCAAGGGGGTTCAATATTTAATAGTTACTCTTTTTTTCCTGTGCCCTGCAGGCACTTTGTTTGTTAAATAAATAGCTTTTTCACTTTCCTCCAAGAAATTCCTTTTGCATCAGTGGTAGTGATGGGAGGGAGTGCAGAAATCTGCCTTCTGTAGAGGAGATGTTCCTTCCAGAGCATTTCCCCCTAAACTTGTCTCGAACCGAGACAATAATTTTCAAGTTTTTCAGTGTTATGCTCTGGTCTGCTCAGAGGGTTTTGGGGAAGGTTGTTTGATTCACAGTACACTGGAGAAACAACAAAATTCTCAGGACGTTCAGTGGCAAATTTTATTTGCAAACTTCAGAACATTAAGGTTGAATGAGGTACTTGGCAAATTTAAAACATCTAGACAAAGTAAGGCACTTCACAAACTTTATCTTAGCAGACTTAAACTTAGCCGACTTTAACTTATCCAGACACGAGGCACTTACTAAGGTACTGACTGGAATTTTTTTAGTCTGGCTTACAATATATTTTGAGAAGTTAAGAGAAGAAAGAGAGAAGAAAGGGGGAGAAAGAAAAAGAGTAGAAAGATGTCACCACCTTGGATCAGTGATGAGACCTGATTATTGCAATTTCAATGTCCGCTGGTTGAAGTGATGATCACAGTCTGGATCCATCAGGGGCAGGGAAGCCCAGGAAACACAGAGTTCAATGGGTCAGTATATGTTCAGGTTTACAGGAACACCCAGGCACCTCCTCTGGGGGCATGGAAGTTTTACACCATCTGATGGAACACTGTGGATCATGCACAGCCCTCTGATGGAAGGCCCCAGAAGTGAGCCTGAGGGCACTTTGGGGTTCTTTGGTGGTCTATAGCACCTTCTAAGACATGACAGCTGCCCCTCACGTCAGTGTAGTTGAGCAAATTATGGTCCATCAGAAGGGCCAGATACCTTCATTCCACCATAACTTTCCCAATCACCTGTAATCGGGAAGGGGGAGTTTCACACCTGATCAGGTTGTGCAAGGGAGGATATTGACATAATAAAAAGCACTATCCCACTATCTGCTTCCTCTCAGCCTTCTCCCTTATTTGGCTTAAACCCTAGCTTGTTGCTAAAAAAGGTTGATTTGTCATGGTCATCCTCTAATGCACACGCCCTCTGCGCCTGGGCTGTGCCCCTACACATCATCAGCAAAGCAGTCTCTGCCTTTGCAAAAGGCCAATTGTTTGATGCATTAACCATTAAAATTTCAGTATCTCACACCCAACTCAAGTAAAATTTGAAAAAATGCTCAGAATTCTACTCTGTGAACTCAAACCCCCTCAAATCAAAGACAAGGAGTTCCAGTTGAAGTTTCAGAGATTTTGAACTCTTTACAATTCTCTTTTTACATAGATCATAGACCTAACTAACCATTTCCAACACTGAGTTAAATAATGTTATTTTTATATAATTCATTGTTAAACTTCCATCTAGAAAGTGTCAGCAAAATTCTGGAAGCCCATGAAAGTCTCTGCTGCAGGGAACTGAGGGACGTCATTCACTGTCCACTGAAGCTTCTTGGTTTATGGAGAATTAGGCCTTATTTTTAGCCATCTCAGCAGTCCTTCATATGCTGACATGATTTTCTAGCTTGTGTTTTCAGCATTCTAATATCCCCTGCTAACATCCTTGTACTTGGTAGAAATCTTAACTATTGCTTCAGAGAACCAGAACTAAAATGATGCAGGGAATATTTAATAACAGCGTCTTAATTCTTCAAAGCCAGAATTTCTTCAGGACTTCAGTGAAACAGAAATGTCTTGCACACATTTTCATATTCTTGACTTAAATGGATGTTTGTTGCATGAGTTCTGTTCTTTACGCTATGATGCTGTACATCTTTGATATATATTCATTTTGTCTGGTAGTCCTGTGTGTTCTGGAAAGCAATTTACACCTGTACAACAAAGATGCAAAGCAAAGCAAACTATCTGAAAAGATATTGTAGGTGGGTTATGTGGCTACATAATATGCTAAATTCAGCAAGTGAAGGACTTACTATGTTGCATCAGTAAGAGGGCTGATATCAGACGAACTGACAGAAAATGCCATCCAGACTGGCTGAAGTGAAAAGCAAATTCCTAATTTCCTTGACAGAAAAGCACAAACCATTAAGTAAGAAAGAGAAATAATAAAGCATGATTCTTGCCATGTTACCCCAAATTGTTTCATTCTCTGTACTCATAATTTTTTGACTGAAATTGCGCTGCAGATTAAAAGCCTTTAGCCTAGGGAGGGAATAATACTTACCTGCAGGGAAATAGGAAAGAATTCATAATTGTACCCCTAGGAACTTTGACTAAGAACACCTTGGAACCTAAGAACACCTTATGCCAGTTTGGCCAATTTAGGAATATATCCTCTGAGAGAAGGCAGGCCACAAACCATCCCTCCCCCACCAGGTTTGGGAAAAAACCTTTTCCTCAAAGGAAAGTGAAAGAGATAAAAACTATTTAACACACGGGAAAAGGATAATGATGCTAAATAAGAAAACCTCTCGCTGTGAAGAAAAGCCTGGGAAAGTGTTCGAGTCCTCCCTTTGGTCTCCTCGGAGCTGGGACCTGGCCCAGGGCCAGGCCCTCTGTGCTCAGTGGAAAGTCCTCCCGATGTGTTCTGATATTGAAGCAGTCCAGCAGAGAAGAAGGAAAAAAAAAAAATCGGGAGTCCCAGGAAAACAAAGTTCAACTCTCCAGAGGAAAAGGAGCTGAAAAACTGGCCAAAAGCTGGCTGGAAAGCAGCAAGCCGGGTGCTTCCCTCCGTTCTTGCTCTCCTGCCGCAGCTGAATTCCGAGAGCCGTCTCTATCTCTGTGTCCTGGAAAAACATGAAAACAAACTACAAAACTGTTTTGAAAGTTTTGTTGGGTTTTTTTCTCTCCCCCCTCTCAGGCTCAGTTTAAAGGCATAGAAAGGCACAGAGCAGCAATAGGGAATACAACACCAAGTCATCCCAAGACAAACAACAGTATTGGCTGTTCAAGCACGACAACCAATTTTTTAACTCAGGGTGTCCCTGAGACCTTTTTCTTGATTTACTGTTTCGCTTAATATTGAAATCTGTTACTGTTCACTAAGCCACAAAACAGAGTATCACCCCATCTATTGGTGCACAAGAGCTTCTAAAAGCAGATCAGTCCTAGTACATGTTTGATTTTTTTCCTAAGGATATCTTCTATTCCCTGCCACACTATGGTTCTGTTAAAAAAGTTTTGTTGGGCTTTTTAAAATTAATATTGCATATCTGCTTGTTTTTTCTCTTTTCTTGCAAGTAAAATGAAAAAGTAGGAAATTTCAATATTTGCATTACTTTTACAATAATTTGATAACATAATTTTTGTAGAGCAGTGCTTATAAGTAACCAGGACTTGTTAAAATACATGAGAACAGCAAACACTGAAATTAATTTGTGAAATTTTGCATTTAACCATCACAACTCACAATGTTCCTTTAAATCTTTGAGACAACCAGAAATTATATTTTATGCTTACTAGGGAAAGGGATGACAGAAAGAATAGTGTGATGCTTTAGAAAATGTAATTTGTCCAATTATGTCCAATTTATCCTACTGTTAGCCAACAGAAGTATAAAAAGAGCAGTAAAAGATGTACCTAAACGCTATTGTTGGAATTGCATTTCATTCTAGAAATAAGAAAACGATAGACCTGTTTGAAAGGTCTTATAATGCATTTTAAGTCATGTCAAAAATGAAGTTGTTGCTGTCACATACAAAATGAGAAAAATAAAATAATTTGAGATACAAATTTGACAGAATTAGAGAAATTAATTAATATTTTTACAAAACATATTGCATGCCACAGAAGAAAATGTCCTTTAGAAAGGTCTTCAAAATGCTGTCCAATGGAGACTTTCTCCAAACTTGCAGCACCTATTTCTGTCCACAAAAACTGGAATTACAGACCTTTTATCTCTTTCCATATCTTGATTGAACAAACACTCTGTGTACTTCCAGTCCCATTTCTGATTCCCAAAAAGATGACTTTGTGTTTGCTCTGGGAGCGGCATGTCACCCCAGCTTGGACCTGAGCTGGGCAAAGGCCTCCAGTTCCAAGGTTTTACTATGTCATTCACAGACAGGTCCTGGGAGTGGCTCTTCGAACTTTTTGCTTTCATTCAGTCACCGTCATTAAGAAGATTTTTCAAAGCTACCGAGGTACCTCACATAGAACTGCAAGTTACTGTTCACTGAAGTGCCTGCTTCTCAGCTCAGCTGAGGCACTCTCCTCAAAATCTCCACTCAGCAGTTCTGCAAGATGATGCTTTTCCATTGCATTAAAATGATAGATCAGTATGTGAGCAATTGTCTGTTGATATAGGAGTGCAGCAGGAATGAAAACTCTGCTATAAATCATACTAAGGAATACACACAAATATTACGCATAGACATGTTTTGATCAAGAAAACTATTGAAAACTATAATATGCCTATTAAATGAGGTAATTTGCTTATATTTACTTAGCACCCAGGGTATTACATAAATCATTTTACTCTGCATTGTTCTTCCCTAAACAATCTTCTTTCTTTGTCCTTCTCCTTCCTCCAAAGTAACATAAGTTTTATTGTCATATATCAACTCCTTTGATAACCAGCTGAGGCAACTGAGTGGGCAGATGATGAACTGAGGATCCATGTTGATAAAATTTTAAAATGACAGGCATCTATAACACAACTACACATTTAGACACATCTATGTATTTAAATGCAACTGCACTTTAACAGTAGGAAAATTGATCACCTAGCATTGCTTTCTGAACAACTATATTTGCAAATTGCATGCAATGTGTTATGTAAGACCAAAACACCCAAACAGCATTCATAGTTACTTGTATTGGAAAAACTGTGTTTTAGAAGCATACAGAAAAACAAAATCATACAAAGACTAAGCTACTGTTCTAAACACAACATGTTTTAGAGTAATTTTAAATAAACTCATGGGGTTTGCATTGATTTTCATATGAAGTACGATAACCAACTTCTGAGGAAAGTGGCAAAGCTCACTAAGATGACTTTCAAGTGATTAGGTGAGCTAGTAATGGCTGGATACAAGAAAGTAATTTCCATGGCAGATCTTACTTCATGGCAAGCAAGGTATCTAAGTGAATTTGCACCACATGCATGAACTGAGACCTATCATTCTATTATCCACGAGTTTCATACATTGATATTCACACTATATTCACCTCTTTCCTTTTTTTTTTTTTTTTTTTTTAAGTGATGAGCTATTTTTCTATCCAAAAAGTGCAATTGCAGAGATAGACAGTTTTTGAAGGCATTGAAAAGTCTTCATCTATTTGCAGCTTTACCTCTACATATGCTCATGCATTTGGGGTTTGCTGACTTGGGTACAGTCCCGCAGCAGAACAATGAGCCTGAAATAAATTCATTAGTCATTGCATACATTCTTTTTCCTTACAGCATTTCTAATCAAATGTCCTGCCTTCTTAACTTATTTACTAAGTCAATGGATTTCAACCAGCATAGCTCTGATGTAAGAAGGAAACAGACACAGGGATTCTTAAAAAGTAACTAAGGAAATACAGACTATTGCCAATCTGCCTGTTCACTATAAAGGGATGCATATCATCTCCAGAAGGCTGAAAAAGACTTTGAAAACTACTTATCTAAGTTAATAAAATTTTGTTATTGTGAATTAAGTGTCACTGGTTTTCTTGAAACATGCTTAATGTTCCACAAAATGAACCATCACATTCTTCACTCAGTGACACTGTGTTAGGTATGTCTCAGTGAGTTCATTACTGAAATTCTGATAACACCTGGAAAAGGCGAACACATTTAAGTGAAGATTGGACTCTGCTGGTCTCAACAGCAGGAGGTTGCTGAACTTTGAACAGATAGGATTTTTGAGGAGATGCAATTAAGAAGCCAATTACATGTAATGAATGATAGCACAGGATTAACAACTTAAATGTAAATGGTGGCTTTTTATGACTGGCAAAGTTCCTATTCTCCTTCATTTTTGAAAGATGGACTTGGCTTAGACAGAATATGGATACAAGTACTCATTACAATTTTTGATGAATGTGAAAAGCATCAGCTGAAGGTCCTCCACTGTCACACTCCAGTATTAACTGGATTCAACTGAAAGCTTCAGAATAGATAATATTAAACTATTTGACAAGTGTTCCTACTAGGGGACTTACTATTGCATTTGTCTTAATTACTAATATAAAAGCCCAACAGAAGTAGAATACATCTTTTATTAGCTGTAGGAAATCTGAGAATTCTTCAGCAGCCTCATATCTTTTCTTCAGAAAAGAAATAATGAGATGAAAATAATTTTTAAAAAAAAGTACATGTCCTCTGCCACCAGAACTGATCATGTGTTTTCTGTGTAATGCAAAGAGGTTTGTAATAAAAAGACAGATGTACATGGGTTTTAGATGAAAAATAAGCTGTACCTAACCCAGTTCTGAGTATAAGCATTCTTGACAATAACAGTTCAATGTATCCCATAAACAGACAACTTCATTTTCTTGCTATATTTGGAGAGAGAAAATAGTTTTAACACAATGGAAAGGACTATGTTCAGGAAAAAAAAAAAAACATTTTCCAGCAGCACTGCTCATAAAACTCCCTGCACTCCCATGTGTTTCAAACTTTTATTCTTCAGAGTTTTAACACTACAGAACAGAACTTCAAAGTTACTTTAACCCTTAAGTGTCCTTAGTATTAAGACAGATGATTCAGCTTCTGCTGTGCAGGTAGAACACTAAATTCTTAAGAAATCAGCTTCTAGAAAGAGTAGTTTAAGTGAAGGAGGGGCAAAAGCCCATGCAGAGCAACCATGAGATAAGAAGAGACAGAATCCATCTAGTATAATGAAACATTATTATTCGCATAATGAAACTTTATTATTTGATGCAACATCTAGTTCCTCAGAAGGGGCTTTGCAGATTCGTATTCTGAAATCCTTTGTAAGTTGTATACCAAAAGAATCCTGGAGAAGCAGCAAGTTTTCCTTGCAGCTAAACATGTTAACTATTGTGTTAGAAGACAAACCTTCAGAACTCTGAAGTAAGCAAATAATATAATAATAGTTGGCTTTCCTTAAAAATATTTTTATCACCTATTGGAGATAGTGTTTATTTCAGTTTTTCAGTGAGAGGGAAGTACATCTTTAGAAAAGGTGCCTAGGGTAGTTTGGAAGCCTGCAGAAAAACCTGGTTAGTGTTTTTCTTGATTATTTAAATTGTTTTCTTGTATAAGATTAATTTCCTGCAAAAGTTATTCTAGCTAATGACTGCCATTTACCAATTTGTGTATCTGTTTACACAAGGAGAGGTCTTGAGACAAGATGCTGAAGAAACAGAGAAAATAGCAAAGTCAATACAGACCGACTGGATTTTGTAATCATGTATTTTCAGCCTTCTAAAAAGAAGCTGCTCATCTTGTGCTCTTCTAGCCTATGGCAAAAATTCGCAGGCCCAGCTCACTAGGTTAAGCTGCCAATTCTCCTACACAAAAGCAGCTTCATTTTCACATTTACCTTCCAGCTTTCAAAGGTCATTTTCTGCTTTCTTCAGCTCAAATTTTTCAATGTGGATTCACAGTTGATATTACTTAGCATATCCTCATTAATGTGAGGCTAAGCTAAATTTCAGTGCTTAGAAAATATTGTTAAATATACAATTAAGGTTAGATTCATGTCATCAAAATATATCCTAACCTTAAGAAAAACTGGTATTTTCACTTTTAGGCTTTTTATGTACTTGTTTTCAGTGTAATGTGTCTTTTGGTCAGATGCAGCTCCTGTTTCAGCAAACATACATTAGTTCAAATGAACAGTAGCTAGTTTGCAAATTGTACATGAATCTCTAGTTCTACAAAACCAGTCACTTCATGACCATGTGAGGGGCAAGCACATCAGAAAAGAAGGATAAGGGTGTACCTTGATTTGACAGTTCTACCATACGTGCTATATTAATACTGATAAAAATTTTCATCCTTTTTCACCAAAAAAAAAAAAGTGAAAGTCAGATCTGGATCAGCCTGAAAGTCTGGAATTCACATCTGAACTTAATCCATGCTGTACAAAATGTAGAGATATCTAACCCAGTGTTACATGTCAAAGGGAATTGCTTGTTTGTACCGCATTAATATTGTTTCATCATGCTAAACTCTTCACATCAGACTGTTCTACAGCTACAGATAGGTTGCTCATGTCAATTTTCAGACATAAAACCCACATCTCAAAAACAGACCTTTTCTGGTATAAGTAGATTTCCAGTAAAACCTCATTTAGCATCCTGACCCTTTTGTATTGAACTCACTTAGAACAACTTTGAAGGTCTTTGGAGACAGGCACTACACGTCAGCAGTATACAAGGGTGTATGGCCTGTGCATTGCTCCAAGAATAGTCATGGTTATGGGATAAGTTATTAATTTCCTAAGGTCCCTGGGAGTGAAAGTGCTTATTTATTTGGATGATATCTTGATGGCTTCAGAGTTGTAAGTATATCCAAAGCTGCCCATTTCTGCCACTGACCAAGTGTTTAGAATCCAAATGACTTTATTAAGTATAGAAAAATCTGTATGACCCCTTCTTCTAGCTCTGGCCTCCAGGGTTTCACAGCGGATGTGTGAATGTTCACTTCTCAGAGAGGAGAGCTATTAGCAGTGCAAGCCGTTCTGCTGCTTCTCTCACCAAGGTGGTTTCTATATTTAGGAGAGTTCGTGAGGTTGCTGGAAGCCCTGCTCCCTTCTGCTGTTATGACCCTACTTGTTCTAACAGTTGAAAGGCAAGAGAAGATCAGTGAGAGGGCAACTCTGCTCTCTTGTCTCAGACATCTTTAGCAGAAGAGAAAGAAACCCATCACTGTCCTGCATGCCCCAGCAATCCTGAGTTGAAGGCTCAGGTGGAAAAATTGCCCCAACTCCTGAGAAAGGTGATGGTTTCCCAGGAGTGATCAGTCTATGCTACCAATAAATAAATATGAAGTAGTATGCATGCTACTAGTTATATTAACTAAATATTAACTAAAAGTTTAGCTAACCCCTGTTTAAGCACTGTTCCTTCCCCCCATTTCTGTAATGTGTGAGGTGAGATTTGTTCTACTGAGAGAGGCACCTGTAAATACTGCTGAGTTATAGAGTGTCTGAACATCGAGAAACCAAATACTTCAAACAGCAGGGATGGGTTCATATCTTTGTGGATTAAAGGCTAATCCCTTCCTGCAGCTAAGGCTAAAATTTGCACTGTGCTCATTTCTCCATCTTCATTTCATTGGAAAATTATGATGATATTACTGCTAAGACTGGACATAGTCTAGTGTACAAACAAGTTAATGAGGAGCATAGCCTTTGTAATTACATTTTCCTAATTTCCAAATATTATTAGGCCACAGCATGTATTAGCTTCTAAAAAACAAAAGCTATTCATTTGCAATAAGAAATGAAATTATGAATCTTGCATAATGGAGAAAGGCAATGTTATGTGTAAGTAACACACAGTGTTCATTTTGATGTACAATAATCATGATATTAAATCCAAATAGAACTCTTACCTGAAACCTTAAGGAAAAATGAAAAAAAAAGAAAAGAAAAGAAAAAAATGAAAAAAAGGAAAGAACCCAACACAATTCAGAGCTTTATTAGAGGCAGGAGTCGCTGCAAGGCTAAGCAGACACAAAGCATATTAAACATGATACCATTGAATGCAACTGGAGAAATTAAAGTTGTTGAAAGTGCAGTATGTCTGTATAACTTGCATTTCTGGAGGCCTTCTTTTTGGGATGAGGGCAAGAGCATGTGAGAGCAGTGAAGGCACAGTGATCCAGGACTGCAGCCTACTGATGCTGGGTCACTGCGGGGTTTGCTACCCAGCATGTCTTAGACCAGTGTTTCCTGCTGCCTTTTTGCCACTACTGTCAGCTTTATGGCCAGGTTAACTCTAGCTCCAATATGCCCACGTACTCATGGTAACTTATTTCCAAGGTCCAGCCTGTTTATGAGCATTTAGCCTATTGGCACAGCATCCAGCAACTCATCACTCTGCTCAAAATACAATGCTAAAGCAGAGCAACCTTACCATCTCCTTGCTTTCAGTACATGGAAAACCTGAGGTAAAAATTGCAAGATGAACCCCAAGTTCTTTTATTAAAGAAGATCTTTATTTCTTGGCAGTTAAACAGCTGTGGTAAATGCCTGAATGCACGCACAATTGATGCCTAGAAATGTATCAAGAAAGATAGAATCTCTGACACTTATTACAGTTTCCTGTGAATGCAGAAAGTTTTTTCACATTTCTATACTACTGTATTGCAGTACTGTATTCTGAAGAATTGATGAACTAAAAGTGTCCCATTGGTGCTGGCATTTTTTTAAGACTGAATGAGTTTACAGTATGTGAAATTCTGGTCAACAGCATGCTTGTTGTGGGGGAAAAAAAAGACTAATTTTCTGGTGATGCTCAACTGTTGTAAAATTGTAGAAATACATTGCAAGGGCAATTTAAGCAATTTAAGAAATTAAATAAATGGGGCTAATTTCCAGAGCAAAAAACCCTCTTTGGGGTCCCACCTGAATATAATGTTTTAGACCATTAATTTAAGTGTCAGAGAGGGAGTAAGCTTCATAAACTGGTGCAGTAACATTCCTTCAGCAAGTAACGTTCCCCATTCACAGGTAAGGGCATGTAGCATATAAAGGGAGGATCCTGACCTGTAAAACAGAAGCTGGCAATTGAGAAGTTAATCTGGAGAGGACTCTGTGAACCACAGTGCCTTTTCTTTTGTTCTCATTAATCTGTATAGACATACCTTTGACAGATCTGTGAGAAGAATTGGGATATGATTCTATTTTTCTAAGTAACATATTATATTGCAACTTTTTCCAAACACATGGAGTTTTTCACTGGGGAGGGCATTTTCCTCTCTCTTTTCTGTCATGAGACATTGTATCATCTGGTTCAATAACCATATGAGGAGAACTGAAACTCATCAGTATTTTCCTCTTCCATCACCTCTTCAGGCTTCTTATCTGCACAAAGGTTTCAGTTTTACTGAAACTACAGAGTTACAGAATTTTTTTGAGACATTGTCTTAAGCAAGACTTTTTGATATTTATCTGAAGATTGTGAAAGAGATAGATGCCTGTCTTCCAGAACTGAATTTCTTGTGCACTAATTGCCTTGGATCTCAACAGGAATGTTTTCACACATCAGTCACAATATGAACAACACAGTTCTTTCAAAGGATACCACTGCCAGCAAACAAAGTCTTCTTTTCTGTCTTTCTTAATTGTCCCAGTTCAAAAGAAACACATTGACAATTAAGTACCAGTGCATGAAGCTGAGTTATGAGATCTGTTTACCATAAAGCAAACCACATAAGTGCTTCCTTGGGACTAGGATACAGGTTGGTTGCATTTGGTGTGTACCGAGCAAACTATCAGTGCCTGATCACACTAAAATAACTTAAATTATGCAAATAAATTTGAAAATGGGTATTCTTAGATGGAAGTCTAGTTATATGGTAATTTAAGTGAAGGATGTGGCACTAGTGTCATGTGCTGGATGGTGTATAACCCAAATAACCTGTTGCAGTGGGGAAACTGCAACACACATATATCAAACCAGGAGTCCCGTGGAAATACATATGGAAATATATATGGACATATATGTGGAAATATATATGGACAGACAGATTCTTGGACATATATATGGAAATATATATGGAAATATATATGGACAGACAGATTCTTGATAGCTGTTTCAGAGATGTTTATTTCCCCAGCCGCATGGCCGGGGCTCTGCCCAGGAACTGTTCCAGTCACGGGACCGAGGGTCCTTCTGCCCGCGCAGGGAACACAAACCAACCCATGGGAACGAGGCTGAGCAGGGGCAGGGAAACCCCGTGCCTGTGCCCTCAGGGCCCCTCTCCCAGGGCTACATGGCAGGGGAGGAGACCCCAACAATAACCTTCAGATATATGTATCTCCTTAATTTTAAGCAGTAGCCAGGAGGGTATCTATGCATATATGTTTGCTGAAATTAGAACAAGAATTAGAGAAATGTAATATTTGTTAGAGATTTTTCTGTGGAAAATAGATAGGAAAAGAAAGTCATCCACTTCATTACCCACTGATTCAGTGTTGGGCAACACCAAGAATGAAACTAGATCCCCATGTGGGACATTCCCAGATGCTCCTTTTGAAAGATGTGAAGACAATTCCAGAGAAGACAGACTCTTGCAGCAGATCCTGAAGTAAGGGGTGGGAGACCAGCTCCTGCCATTCTTTAGAAGTACCCCTCAACAGCTGATGAAGGTGCTGTCTGGCCTGGAGATATGATGTGGTTTTGCTACAGCAAAGAAAGAGTCCCAGAAGGAACTTGGATCTGTAGGTTAAAATCAGTGGAGAAAAGTGCCAGCCACCTTCTGTGCAAGCAGAGGCAGGTGAGTCCAAGTATGTTTTTAAAACATCGGATATGAGCAGAGAACCTATCTATCATCGCTTCACAAGATGGGTCAGCACTTCAGCAAAAGCTCCCTCACTCAGCTTTTACTGGCACGCAAATAAAAAACTGTAGCAGCTGGCAGCAGATACAAATCCAACCCGTGGCCCTTGCCTGAGGATTTTCTTGGGACTGGGCCTGTCAGGTGTCATACTTCATCCTTGGGAATCCCTGTTACTATGCTGCTACTGCACAAGCAAAAAATGCACTGACAGCATAGACCCAGGCTTCTCTCCATCTCCTTGACCCTACAATAAGGTTTTTCTTTCACCTCTAATCTGACTGTTCAGGTTCAAGGATCAAGGAGGGGCCAAAGCAAGTGTCATATGGCCTGATCACATTTGGGAAACTCTGGCAAGTCCAGTATTATTGATCACTCCAGCATTGCACAACCAGATGAACAGAGATATGAAGAAGAGGTAAACTGATTCTCTGACCCATAGCCAAGCAAATGAATGGTTAAAAAGGACTTAATAACTCTTTGATGAAAGAGCTTTCTATCATAAAGCTTTCTTTTAGCAGATGAAACACATGGGCTCAGTAAGAGCTATCTGTGTACTCCATTAGTCCAGTAGTCATGTAGTATCATTAAGACAAGGCACTCCGAAGTTTTATGACCTTTTAATTTTGAAAGAGTTACTGAACATAATTTCAGTTCATGAATCTTTTAAAACATTAGTATTGTGGTCATTTTTCTGAAAAATGGGGACACATGAGTTATCTCTCTATGTATGACTTTCATAAAAATGAAACAAGAGCTTTCAATAATAACTGAGGGGAGACAATGAAGTAAAGAGACCTCTTGGTCTTAGGGCATGGTCCTGTAGGTCATGTTACAGTGAACTTTTATGGCTGTGTCAACCTCATAAACCCTAAATGAATAAAAATATATAAAAGAAATGCTGATACCATCTTAAACCCTAACAGCGGTAACATGATGGTATAATTTTCTCTGCTGTTTAATCTGGTACAGTAATCTCTGCTGCCCTGGGAAATTTTAAATCTCATGGGGAAAGGGGAGTGAAGAGGAAGGGAAGATGTTTTCTCTCCTGTGTATAAAAAGAGCACAGTAAACTGAATTAATGTTTGGAGTGATTTCACAAGCTCTTTAGAGCATATTAAACCAAT
Source organism: Coloeus monedula (assembly GCF_965178545.1). NCBI lineage: Eukaryota > Metazoa > Chordata > Aves > Passeriformes > Corvidae > Coloeus > Coloeus monedula. The sequence continues at coordinate 57,466,512 of NC_138822.1, forward strand.
AATTTTCATGTGCTAAGATATGTGGCTGTAATATGCCTTACTCTGTGCCTTCAATCCCTGCATTTTGTCCAGTTATTTCACTATGCAAACAGCTGCAAACCCAGCATTTTCACCCTCCCCCTTCTAATTTTTGTTCTTGTCATATATGTCTTGGATGTCAAGGTCACCCAAGCTAAGTTTTTGCCACGTAGTGTGGGTTTCTGACTGACATAGTGCCTTGTTCTTTCTCTCAAGTTATCAACATGCATCCCTAATTCTCTTTATTGTGTGTTTGAAGTGAAGGTTTCTCCTCTCTGTGCTGCTGCACAAAGAGCTGGTGCCTCCCAGCAGAGCAGCACCATTGCTGTCCAAATGTTATAGGGCAGTGCCTCCTGCAGCTACCATGCCTCAGCCTGGGAGTAGCACATCTTTGACCCATAAAAAAAAGGATTTTTTGCCTAAGCTTGGACCCTCCTACACCCTTCCAATTTTGAGGCAAGCCCTGCCCACCCCTGGGCTTATGAAACATGGCCATGGTGCAGCTGGCTGAGATTTGGACAGCTGAAGGAAGAGCTAATCATTTAGGGGTAGACATGGCTTAGTTTCCTACATAAAATGATTAGCAAAGTTTTTGGAGAAGGGATGAAGGATTGCCTCCACTCCTTTTTCATGTGCTTCCCTGCCTACAGCATCTCTTTAGAACAGCCAGGTCACTTTCTCTTACTATTTACTCTCTTTCCATGTTTTTCTTTTCCCAGTTTTCCCTTTTGCAGTCTTGGATAGTTACTAGCTTTTGTACACTATGGACCCATTTATTTCATACTTCCCCTGGCGACTGTCTCCTGCCACACTGTTTTCATTTTTCCTCTTCCAGTAGTTAGAGCTCTCGTCTTGAGTGCTTCAAAGGCAGGCTGTAGGGTCAGATCTACACCTTCACTCCAGGTGTCTGTATTTTGGTTCCATGATCTTCACAGTGAGCCAGTGAGCTGTGCATTGCACTGTGCAAAGCCAGAAGAGTGGGGAGGAAAATCCAGTGTTTAGGTACTTCTGAAGTCCTGCCTCAGAGACAAGGACCTATGGAGACAGGATTGCACTTTGTAAAGACAAAGTATTTTTTTAGATTTAGTCTATCTTTATAGATTGATGTGTGACTTGTGGGCGGGAAGTGGCTTTATTTGCATTCTGGGGATTATCCATGGGCACAAAAGCATATGGCTATGGCTGGCTTTTGTGTACACTGTACGGCTGGCAAAATTCATCCAACACGTGGAGACTTATCCTGCATGCAGACAAGTGATTCATTTCTGCAACACATTGGAGACCCATGATCATCCACAAAGAGGTCACAAAGCTGAAAGGTATACTTGGGCTTCAGCTGGCCTATGAACTAGTCTTTATTAATGAGGAATCACTGAGGAAAACAGTTTAAAACTCATATAGAGAGTTCCTGCAGAATGCTTATGTGGAGCAGGTAGAATTTAGTTTAAACAATATTGGCATTCTGCTTCAGCAGAGAAGTTCAGGGTTTGGGGTTATCATGATAGTTTTTCCTGCATTGTTCAACAAAGCATAAATCTATTCAGCTTCCTTGTTTCTTCATTATGACAAAGCCCCAGGTTTTCTTGAGCAAGAGGTCAGTGGGGCTTGGTACTGTTTCTTATTTAATAAGGAAGAATCTCAAGGCTTTCATATTTACTTCCCTAAGGTAAATATCTCCACAGTGCCTTCAAGTGAGAGAGCTAGTCATGGTAGTGGTTGTGCATTGTGCTTTCTTCCCACTAATGGTGCACTTTGAAAAAGAATCATTCCTTTGAAGAAGGAAATCTATGCTGTGCTCACATACAAGTAAAGACTTGTTCTTCCCAGCTGTATACTACTATGATCTGATGGAAAGTGGCAGAATCACACTCAGTCTGTTAGTAATTCTCTCTCTCTCTCTCCCTAGCCCCAGATCGATTTAGGGGGAGGTGGGGGAAGGGGAAGGTTTGCATTTGCCTGGAAATTCTGCAGCATTTACATAAGTGCCAACCCAGTTAACTGAGTACCCATCCTCCATGCTGCATTCATAACAACTCTACAACATGAAGTGCCTGACACCAAAGCTCCATGTGAAAAGATTCTCAACTACATGACTCCTTCCAGGACACTTCCACTGGTATACTACACTCACTCAGGAGTTCCATCTTGATCTTTCCGCTGCTCTTGAGCACTTACCAAATTTTGTTCTGTAGCTTCAGGGCTTTGAGATGAAGGATACTTTGATATTAGTCAGTAGTCAAATTACTGCAAACTCTCTTTTCAATTAAAAGAACTAGATCAGAAGTAAAGTGTGCTCCCACACTATAAAAACAAATTATTCTTTCAATCTCTTAATGAATCCTGGGGTTAATTACTCATTGAAGAAGAGCAGTCCAAGACTTCAAATATTGTTTATGCTCATGCAAATATTGCATGAAAACCTTGCTCTTTAAGACTCAGGTGTCAACTTACAGTTGAAAAATTTTATTGGTGATGAGTAGAATTCCTCCTCATCAAAATGCAGTTGGTGCTTGCAAAGTTTTGGAAGGAAGATACTTCAGTTTATCACTAGAAATAATCTAGGTCAATCATCTCCCCCAGTAGCTGTCTGTCTTCCTTTTCCCTAGCTACCATTCCTAAGGTACAGAGAAAGCTGGTCTCCCTTCTCAAATGTGTATTTCTGCTTGCTGGCTCCCCAAGTGAGAAAGATAAATGAGATTTATTCACAGTACTGAAATTCAGAGGCTTGATCCCTGCTACAAACTGTTGGCTTTTGCTTTTGCAATTCAGGGATGGGGAGACACCCTATAAGACACAACCTAGTTTTCACTAAATGCAGAAGTAAAGGAATGTATGTTGTTTACTGGTTGCACGGAATAGGTTGGTTTTGGATGTAGGAAAATCTAGTGTGATTAAAAGGAGAAAAACAGTTTTACAGGGAGTCACTGTACTGAGCTGTATTTCTCCTGGAAATCCCTTCACTACTGATGTGGAATCACACATCTGCAGCAGGAGGTGAGATGGGGAGTGGCTGTTGCAGTGGCTGGTCTCCTCTGGAGCAGGGTGGCAGCCAGAGACACAGGGAGGACAACAGAACCTCAAAAGCAGTGGAGCAGGACACACATAAGGAGATTTATAGGAAAGGTGTGTGTGTTGTCCTGTTATTTATAACTCATCACCAGGCACCTCTGAACCAACTCAGAGGCAACAGGTACAACTTCAGAGGGCAAATCAAGTCAGTGTTTTGTTAGCTTTGTGTGGCCTAGCCCTAGGAGTGGTTAACATTATTTAGGCTTAGACTCAACAGAATTTGGCCATGAACCTTTTTGTGTCTGGTGGATGCTGGACCATGAACAGGATGGAAACAGAGGATTTTTTCACATCATAGTGGCATTTCCACAATTAACCCTCCATATGCATTCATTCATCCTTTTGCATTCAACCTTTTGATTGCTAAGGCTATCTTTTGGTATTCAGCCAGTATACCCCTTGGCATGTTTCCAGTTCAGGAAAGCAGAAAACAGCCTGAACAGTAAACAGAGCATTTCTATGGTTAATCATAGAGTTGGAGCAAACTGAAATAAATCTATTAGAAGGTTAAAGCTATAAATCTATTGGAAGATGGGGATGGGAGGGTTGGGAATCCTTCTGTCAGCTCTCTTTGCCAGATGCTTACTCAAGTGGCCAGATTCAAATGCAGAAAATTTCCTAGAATGCTTTATTGTCTTATGTTTTTTCAAGAAGTATGGAAAAACATTATGTAAGAGAGACTATCCAGAAAGGATATATTACAGTTTGCAAAGCCCTACCTTGCACTGGCAACCTCAAAAGAAAACATCTTTTCTTTGCCACCTGCAGAACAAAAAAAGTAAACCCTTGGACTCTGCTCTTTGAGTATTTTTTTGGCTGAGAAATTTTTGTAGCACAAGAGCACACCATCTTTCATCTCCTGTGACTCAGGTGTTTATCATTTACTGGATTAATGCTTTATTGAGGTAGGAAAGGATAAGGGCCTTCATTTTTAGTTTCTCCATCTGGCTTTTGATCCTTTGTGGACTGAAAGAGGTCTTCTTGAACATCTTTCCCTTTACTTCCAGACAGCCTACAGTCTTGCAGAGGATGTCTTTCCTCCCACTTGGGCTTTCTCCACCCCTGAGGTACTGAAGGTCACAGACGACCATTGTACTCTGAAATGGATATATTCAAAAAAAGCCAGTATTTTCCTGTTTTCCTGAAAAAGAACTTTTGCTTCCATACATACATATTATTCACAAATATATTGGGCAATATCAGATGGAAATATGGATATAAACATATCCAGGTCCAATCTGGGTTCTCGTAACTGGGCCAGAATAAAAGCTTCAGCATTGTCACAAACTCCTATCTGTCACTTAGAAGGAAAAGCTAGGAGAAAATACCGCAGAGGTGTGGCAAGGATTGTAAAGTGTAAGGAACTGGGTAGTGATAGTGCTTTCTAGTAGCTGGTATGAGAGAGTTGAATTGTGAAATATACTGTTGTGCGTCTATAGCAGCTGATGAAGTAGGACTTTAAAATACCTGGTAGGATTAAATCCTAAAGAAATACCATAATTCACTAACCACAGATCCTTTATTCAGCCCTAGCATACCATTATCTACATATGACATTCTTTCTGATGAAAACTTTCGGGTTTAATGCTGTGAATTGTGTTGACCAGGCTATTAACACAATGTGGCCAGCCAGGATAGCATTAGCAAGGTGGGGGTGAGGACTGGGAGAAGAAAATAAAGGAAAGAAATTTGCACTTCACAAAGTGTGTGTTCTACTGACCCAGTCCCACTGTTGGTGTTAATCTGTAGTCTGGACAAACATCTCTCCATAAACAGACTGGGCAAAAGAAAATGTGTAATTAAAATCTGTGACGAAGGAAGCTCCAAGCAAAGTAAAAAGCAAAAACAGATAAAACAACATTAGAGGGTAAAGGTGAGAAAGGAACTTAGCATATTCAAGTCATATTGCAAATGAGTTTGGGAATAATTCCAAAGTGGAAGTGTAAACATTGCTTTCTTTTCTGCAGTATGAAAAATGCCTTGTATGTTCATACGTTGAAGACTAGATGCTGGCATGATAAATTTTGTGCAACTCCTCTGATATCTTTAAAAAACTTTTGACTTTTATTTATTTGCCTAAAATGAATATCCATAATGAAATTACTGTTGTGCACTTGACATTTTAAACATATTATATCCAATTAATAAATCGGCAACATCTGCTACCCTGCACTAAACTTCCTGTAACTAAAGATGTGCAAGCCCTGGAGATTCAGCATTACGTAAAATAGATTTGTTTAATATAATTGAACATAATTGCTCATGTAATGTTTTAACGTAATATTACTCAGCAGATGTGCAAATAATAGCTAGTTTATTTGCCACCAGCCATATGGTGCTGATGCATTGTAATACTTGGCAAGACAAGTTCATTAGTCTGAGTGAGTAGACCAATGCACTGAAACTGAGGTTTGGTGGTGACATGGGGATGGTGATGTGTGCCTTGAGAAAACACCAGTCTTAGTCTGGCAAACAACTTTTAATAAGCTTTGTTGCCCTCTGTTGGTAAGAGATCCTGCGCATTACTTTCAAATGGCTGGTAATTCCATGGAAACAGATGTTTAAGATGAGCCTGTTGTGAAGCCCAGAGCAAGTTTATCGCATAAAACAGGAACTACAAAGTTAACACTTGGTTGTCTGATGACTTTGGATTATCTCATGAAACTTGTCGGAAAAGAGATACAAAACCCAGTTTTCATTTGTAAAAATTCTGGTCTGAAACATATTTCAAACAAGCTTCTGTTTTAAAGAAAGTTCTTATATTTGGGATTCTGAAGAAAACAGCCATCCTAATTACAACTGCTGAGAAGCTGGGTAAGTTTACTGTGTAAAAGGGTGTAAAAAAGATGGCCAAACACTAACATGACTTCCTTAGTAGTCCAAAAGAAAGAAAAAAAAAAATACAGCTAATAGTTGCCAACATTTGATCTACCTTCTTCTAATCTTTCTGGGCCAAACACAAAGGAATTAAAGTATTCCTGCATATTCAGGAATAATAAAATTAGGCCCGTGGACTCTTAGCAGAAATTGGATGTTTTTCTGTATATCTTATGTGTTTAAAGAGATGTGACCTCCTAATGGTATGGTGTTTGAACTCTGACCCCACAATGCTGAGCTGAATAAAGCATTTGGTCTGACTGAGCATGCCTTCCTAAGGATTAGACTTCCTTCTTCTGTCCTGTTTTGGGTACATCCTGGACTTTATAGTAACTGACCAAAGGATATGAAATAAAAATCTGCATTTGTGTGGTGGACTGTCTTAAACATTTTACACCTTAAAAGAGAATATTGGCTGCTGTTAGACTGAGATTACCCATGGTCTGTGTTTGACCTTTTATATGCCATGGCTGCTAAGCATCCCATCTGTGGATTTAAAAGTGGTATGTGAAACTGACAATATGGGAATCATATCCTTACTTTCCTTCTTTCATTTTATTATTCTGCTAAGAATAATTCAAATTTTAAAAACCACACAAACTTTTGGAGCAGGGAAGTTTTTTGAACCTTATGTTAACACTGGGTTCAAGTGCTAACCAGATTGCAGCAAATAATTTGTGCATGTGCATTGAATAATTCAGCACTGTACTCAGAGGAATTCTGTATGCTTTTAAAATTGACTAACACAGCTCAATACCAGAAAGATTCATTATGGTTATGTAATTTAATTTCTTGACTATCATCAGCCCTGAAATTAGACCCAGAGATTTTTAGTATCAAAAAGGGAAGCTAGACTATAGATTTAAGCTAGGCTAACAATTCTACCTCCTAAATATTCTCTCATTATTTTAATAGTGAAAAGTAAAGTATTAACCCAGTGATCTTCTTTCAGTGGTAATTTTTTTTAGAATTTTTCTATCATCCAGTTTTCTATAATGGATATGATTTCAGATTAGTCTGGACATTTTAAATCTGGATTTGTATATTTCTCATTGTGGGAGACAGTATTCAGGAACAAGATATCTGTCTCAAGGATCCTGTTAATAGGATGTTCTCTTGGATCCCAGAGGAGTACTGTATGGATGAAGTGCTCCCTATGGCAGTTTGGACAGAGTCTGCTACTCCATGAGGCAGAGGTTCATTCAGCTCATGAATTCTCAGAGAAAATGTTCATGGGTCATGGGGGTTTGGAACTTGATGACCTTTAAGGTCACTTCCAACCCACACCACTTTGATTTTTATGATTTTGTGGCCTTATGAGGTCATATCTTCATCACAGGTTGTGATTCAATGTCCTGCAGCTCCAGTGGCACCACGTGTCCAAACTCATTCTGCTTTATTTAGACACTGCAAAAACAGGACACTATTCAACATGTGCTAGAAAAAAGTGACCTACACTTCTCACATTGTATTCTGTAATAGGCTGAAGTGAACTTTTCCTGACTGTTACACAGTTTAGTATGCTCGGTTTTGCAAAAACTGGAATTGTAGTTGGTCCCTGCAGACTAAAACAGAGTGTGAGCCTTCATTGCTAGAGCTCTGCTTCCTCAGTCTCTACTGTATATCCAGGCAGACTGTCATGCCTGGAGAATACTGTACCTGTCTTGTTCAAGGAAAAGTCCAGCAACAACTCGCTGCGACAATCTTCCCTGCTAAAATCTTCTCCATTGCCAGTCTTGTCTTAACTTCTCAGCTTACTGGTGGTATGTGTTTAGATGTTAAACATTCCCCCTTGCCTTCAATGGATCACAGCTATTCTAGGCAGACAGTCTTTAATGTGAGACTTTCAGTCCTTTGGGGTTTTGCTGCAATTGCTTAATTAATCTTAATGGCTTTAAGTCAGATCATGTATAGAGAAAGTAGTTTATGTATCGGGGCTATCTGACTTGGCTCCTTAGAGAGTTCACAGCAGAAGTGTGGATGCTTGTTTGATTTTCAGTTCTTCTGCTTATTCAGACAGACTTGTTTAAGCCCACTTCACAAGTCTCCCTCACTCAGTTTCTCACCTGGCTATCCACTCGGGCAGGTAAATAAGTATTTCTTGTTTAATTTCACCTCTCCATAAAATGGTAATATGCAATCTTGGTCTCACTGCATGTGTAGAGGGGATGGGTGTACAGATAAATGCACCTGACTTCTTGCTCATAAGAAAGTGTCAAACACATTTCCTCCCCCATGAAAAAATTCTGATGTTAATCCAGTATGTTTTGTTTTATCCTGAAAAGTACCAGTGCTGAGGGTTTACTAAAGTAATGGTACTCTCTCCATTCCTGAAAGTGCTTGGGGATTCTTGGGATGAAAAGCAAAATATAAATTTAAGATATTGTTAGCATTACTTCTGCTAATAATAATAATTCAAACCCAGAAAAATGTTTATGGCTAAGTTATTATAATCCCCTAAACAAATGGGTTTATACAGAGGCAGAGCTGCTGACACAAGCCTCCTGTAACAAGACAATGCCAGCAGGCATTACTATAACTCAAGCAAGGGCCAGTCAAAATGATACAGCCATTGTGTTGATGTGTTGTATATGATTGTGAGTATTGGTGCCAGCTGTGTTATAAACCACTCCCTGGAAATAATAAACCTGACAGATAATAGAAATGAATCAGCATTTTCTCCTTAATCAGAATATTTTGTAAGCCTGGCCATACAGTCTCAAGATTCAGTAGGGAATATTTTCAGTTCCCTCTCCCTGAAAAAAAAACCAGAAGTTTTTATTAGGTTATGTCCCTGATTTAATAAAGTTAATGGTTGTTTTCTTACACCTTCTGAAGCTCTGCATGAGATAACACTTTAATGGAGAGTGACAATTACAGACGGAATAGCAGGATGCATCCTTATAATAGCCCTGCTTGTTGCATGACAGCAATGCTGGAGAGCTGCTCTGGAGCTGAAGCCTCAAGCTGTAAGTGCAGCAGGGACTCAAAGCAGACTCACTTTGGTCGATCATTTGGTGGGGGTAGGGAGAAGGGGGTGGCTTTATAGACATACATATCAGGTACTCCCTTTGGCTTATGGGAGAAGAAAGTTGATGGAAGTTTAAGCCTGATTAAAAGTCTGACTGAGGACATGTGTGATCACAGATTGCCTTGTCTTTGCTTTTTCTGCAAGCCTCCTTCTGACTCTGCTTCCTAATGTACCAGAGTAAAGAACATGTTTGTTTGAATAATATGACATGCAGCTTCTTCTCTCTTAAATCTTCCACACAAAAAAACCTACCTGCCCTTACTTTCCAACTAGAATCTGGATCCATTATTTGTGCCTACACTTCAAATTTTTCCTCCTACAATCTTTTTGTTTAATGAAAGTTGTCTTGGTTTGAAAGACAGGTGTCTGCTAAGGAAGGCAGGAGCCTCCCTTGGAATGGAGAATGTAACCCCTTTCCCTCTGAATTATTATAATTTTGAAATTAAGGGGCTTTCAGGCAAAGATGTAAGAAATAGGAATAACAGTTCTTTACTAGCTTAGATAACAAGGCAATAATACAGAAACATTGTCTTAACCTGCCAGAGTCAGGATACAACCTGCAGGGTGGTGGCTGCAGTCCGATTAAGTGGTGGCTGCAGTCCTCTTTGAATCTCTTCAATCACTGTTGAAGCAGTGATTCTGTAGAGGGGTCTGGTCTTTCTCTGAAGGTCCAGCAGTGGTTATGTAGCTCTTGTCCTCTGGGAATCCAGTAGATAAGGCTGACTGTGGTGTTCCAAACCTCAGATTATATCCAGGTAGCAATGCTTGGTTCCTCCCCCTGGGCAGAGCATCTCACAATGGGATGATGTAAGGTTATGAGTCACGAAGTGAGGCTGGATGGCCCATTAACAGAAGATATCTCCTGGAGGGAGTTATTAGGGATGTGTTATGGAAGAGATAAAGAACACTGCCCTGCCTGGTTTTAACAGATGGTCATAGAATATATACTTTTGGTTACATCTTACATTGTAACCTAAGACAAAAGTGAAGGTAGAAAAGCTGCCAGATAAGCTGTGTTGTTCTCCCTTTAGTTTACTGTAAATAGAAAGCAATTATAGTTTTCCTGTTACCTCAGCAATCTGTTCCCTTTCTATTCCTTGCAGAAGCTGGGTATTTGATTTAGTGTGGAAGAGAAAAGGAAAAAAGGTGTCTTTGCAAGGTTTACTTTTGTATGGGCAGGCCAAATTGCTGTAATAGTAGATTGGCTATCTAAGTGTTCACTTGGTGTTTGTCCATTGCAAAGTGAAACTGTAAATTGCAGTTCTCTCCTGACTTCCTCTGGAAGGTGATATCCATCTGGAAGATTTGGGTTTGAACATCAAGGGTGTTCATAAAGTTCATATTAAGTAAAGTGCTGACTTGCTGTTTAAATCGACTTGATGGTAATACTTGCTCCATTTTTCAGGTTGATTTTTGCTTCAGGGATACTAATTATTTTTTTAATAATTTCTAAGAGCATCTAATATTGATTCAGGTGGCTATTTAAACTTTGTTCATCCTTTAACTACCACTGCATTTTAGCCTGGGGTCCTGGAAAGTAATGGGTAAAGGTTAGCATGGGCTACTCAAAGGTGTATAGTGAGAATTCAGGCTCCTTGTGTCACAACTCATTTGGTAAAATTAGTGGAAGTGTTGCTCCAGTAGTCATCCCAAGAGTCTAACAACAAATTTTCAGTTAGCTTATTAGCATTGCCAAAGCCTGTGAACCTCAGCATGGCCACAGAACTGCAAAGTCAGTGCATCATTTGATAAAGGACATACCTATTCATAAAACCTCCTGACACAGACAGTAGTGACATTTAGAGTTGAGAAATTAAGGCGTGCAAATGAAGACCAAGTGAGCTGCTCCAAGTCATAATTAGGGCAAGCTTCTTGGCCTCAGAGCAGCTTAACAGGGACAGCTTCACAACCATGGTACCCTTTCTCTTTCTTCCACACTTCAGAACACAGAAGAGACTCTCTCCTGTCATTTGGTACAGCAGATGTCACTAGGATTGTCCGTTCCCCTCTAACACTGGTTCTTGCTACAGATATGACTGCAAATTTAGTACTATTGTAGCTGTGTTTGTGGATCAGCCAGAAAATCCCAATTTCCTACCTTTTTACTCTGTATAAAGTCCTGTATCGGGTGGATTTGGATTAGATATTCAGAAGAAATTATTCACCTTTGGTGGGAGTGGTAAAATGCTGGAATATATTGCCCAAAGAATTTATGAAAACTCCGTTCCTGGAAGTGTTCAGGTCCGGGCTGGATGGGGCTCTTAGCAACCTGGTCTAGGGGAAGGTGTCCTTTCCCATTGCAAGGGAGTTGGATCTAGATGACATTTAAGGTCCTGTCCAACTCAACTCAGTCTATGTTTCTATTTTTCAAGAGTTTATTTTCTGCCCCGCCAGCCAAGTAGACTTACTGATCTGATCTTTCTGCTCTCTAACTGGTCCAACCCTGTGCTAAGGACTAATTTTTCTTTGGTTTGAAGGAGAAGGGGTAAAAGAGGGGAATGCAAGTTGTCAATTAAACTGATTTGTGGCAGAGTGACAGCAAATCTCCTTCTGCACTTTCTGTACATTTGAGGGAGCGTCAGTCTGTTTGAAACAGGACTGACACAGATTAGAAGATTTTAGAAACAGAAGCCCTTCCTTTATAAATTATCACCCCTATAGCAATCTCCTGTGCTTAAATAGTACAACTTGTAGCCAGTGTGAGATTTATAACATCCTCTAGGCCAAGTAGTGACCCGTGAAGGATGTTCTGTCTTGCTTTAATTTGGCATCCAACCAAGCTGTGTCTGCCCTGTTACAGAGAAACCTGCAACACAGTCTTTATGTGCACACTTAAATGTGTGTGAGCACAAGCTAAGCTAATTGCTAATGCGAAGCATCACTTAAGACTGAAATACATGTGTCTGTATGATGATACATGAGTGCCTGAAAGATTGTCAGATCCCTAATCAAAAGTCTTTTGCCTTGGGGGCTGCCAGTAACCTCTCTGCAGTATTACTCATTCTGGCAGGTAGTAGTCCAGAAGCTCACAAATGCAGGAGGCCATGAAAAATTAGGAGGTGAAGAAACACCTTTTTTATCTGAAGAAAGCGGTGTCAGGACTGCCATTGTTCTGGCAAGCTTTGAACAGGCTTTCAGAGCAAGAAGACTAGAGCCTAAGCTGCTAAAAATCAGAACGGATATCCTTTCCACCATGGCATGGTGAAAAGCAATGTTTCTTTATAGAGGGAGGTCTCTGCTGTCTCAGAAGTAAAATGTGGCTTAACACTGCAGACAGTGTTTAGGAGGAAGAAAAACCAAAAAAAAAGAAACAAAACAAAAAAAAAAAAAAAAAAAAAAAAAAAAAAAAAAAGTAAACCCACAGGTTTTATATATATACCCTTGAAGAACATGTGTTATCATACCATGCTTTTATGCTGTAACTTAATATACACAAGAGATTTTTTGGGACTGTTGAGCATGCAGATTTTCCTAGGGGATGAGTGCAAGGTTATTTAGCACAGGTGTTTCTGTAATTGTACAACACTCCCTATTCATATGCCCACAAGCTTTTATTCCCTTGTGAATGATGCTGTTGTCTAGTAGTAGAGCACCAGGTTCTAATAAAAGCTCAAATAATATTGCTTTACAGTGACCTCTTCTGTGAGTCACCTTTCATTTAATGAATGCATGCAACTCAGGGAATAGGCACTTCTGCAGTACATATTATTTATTTAAGCAAGTGTGTGTGCACAGTTTTCCCCCAGATTTTGTTTTAGACATTAACATGGTTCACATACCAGGTTGTATGTGCAGTGCAGAACATGACAAAAAAACCCAAACAAACAAACAACAAAAAAACCCAAACAAAAAACAACCAAAAAAAAAAAAAAAAAAGAGAGAGAATCCCCTCAATTCTTATTATTACTGAAATGGTCAGATTGCTCCCTGTGTTTGGCTACCATAACCTACATCTGGCATATCCCCACTGAAATGCTTAACATTGTGCTCAATGTACTTAAGGAAGCTGTGATTATACTGTTGCCATGCAGATTCCACTCCAGAGGAGCTGCATGCCCTGCTCACCGTATTCAGAACACACATCTACCACGTCTGCAGATCTGAAACTCATATGTGTAAACGAGGCAGCAGGGGACAGTTGGCCTGATTCCTGACACCCCTCTGAAACTCTAATATACCTTTCTACATTTTCACTCATACATCTGCTAACTCGCTTGACTATTCTAGCCCAGAGACTGTAGCAAAAGCGAAACAAAAATTACTGATTTATATTTGGCTTTTACTTCATTTTACAAAACCATATTTGTAGAGATCATTGCTTTAGGGGCCATAATTTAAAAAGACAATATTAATTTTCCTCTTTAACTTATGTCAAGCACATGGAAATTTGTGAAGCATCAACAGAATCTGGCTGTGATGAGCATCACTGGTAATCATCCCAAGAAGTTGGAGCTACAGTTACTGAGCTGCCTTGTGTTGTGGTATTTGCTGCTGCTTGGTGCCTGTTTTTGTAGAATGGTATCATCTATTGTTCATGTCAGATTTAAAAATACAGAAATGCAGCAAATAACTGCCTTTATTGCTCTTCTTTTGTATTTTTCCTATGTAACTTGGATTCAGTCACCTGAGTAAACACCAGGTTCTCCAAAGAAAGATTAGTTCTTCCCTGCTCTGCAACAGAGGATTCCCCCGATTTTGGATTCAAGCAGCTCTGCTTAATTACTAATTAGTGTTCTTTCCATTTCTTCCCATGTCAGTTGTGTCTGATAGTGAAAATTGCTTAGCAAGTTGACTTAGCACCTTTGCTAATTACTCAGTAGTGCTGTGCTTTGATTTATATTTTTTTCAGGGCTTTTGAAACACATTAGTTTCAGTAACCCTTTCAGATGCACTGTTTCTATTATTGGTAATTTTTCCAATTGCAAGAAAAAAGAGTTTGTGGCCTTTGTTTGTGGCATAAAGTGAAGTATATTTTTTTACTGTGCTCTGAAGAGTAGTGAGATACCAACTGAGGTTGCATTCTGTAAAGGCAAAGTCGAGGGTGCAAAGCCACACAAAATGGCAGAGATTGACTGTGGAGGGCAAAAGCAGTTCAGAGTGTGACTTAAGAAACCAGAACTGAAGACAACCTTCCTTTAAGAAAGATTTTGCAGTTTGACTCCCTAGATGTACTAGGAAGTTTCCTAATCCAACTGCAGTCATATGGCAGTAGCATTTTAAAAACATATTGTCTGGGTCTCAATTCCCCAAGGCTCTCCTGATGTGTAGGTGAGATCTTGCATGTAAAGAGATAAGTCAGGTTTAATGCAGACTGATTTGCTAATCATGATATTTCCTATCACCCATCCAACTGCAAACACCACTGGGGAAAAAACACACCAATAACTGTGTTAATAAATACTAGAATGAACAAAAATCTGAAAGCAAATTTAAAAATCTAGATCTGAAAGAGCACAGAAAGAGAATGGGGAAGAACATGACAGAAGAATAAAAATTGTCCATTTCAAAACCCTGCTGTTGCTGTGATTACATTACGTCATATGCATATGCCTTTCAAGATGCTGGATGCTGCACTTCTGGGAACCACAAACATCCAGCTACTGCCAGAGCTGTGAGTCCTCACTTGTATTCTGCACCTTTCTTTTTTTTTGAGTTAGCAAGAAGAGCTCAGAGGAGCAGGAAATCTGTAACTGTGAATATTGATAATAGGGAAGCAACAATAGAAGAAAAATCTTACACAATTTTTCATTAGTAAAGCAAATCCTGTTCTCCAGATCTTTTCATCCGTACGAGAAGCAGTCACTGCTAAGCCACTTCACTTCTCACTCTTGAAGCCATTCCTGGCCTCCCAGTCCTATCTTTTCACAGGCAGACGACAAAAGAGGAGAGAACAGCAGGGGCAGAGGGCCCATTTCAGGAGCAACCTGCTGGCTGCCCTTCCTGCAGGAAGAGCAGGAGTCAGGCAGACACTGAGCAGGGCAAAGCCCCCACAGGGTGCTGTGGGGAGGGGTCACAGCTCTGCTCAGAGACCCCTGCCCTTCAGGGATGGTGAGTGGCCAGCATGGAGGGGGGCTGAGTGCTGTGCAGCACCAGACTCCAGCGGGATCCTTCTTCTGCACTGAGCTCTGACCAGGTTTTGCACCACACAGGAATGGACTCCTGATTTCTGATGGCAGATTTTTGTTATAGCTTTGGGTGAAAGGTAGAGCCTTCCTCTGTGCAAAGCACTGCAGAAAAGGAATTACAAAAGACCATATCACTGCACAGGGTTGAAATGGGGAGGAAGGCAGAAAAGTGTGCTTATAATGATATGAAATTTAGTGAAGCAGTTTGAAAGATGAGGAAAGATGGGTGAAAAATAGGAAAGTTGGAAGTTGTTGCTGGAACTCAAAGAAAAGAAATCTCTGTTCAGAAACAAAATGATAGTCTGGAAAATGGGAAAAGTTTTAACAGAAGGCTCTGTAATGTCAGGAAAAGTTACATTTGAAAGCAATTTTTCTGAACTGATCAGAACTCTTTGAATTTGCAGAGCTGTCACCTTCAAAAGGGCTCAATGCACTGCAATTAAATGACCTGAAGAATAGAGTAGTACTTAAAGTCAATTGCATTTCTGAAGAGCAATGCTGAAATGAGAAGCCCAGACGCTGTCAGCAAGTATAGAATAAAATGAATGAGACCTGAAGAAGCTGTATGACAAGAAGGTGAATTTGTGAAAGTAACTAAAACAGAAAGCCTCATCTGAAAAGGCCTGTGTAAGAAAATACTCTGTCTCCTAATCAGAAAAAGTCTTTGATATAGTTATTAAAATCAAAGAGCTCTTCTGTTAAGAATGCCTTTATCAAAATATTCATCAGAAAAAAAAATGTCCTGTAATGTTTAAGCTCTGGGCAAGCGCTGAAATGGTAAGCATAAAAGTACTTCAAGGGAACAAAGTTGAGTGTTCCTAGATGCAGGATGACAGCCAGGCATGCTTTTCATGCACAGTGGAAAGCTCTCCTGCAGCCTCTAGGAGTCTTTGATGGCCTCCAAGTACAGTCAGTATAGACAGATACCATGTATGGCTGGCTGCCCATAGTATTTGAATATGAGCACTCTCAACACACAGGCAGTTTCCTCATAGTTTGCTTTCTTCTTCAGCCTATAGTTAGGACTCTGTGGTCCCACAGAGTTTTACAAATCAGGCATTCAAAGCAAATCAGTTTCAAAAAAGCACAGCAGTCCAAGAGATCAGATCAGCCATTTATCTGTTGCTGTGAATATCCAGTGGTGTCCCTTTTGTAAACTGCTATTTCACTAGAATCACTTCAGATCCATGAGTTTCAGGTGCATGCAGGGTGGGCTGGCTCACCTCTCCTACCTTGTTGCTACTTTTTTTCTTCTTATGTTTTTTCTTTTTATTTTTTGCTCTTTTTTTCCTTCTCTTTCTGGGAATGGACAGAGAAGGGATTACAGTTTATTAGGCCAGACACTAAGTGGGCAGGAGAAGTCTCAAGCTGTCTCCAACCTGTCCCTTCTGTTGAGAAAGTGTAATGATGCCCAGCTCTGCTGAACCTGCTGTCCTAGGACTTGCTCCTCTAAGAAGCACAGACAGAGTTTTGGGGCTGGGGCATCCCCAAGCAGGTTGTCAGGCAGATAGCCTCATGGCAAGGACCTCATGTCATGCAGCAGTGTGTGAAGGGGAGTGAAGAACCGCTGCACCGTGGTCTCTGTCTTTTCATTTTAATCTGAAACCATACTGTGTTTCCAGCACAGGAACCTCACTTTGAAGCTGAGATGCTGCAGGGCAGTAAGCTTTGCTAATCAGTGTGTTGTTTGCTTGTGATGAGTGTAAACATGAAGAGACATTTGGGTATTTCTGGCTGGATGCTCTGTGACTGAGAGTTAACAGGGAGGGTCCTCTCTGCTTGGAGAAGACATTTTGGCTTTGTATGTTTATGCAAACTGATATGAACAGTGCAAGAAAAATCAGAGGTGTTCTTTTGGAATTGTAGCTTCCTAACTGGTTCACGATAACCCTATGTTCAATAGTACTGGGGTTATTTTTTTTTCCATCTCCACAATAGATTTTACACACATTTTTTTCACAATTACTGCACCACATGCAGGTTCTTTATTCTTCCCCAAAGCCATTTATTTCCAGTTTCTCGGGCAATAAGCAGAATTATACTTCTAGGAAAGTATAATAACTTTTTACCCTTCTGAAACGAAGGAGGTTTGACCTTGGGACTGTTTGGACAATATCTTGTGATCTCAGTGAATTGGCACAGAGTTGTTTTTCCAGTAGTCTGCATCAGTCAGGTTTATGAGAAATAGTTCTGCAACCACTCCCTCAACTTATAGTTCAGGAAGGAGATGTTCAAGTGGCAGTGCTACTTTCAAGTCTGTCTCATGCTGTTTCTCATGTTTGGCACAGGTAAGTTCAGACATGCACTTAGAAGAATGTTAACGTGAATAAAAACTGGGAGAGTGGATTCCTAAACCTTAGCATTCCCCAAAAACACAACATACCTGTTTGGGGTTTTTTTTCAGGTTTTGCTGTATTTGATCATGAAGTTTAGACTTGCAGAAGGGATGTGGAGTGACCCCAGCCTGAGGTCAAGTAGTGCAACACCACATTTTATGTGTGTTTGTTGCTAAATTTTTTAATAGTCAGGCACTATGATTCCACAAATCTTCTATCAGTTATAAATGAGCTGTCTTCCGTGTCTTCCAGCATCAGCTTCAACACCTTCAGTAACATCAGCTTCCACACCTGCCTCAGTAAAGCATCACCTGCCTAACTGCCTGTCTCATCACTTTAGTCTCCTTTCTGACATTATTAGCCTTATTATATCTCTGACTTCTAAAGGTGGCCACCTGAGGCCTGTTCTCCTTTCAGATAGTACAAAAGCACTAGGAACAGAATCTCTGGGTGCGAGCCATCAGGTAAATTCATGTAATTGGTTCATTGTAGTTGTTAAATAAAAGTGTCTGTGCATGCTAGAAAGCTTTTAAGATTGTTTCTGAGTAGAATGGAAGCTTGAGTAGACTGCAAGCAAAGAAGAACATTTTACGGGATACTTCCACCCTCCTTCCAGATTTTCATTATTTCTACATGCCAATGGTTCTCAGACCATCTGAAAAGTCTAGTGCAATTTCACACGTGCAGGTATGTAATAGTGAGTTTTGATGTACCTGTGCAGGTGCACTGACTCTAACTCGTGGATGAAAATGAAAACATTCTTGAGGTGCAGGCAGCAGCTCTGTTACATTAAGCTAAAGAAGCATTCTTATGGTCCTGACAGATATTTAAGGTCTCACCCTGCTGGAAATAATTTGGGTTTGTGATTTACACCTCCTTTCCTGCTTTTATCTTTCTTCTTCTTTTTTGCATGACTAAGATGAACACATGGAATGTATCAAAGAGAACTGACCTTGCCTAACTTATAACTTACCATCTTAGAGCAAGATTTCTTAGAGCAAATGATGCTTTCTCAGTGTAACCATGAAAAAACCTTTCTTACTTTAGCACCCTATTTTCTTCCTTCACAGTGCTCCTATTGACATCTGCAGGGCAAGAACAGGAGTAACCAAGGAACTGTAAGTCATTGTCTCTCCATAGGTGCTTTTTACATTGTCCTTGTCATGAGACCTCTAATCTCTTTCTAAAGAATGGATCTAAAATTTACCTGGCCTTTGTAGCTATTCCTTGCCTATTTTTTTGAAAACTCATTTCTTATAGTCTTATTTCATATAAAATTCCCAACTTAATTGTAACTTAGGTATTTCCATATTTACATTTTTTTTAGATCATATCCAGAAATGTTGTGGTTTTTTCACAAGTCAGATACTCAGGTTTCTCGGTTTTATCTGAGAACTTCCCCTAGTCAGTTCTAGGCCAATTCTAGGACATTGTGATCTAAGCCCTACACCAGAGCACAATGTCTTCTTCATATCTAACTTGTTATCCCTGTCATCTTGTGTTCACTTTGTCCTAAAACACAGTATCACAATATTCCTGAGCAACCTGACTGAACTCTGAAGATATCCTTGCCTTGAGTAAGAGGCTGGGCTATAAAGATGTCCACAGATCCCTTCCAACCTGTTTGTCATATTACAGGCAGTCAGAGAAAACAGCCTCTAACTGGACAGAACATGTGTCTAAAGTATAAACCGACTTTTGAATAAGTCAAATGTATTTATGCTTTGCTTTCAGAGTCCCTTTGGATGGGCAAAGGGGGGAGCATTTACGATATAAAGTCATATGGAGCTATTTACAGTATAACAACCATAGACCATTTGCTAAATAAGAAAACAGTCATCATGCTTCTTTTTTTTTGTTTTGAATCAGTGCTGTGACTGTGAGACAGATGAAATACAGTATTGGGAACTCCTGAAAACAATTATGGTATGCAATTGCAACACTACATCCTCAGATGTGCCCAGTTTGCTCTTACTGCTGAAAGTAAGGAGGTAGCTAAGAAAATAATGCCTATATACATGTGAACATAATGTTTATTAGCAATAGCAGAAATTGTGACACTGGGTTATAAAATAAAAGTCATAACTGATAACAAAATGCCATGAAGAACAAAAAACTGTGAAACACCTCTTTATTAGGAAGAGTCCAGTAAAAGATAGTGCAAACCTCTGAGCAACGAGAAGGTTCATGTAGGAAGAAGGTTGCTGGTTAATGTTTGTCTGTTGGAGTTGAACATACAGCAGTGTGTTTTCTTGATCGAGTGCAACAGCACAGTATGACTGTGTGGAGACCCAAACTTTGAACAAGATGCAGTTTCCCAATCGGAATGAGAGATAGGACAGTTGGGGCAAAATGGGTTAGCACACAGCACTGAACAAAAACCATAATACCTCATGCTGATAATGATGAGTGTTTGGGCTCTATCCCATGTGCGATATTTTTCAACCTTTAATTTCAAAGCAGAATTTTTGCTCATTTTCTGTCATCCAGCCCTTTCCAACTCATCCTGTGCTGCTGGTGTTCTATCTGAGGCTTGAAGAGAGGTTGAGAGAGCAGGCGTTGTTCAGCCTGGAGAAGAGAAGGCTCTGGGGAGGCCTTGTTACAGGCTTCCAGTACTTAAAGATGGCTTGCAAAAGAGATGGAGAATAGGCAGATAGTGATGGGACAAGGGGGAGCCATTTAAAACAAAGAGAGGAGAGATTTAAATTAGATGCTAGGAGGAGCTTCTTTGCTGAGATGGTGAGACACTGGCACAGGTTGCCCAAAGAAGCTGGGGATGCCTCATCTCTGGTAGGGAACCCAAGGGCAAGTTGGATGGGACTTTGAGCAACCAGGTCGAGTGGAAGGCGTCCCTGCCTAGGGCAGCAGGCATGGAAATAGATGATCTTTAAGGTCCCTTCCAAGGCAAACTCTTCTGTGATACCATGATACTAAGGAGTTACTACGGGATACTCGCTCGCAGCATGACAGCTCTCTAAAAACCTTCGAGAATTGGCATAAGCACTAAAATCCTGACAGGTAACAATTTTATTGCCTGTCTTCCTCTGGCCTTTCCTTGGAAAATTTCTTATGTCTTGTTTTCCCAGACATGTCTTGTCAGGCATATGAACATTTAGGATTTGTCCTTAGCTTGTGCTCCCAAATAGATCATGTTCTTTTATCCTTTTTACAAAGCTCTGTTCAGAAACAGATGTTATCTACAAAGGAAAGAATTGCATCCTCAATTTCATATGGCATGTCCTAAAACCACTAGTTTCCTGCTTTTTATCAAATGGCGGGTGAAAAATGTAAAACCACTGTTGCAGATGAGAGGTTGGTACTTTCAGTGACCTGCCCTAATCTCTTGGTTTACCTTTGGTGCAAGGAGAACACACCAGAATTTATTTCCATTCTTACGTGCTCCCACTGTTTTTTCTCTGTTCTTTCTGCCCACTCGTGCAAAACCATTGTGCACCATACGGATGTCAACTGAGTTGTCACTGAACATAACACATCAGAGGTTTTATGGGCTTTGCTCCATTTCACACTGGTAAAGAGCACAGAAAACCAGGTTTATTTATACTTACTTGTATAGAGAGCCAAGAGACTCACTTCACAAGCAGGTGGGCTTGCTGGGAGGAATAAACTAGGTTTTGATAGCTCTTTGCACAATAAAATCTCTTGTCTGCCGCAAACTCTATCCCCTTTGTATGCATAGATCCAGGTCAAGAGTGTGGATGGTCACTTAAGTGCCTCATAAACCTGCCTAGAACTTTTCATCTTGAGTTTTATATGGGATGTACTAAGAAGAGTTTTGCATGAGTGAAGCCCATATATACAAGTCCTCCATGCCTTATTAAAGTGTTTCTTTAAATAACAGAGCTCTGTGGAAGAGAAATTAAAAAAAAAACCAAACTCACAAAAAAAAAGCAGTTTACTAAAAGCCTTCTTTTAACCATAAAGACCACAGATATCAGGCATTGCCTAAAACTACTCATGTACATCTGATGTCTTACATTGATAATTACAAGATGTTCTGACAGAACAAGTACTAATTCTTTGCCACTTAATTCCTCAACTAGGGGCTAACCAGAACAAAAATGAGTTCTTTATGTAACTTAGGTGAGCAGATGTTTGGCTATTTTTGACAAGGAGATATTGACAGTTTTACATATAGGGCTGGCTGATACTTAGCTGTCTCATTACCTCTTAAATGAGCTTGATCCTAACTGAATTTCAAATATATAACATAGCATAAACTATACAAATGGCATGACTATGAGCAAAAAGACATCTTTTTTCTCTTGGGAACATCTTGCATTGCCATCTTTCTAATAAGCCTGAAGATCCAGCTAGAAGCACTTAACTAACTGGGAGAAAAAGCATTGTTAGTATCAAGTTTTAATGCATTTTGAAGGAGTTCCTCTCTGCAGCTATTTTCAAAAAGCTCAGGGAGTGTCCTCTTTGCAATGAAGGATGCAGCTATGACACACTGCCAATTGAAAACGGGCGACTCCTGGTATTCTCTTATTCAGTAATATGCACATATGTATGTTAAAACAGTGACTCACTTATGAGAATGAATAGAAAGCATAACCATGACAGAAGAGAGATTTCAAAGAGCAGGTCCGTATGTTTCTTCAAAGGTACTCTTTTTGGTGGAGGAGAAAAAAAGTTATTGCTTGCCTTTACTGACATAAAATCTGCTGTGAAAATGAAAAGTAAATCTTTTTCTGCCCACAGGCAGGAATAGTTACCCAGTCAGGGGAGGTTTCTTTCAGGGATATTGAGTACTTTCTGATGGGATTAACTTTTTCTCTACAAAAGAGAAAAGATCAAAGCTTCGTCTTAAATATAGGTGAAGTCTGTCTCAGCAAGAAGATACAAAGTGTACTAATGCACAGTGTCCCTAACATGCAATGCAGTGCAGATGTATTCATAATCTGATGCAATCCACAGTTAAACTGGTAAATCTGCTTTCATTGATTGAAGTTAGTTGGACCTGGAGAAATGGCAGGAGTGCATTCCAGCACACAGCTTGTCCCACTGGATGCCCGCCCAAGGAGGCAGGAATACTGAATGCCTTACATCTGCACTGGGAGAGAACTGCAGCTTTATTTGGCTCAGAGTAGGAAGACGTGTTGGACCATCATCCTCTAGCTCTGTTAAAACATCTGATATTGATGCAGAATGAATGCACAGAAAGAAATTTTCCCTCACCATAGTCATGTCTGAGGTTTTGCAGCAAAGTAAAATCTTTCTCCAACAGATTTATTTGCTTCAGAGCAGTTCTGCAAAGAGGAGTGCTAAGGCACGTGCCATGTCCCAGGTGAAAAGTTTTGCCATTTTTGGTATCTGTCCCTCTATGATGTCAGGCAAGCACATATCATGCTGCTGTCACAGCACATACTCCATTTGTGTGTGTCAGGATAGCGGAGATGGCATGTTCCTGTGGGTGCTTGTTTCATGGCATGTCCTGCAATGCCATGACAGCGATGAGCAATAGGCTGCTTGCCAAGCTGACCTCAGGCCAGATCAGCTTAACATGCTGACACGGGCACTGACATCCAAAAATGCTTCCTGTGCTCCTAACCACTCCCAGGAAGAGACCAGAAGCTAATACCCAGAAATACATTGGATTATTTCAATTTTTGGAAAACCGGTGGCAAAAAATTCTGAATAAGAACTGAAAAAATCTGCAAAGAAATGTCCCATCACTATTCAGATAATCGGGCATTTGTTCTATATAAATATAAATGCATCAGCACATGCACACATATATCTACACAAGTATGATAAATACAAAAAATATACACTGAATTACAGATGGACACTGACAAAGAGTTAAGAAGGCATCTTAATGAAACATGCTTCCACAAATCTGGACATTTGGTTGTTTTTAACATTAATGTGTAATGAGAGTCAAGAAAAATGAAATGACAGGTTCAGTTTCAAAACTGGCCAGCTTTGCAAAAGGCAGTATTGCAAGCACAAATAAATTTTAAAAAGGATATACAGTAAATATGCAACAGCCATAGTATAACACCTGTGTACACATTTTGGAATAAGTAGGGCGTTTTCCCTTAGGAAGACACATAGAATAACTTACTATTATAATACATATAATGCTTTTTTCCTGAATACATTTGAAAATATTTACTTGTGCTTCTGTATGCTCATTTTAGAAGCCTCATCATGGCCTCAGGTTGTAGCCAGGTCATGATGATCTGAAGATGTTTGTACCCCTAAACTGCAATAGCTTGAAGTGCTACCAGACCACAGATCTTCTGGTGCTCTACAGATGGAGGTATGGTATGCTGCCAGTTTTTCTCTAATATTCAGTCTCTCCTTTGCTGTACTTTCAGGACATCTTGGACACAATTTTTTACTTAAATTTTAAGGCAAGTAAGGGTCTATATAGTGTGCTTTTCTACCTAACACACATCACAGCTCTTTACCTAACAATTTCTGTACCAGACTCATAACCTTTGTGCTGCAGCATCTCTCTGGGAGAGACACTCTCGATTTCAAAATGTCAAATGATATGCAATTATTTGCTGAGCACTATCATGAGTATGATATAAAATGTGAAACGAACCCTGCTCTTTTACGCAGGGAACTCGGCATATCTTCAGATCAGATTGTAACAATCTATTTCTGTATCTGAAAAATCCAAGGAAAACAACTGGATTGATCAAGCTAGGGCACAAGAATTGGAGAAACAGACTGTGCACAAGATGCTATTTTTTGCTGTCAGTTCCAGGGCCCTAGAAATGGTTGCGTGTATAAACACGTCTGCTTGTCATAGATCACTCCTGTGTAATGAGGCAAGCAGCACATGGTGCTATAGAAATTTAAAATGTGCCAAGATGAAGGAACTGGCACCAACACACAAGCACAAAACTAGTCATGCAGATGATTACCAAACAGTGCTAACTGGAAACTTAAATATGAACCCTTTTTATTAAAAAAAAAAAAAAATCTGTTTTCTGTTTACTTCATTGTAGCCATGGGTTACTTTATGAACACATATACATCACAATTACAGTGAGTGCTGATGGTAGAAGTAATTCCTAAGGGCAGGCTCTTTATACAGGGACTAGACTTATATGCAGAACAAGGCAGCTCCCATCAGAGACAGAATTAGAAAAATTGGTAGTAATAACAATAATAATGCAATGAAAACAGGCAGGTTTGGTAAACTCTCTTATTCTGTATTTGAGAAAAATTCCAGGTGATGTCTCTATGTTTGAAGATGTGAGTAGTGATTTTTGTGTTCCACAAATGGTTTGTGAGGCTGTTAAACAAGCAACCAATGCCACTGTACAAACTGTAGAGTTAAAGGAATAGGCAACTTGCACAAAATTTGAGCCCATCTTCTCAGAAAATGAATGAGGAAAAGCACCCTTTCTCCTTTAAGACACTCATGCTGAAGTTCTTCTTCCCTCCAGATTCACTTGTCCTTCTAAATTCTCATTTATCCTGCTTTTGCAACTCTGTTATTTCAAACTTGAACTCCTTCTGTCCCAGCATCCCATTTCCCTACCTCTAGACAACAGAGTTGCTACTGAATGTGTTCCTCCTCCAGCCAGAGCACAACACAGACCTTCCTTGCCATGTACCCATGCAATTGGGACAGGCCCACAGCAGAGGAAACACATTGTCCCAGGCTTCTGATGGCCTTGGACTGCTTGCTGCTAACTCCATAAGACCAAAAATGTCAAAAAAACTGTCCACAGTTTCTTATCTCTTCCTAGAGAAATTACCTACTTGACTGTTGGACATTCAATCACTGAAATTTAAATTGTGTATTAGAGATATTTTTTCCCCTTCCAATATGTTATGTTCAGAGATGAGATAATTCAGGGTTCTGAATATATAATCTCTGGGGAAATTCTTGAAGGCTTTTATAGCATTTTATTCAACCATTGATTTTTAAAGAGCTGGTTAGCCTCAACAGATTGTTGCTAAAGTCAAATAAGAGGTCACTTGGTCTGTTCAGCCTGGAGGAGACTGAAGAGGAACCTCACTTCAGTTACAACTTCCTCTTGAGGGGAAGAGGAGGGGCAGGCACTGATCTCTTCTCTGTGGTGAGCAGTGACAGCACCCAAGGGAATGGCCTGAAGCTGTGTCAGGGGCGGTTTAGGTTGGATATTAGGAAATGGTTCTTCACCCAGAGGGTAGCTGGGCACTGGAAACAGGCTCCCCAGGGAAGTGGTCACAGCACTGAGCATGACAGAGCTTGAGAAGCATTTGGACAATGCTCTCAACTACGTGCTGTGACTCCTGGGGACATCCTGTGCAGGGCCAGGAGTTGGACTCGGTGATCTGTGTGGGTTCCTTCCAACTCAGAATATTCTATGAGTCTATGTCAAGTAGCTATGGTGACTTAAAGGAAACTAAAATCTGCAAAGCACAGTGTTTCCGAAGAAACTCTATTTAATAAGGTTCTTATTAAGGCTCTTTCTCTTCACTCTGTTCTAAAGTCTTGCAGAAATATATGTTGTGTGCTGTCAAAAGGTGTTTCCCGGAGTGAACATTTCACATTTATTTGGGGCTGATGAATAATCTCCCAAAATTGCCTGACTACTTTGCAGCCAAGGATCATATACGTGTGCATGTACGCATTTGTACATTTGCAAGTACTTATGCAAGGCTGCAAGATCGCTGCATGTGTTTGATGTCTCAGCACTCAGCATGTGTGCAGCTTCATAATTTATAAGCTTCATATAAATTTTCTAACCCCTAAACAATCATTCAGTGCAGAGATGGGGTGTTTGGTTCATCTAGATTCTTTAAACACATATTTAGTGCCCTTAATATTGCTAGTGTAAGTTTTAGTTAAGCCTGGACATTTTAGAGCTATTTCATGACAGGGCATTATACATCAGGAAAATGGAGAAAAGCAGTTACGTGGATTTTTATTGCTCTGTAGGTGCAGGCTCAGGTATTCGTACTTCGTTGATGCAGTTTTTGGGGAAGACGATTTAGCTTTCAACAGTGACCCCTTCTGGTGCACGCAGGGAGAGTCTCCATGCGGCACAGACTGCCCCGATACCGTCATTTCTAACATAAAATACTTTGCTTATAAAAATTATTACTTTTCAGTCGTCTTTTTGAGGACCATAAGTAGAAAAAAAGAATCTGCCATAAAGGCCTCTTTTCCTTTCTGACCCTGTGTTATTAAGACATCTCCGAGCACTCTTGATTTTTTTTTTTTAACATGAAATGTCATTTAACAAAGATCAATGCCTCTTAGCAGAGCTGCATTACTTAGAGAACAGGAATCAATGTTCAGTCCGGTGCTAAACATAGAAAAGACTATAAGTAGGGGTCTCAGGCAATAACACCTGTCAAACAACTAATTTTCTTTCTGAGGGTGAAATACTGGAATTTTCATTCTTGCAAATCCATTCCTCCCTTCCTCTCTTTTGTTTCTTTCTTTCTGAAGATCCCTAATGCTATTTCAGATTCGCCTTTCAAGACCCTTTGACTGTAATGATTGGTGCTGTAGAGCTTTTAGTCTCTTCTCTGGCTCTGAAACCATCTTCATCTATTTATCAGGCAGGGGCCTGTACTTTTTATTCAGAAGGGTTATAATCCCAGTACTGCAATGAAGTTTCAAATACATATAATATACAACATAGTCAGAAATAAAAATATTGAGCAGATTCATACTTGCTGCAGTCTTCATTTTTGCAGACTGCTAGCTTGTCCACTAGGCATGCCACCATTTCATTTCACTTGATAAGCCTCTAAAATTTGTGCCTTTCTATATGAAAAAATTGTTGTTTCTTCTGGACTGGCACAAGAAATTCTGTCACATTCCTCTGTGAAGTTACAATATTTCCTCATCAGTACAGCTTTGCTTCCTCGGTGTTCTTCTAGCATTTTGTTCCATTTTTTTCTAGTTTGAGTGGGGGTTTTTTGGCAAGGGGTGGAGGGGCTGATCTAATTAGATGTGGTTCCACTGAGAACACTTTACAGCTTGTGATATTGTAGAGCTTCTTTTTAGTTCTACACGCTGCAATACACTTGTAAAACCATAAAACCTACCAGGAGCTGCAATCAATTTAGTTATTCCCCTGCCCTGAAGCTGAAGCAGCACCACCACAGTCACTACAGCCAGGTAGACATCCAACTTGCTTCCACAGACCTATAGGGAAGAGCCCCCCACCCCCAAGATGGTTTCTTCTGGGGCTTGGATAACACCATTAACTACTCCTGATTTCCAAGCAGATTCTCCCTTACTGTTATTTAACACTGCTACGCTGTCAGTTTACCCTTCATGGATGAAGAAAAGAGGCATCTACCTTTTAAGTGACTTGGGTTCATGTCTCTCATATGACTGTAGTTTCCTCATAGTCATCACTGCATCTCAAGCTTGATCTCTGGGAATGACAACCAGGGAAACACCCCTGGTTGGGAGACAGAGAGCCAGCCAG
Source organism: Coloeus monedula (assembly GCF_965178545.1). NCBI lineage: Eukaryota > Metazoa > Chordata > Aves > Passeriformes > Corvidae > Coloeus > Coloeus monedula. Next base: position 57,494,392 of record NC_138822.1, read on the forward strand.
CAAAGCACATGTGAGACACATGAGCAATCCAGTAGAGGGATGGGTGGAAATGCTACCTCCTGTCAGCTGAGGTGAGTTGGTTGTTACAGAAAGAGCTGTGACAGTGTTTCCCTAGAAAGAGTCATCCTCCATTTCACATGAAGGATGAATGTTTGTCACCCTCCTTGAACTCTGCTTCTTTCATATTTTGGTCTCTGTTTCTCCTAAGTTTTATGTTTTCCCACTTGCTTCTTTTCCCACTTTCCTGTTGTGGATATCAGACCTTGTCTCTGAGGTCTACAAGGTTGCTCTTTGCTGACAACTATGAGCAAAGGCTAGAAGCCCAGACAAGTGATTTCAGTGGAAGCTGAAAGGTATTGCAGCTTTTTGGGAGGCCAGGATGGGCCAGGAAGCAATGAGCAGTGAGGACAAGCTGGATGGGATAGACCTTTTAACTGAGGCAGGGGAGAAAGATGCTAATGGGGAACACTGTGTAAGGCCTGTAACAGAAGGTGTTGCCATGGCTGAGACTAAGATGAGACCAGAGAACTGGGAGAGCTATGGCTGGGCCAGAAAAACCTGAAATGATGCTCCATGAGACAAGTGATGGGACTAGATGGGACAGAAGGGAAAGGCAGAGCTGTTGATACTCCTCACTGAAACCCCATCATACTGGCTTGCTGTAAACTGTTGTAAACTGGCTGTTCATGGCTTACTGATTACCTTCACTGTGCAAAAGAAGAATATGAAGATGAGGATTGCTTGTTCTCTGTTTCTTAGCTACTGCAGGATTAGCTTTTACCCAGACTCTTTCTTTCAGGATCTAATTCCTCTGCTGGGAAAGAGGAAGAGCAGCATCTCCTGAGGATCCTGTTAAAAACATTCAGTTGCTTCCAAAGACTATTACACGGCTTACTCATGCATGATAGAACCTCACAGCCTCTTTGCCATCCACTGAAGTTTATTTCATGACAAAAAACATGTGGGATGGATGGTCTTTACCATATTTAATACTGGTAAATCCCCTGATGCATATTCTTTTTAGTATCAGTAGGCCATGTAACTGCCACAATACTCCCAAATTGTGAAGTGTGCGGAGGTTTGGAAAGGATAGCAATGCTCCTTGTAGCATTATTGATGATGTTTATAGTACCTCCAGAGCACCAAGAGCACTGTTTCAAAGTGTCCTTTCCTGGTTTTAAGGTCCAATGGCTTCTAGGGTTCAGATCTCATTATTTTTCATTGCTTTCTTTCAAAAGGGCAGTCGAACAATTTATTAAAAAAAATATAAATCAATAAGGCAGAAGAACAGTTTGAATACAATCAAAAAATACAAAATAAAAATTACTTGTAATATTTTTCCTGGGTTTTATTGCTAGCTATATGAAGATTTCCTTGTTCTGCCTGCTTATCAAAGTCACTGCATTAGACTATGGAGCATAAAAATTTTTAATGGAAAGCCCCTAAAGAACAATCACTGCCAGAGCATTTTTGTACTGAATTATACTCACAAGAAAAAATATAAAAATGGGTGAACCCATACATGAAAATTTGGATCCAGAGTTAGCTTTTCACATCTTTTTCTTCAGGTTCTCTGACAGTGAATAATTTTTAATCAAAGATACACAAAAATTAAAAACCAAACAGCATTAATACCATACAGACTTTTTTTCACTCTTACATTTCAGTGCCCCTGATTCTGCAGTACACAGAACACAGAGGACACAGGTACCCAGATGACCACAGCATCTGGAAGGTCAAGGTCATCTACAGATGTTAAAAAAATGCTTCTTAAAAGTACAGACTACAAAATTTCCAGTGCCCAGTTCCAGAAACACTCAACTAAATGAGGGCTGAAACACAGGTGGCATGATAAAAATGTATTTCACCAGCACTCTGACACTCTTCCCAGTACAAAGTAAGCACTTATGCAGTGAATAAGTGCAGAGGTGTTTCCACTTACATGAACCCTTCCAAAGGAGCCTCATGTTTAAGACATTACAAGTTAAGATCTTTTCCCCCCTTTTTCAAGTTTTTGCTCTGTTATCAGATATATTATAGTTCCTGCTCTTTGATTCCTTTTTCGGCATCACTCTGCATCAGAACACAGTGAACCTGTCAGGAATCTTTCTAGTTGGCTGACCAGTCAGTGGCAGCCAGCAATTTCACAAATGAATCTGTTTAATCAAGGTACCTAAGGTGAAGAAGGTACTTACAGAGCTTTGCAGGAGAGGGAGGCTGACTTGCCACAGCTGTATTATTCTTAAATTGATAAGAGCAGACTAACTTGAGTCAAGGAGGAAAATCATTGAACAATAAGTCACTGAAGTACTTTGCTGAATCAGGTTTTAAGTGTGTACTCAGACACAGTGGAAATTGTCCATCAACTGAAGTTTGGGCGGAATGGAAAACTTTTCAAAGTTTGTTATATTCTTAACTGATCTCATGAAGAGCCATTTGCTGATTCAGTGCTTAAGACATGGTCTCCAAGCTGCCATGCTCCCTACAATCCCACATAAATATTTTTTATCCATGTTTAAAGCATTCGGGGTCAGTTTTTTTCCCTCAACAAAAGGTATCTGGCAACATTACTAATATTTTTCCAGCCTTAATAGTGTAGTTGTCGGTGTTGTTGCATGTTGTAGCATATTTCTTTCTTATGACCTGTATGCAGTCTTCTGAACATTCTGAAAAGCCCTCTCTCCCCACACCTGCCTGGCATTAACACTCCAGAGTGCACACAACCATGGGTCCCTGAGGCATTGCATCTGCACCCTGACACTGCTCCACCAAGCCTCCAGCTCCACTCCCATCACCTTGTGCAGCCTGGCAGGGGTCACAGTACAAACTGATAGCATAGCAGCCATTCCATGGAGATGATTTCAGATTTAATTGGATGTGTATGTAAGATTGAACCCACCTGCCTCCCTGTATAAAACCAAGAAGTCTTGGATAGAACTATGCCAGAAGTTGTAAAGAGAAACCATGCTGCTCTTTGAGAAATACTGTGACCCTCTGTCACATGGAGCCCTTCAGAGGAGGGCTGTTCCTTCCAAAAAGTCTGAAAGAGTGTTACCAAATCCATTATTTCAGAAGCCATTGTTTTCTTGCACTATTTGTTCCATGCATTTTTCATCTTCATAGCTCTCCCTTGCACTTTTATAACTTGTACTAACACCTTCTAAGCCTGGTGATGGAGAACTAACTTTATGCCACAGAACTAATAAGCTCAGCTTGTCTCAACTGCCAAAAAAATGGCTTCAAAAAACGGATGTGGTTTTCTCTGAATATAACATAGAAAACAGTAGGGAAGGATAAGGACTATTTAACTAATGGATGATAATGCAAATTACTGTGACAGTCTGTTTGCAGACTTAGGGAAAATCATCCTGATAGATCCCAGTAATTCCTTCCCTTTTGGAAGGATTTCTTTGTCAGCATGGTGTAACAAATCATCCCCCCTCCTTTTGTTTCTTTTTCTCAAATGGAAGATTACAGTACTCTACACAGTTTTGTAGCAGGTGGGCAATGCAGCAAATGAACAACTGCAGAATTAAGAGAATGATTAAGTGTATTGGGTTGACCCTGAGTTGATGGACAGTCTTTAAGACCAATTACGCTTCTCACAATTTACATATTTAAACCGCACAGAAAGGAGGGACTTCCCCTTTGGTCGGAGCTCACTTGCTGGGAGGTGGGGGCTCCGGAGCCTCCCGGCCCCGCCGGGCCGGGCCGGGGCCACTGCCCCTTTCCCCCTTTCCCAACGCTGTGGCACGGTCCCTGGGTGGCTGGGGGGGACTGTCCCAGAGCCGCAGGCAGCTCAAACCAGCCATGGACTGCTCACAGCTAAACCCATCCAGCGCGGCTTCTGGGGACCGGCGGGTCCCTCTCCTCTCCATGCGGAGCCGGCGGAGTCAACGGGAGCCGGCAGAGCCTCCTGTCTGCAGCCAGCACACTTCGTGCTGAACTGAAGAAGACACCACGCAGCCAGCAGCACAAAGGGAGCGAGGCTTTCCCCACTGTAAAGGCTGAACAAGAACACCCTTCAGCATGGCGGCGTCAGAGTCAGAGAGAAAGAGAAGTGAGTCACATGGGACAGAGCTGGAAATGGCGACGGGAGAAAAGAGGGCGGTGCCACGATTCTGGCGCGCAGCTTAAAAGAAACCTTCTTGCATGCCGTGGTAAGAAACTGTAATACCACAAACTGTTTGTCTCTTTAATCCATTTGAAGAACATGGGGGGATGGAGTATCTTCGTGTGCCTGTGCAGATTGTGAAGAATGCCGATGCCAGGCTTTATAGTAGTAAGAGGCTGCTAGAGACTTGTGGCGAAGAAGAGCCTTTGTGTGCAGGCCAAAAGAACTTATCCTTAAAAAGATGAATAACCCCATGTGATGGCCCATGTTTTGCAGTGTGAAGGAACTGTGAGATTTTTCATGGGAGAGATGTTCTACACACAGCAGATTGTTTGTTTCCGGGTGGATCTGCTGTTAGTGGCAGTTTGGGAACCACGTGCAACTGAAGGAAAAACCCTTTTTTCCCTTAAGCATAAGAGAGAGACTCTTCAAGAACTGGAACACTGACTAACATCCCATGTTCTGTTATCCCTTGTGTGAGCTAGGTAAAAGGAGAAAAGTGCTGGCTGGAGGGGGGGGGGGGGGGGGGGGAATTTGCTTTAATTTTGTTTTGTTATTGTCTCTTTACTTTTAATTCTATTAGTAATAAAACTCTTTCATTGTACTGCAACTGTTTAAGGTTTGTGCCTGCTTTGCTTTTCTCCTAATTCTTATCTCACAGAAGGAAAACAAGTAAGTAATGAATATTTTGAACCAAAACCACTACATTTAATTGGTGTTTTCTGCCCGGTTTCGAACTCAACCCGCTACATTAAGTCATTTTGCAAATCAGATGTGTAGATCTTTTCAGCCCGTGAAATTTTGTAACACACTTATGTCACCAGTGCTTATTATCCCATTGCTGTTGTGCCCCTTGGAAGCCATACTGCCCTTGTGCTTCATACCAAAATCTTAGTATGACAGAGAGCTACAGGCCAGGTAACCCAGAGGGAAATAAACTTCAGAATAACTCACAGATAGAAGACAACAGCTGTTTATGATGGCTCTCACTGCCCCCCTGCAGTATAGGATGGAGCTTGGTTTGCAGAGAGACTGAATCAAGCTGAGTGCTGTCTGCAGTGGCCCTGATGGTCCACCTTTCCCTGGTGAAGCTTGTTCATTTGTCATTCTGCCAGCTCAGTTCCCCTTTTTCATATGGTATTCCAGGATGGGCATCACATTCCTCCCCCAAACTTTACAGTATTTAGAAAATACTGTGTTACTCATATAACTGCCCATTAACCACTATCACTGTCAAACAATCAAAACCTTCTGAGTACTTTTTAAATCACTCAGTTACAGTAGGATTGAAGAGAGAAGGTGCTTTATTTACATCTGAACTGAGCAGCCACCCTCACATAAATGGTGCCATACACAGGAACTCCAGTTCTGGCTGACATCTGATGCCACCAAGCCCTCCTTTGGGCAACAGGGTGGCTTGGCCAGGACCATGCTGGAACAGAGCCAAGGGCAGTTCCTAGATCTCTGCGGGGCACCATGGCATATTCACTGCTTTCTGTGGTCATGATGAGGGTGGCTCCTGGGCTTATCACCCAGGATGTTACACAGAAACAGCCAACATTAAGAACACAACCACAGATTTACATATCGACAATATGAGTCTCAGAGGAGAGAAAAGGCACCCTCCTGTTAAGCAAGAACAGTAAGTGCTGAAAAAATAAACCACTTCACTGCTAACTCAGAATAGTCCTTCAAACAAATAAAATCGACCTTCTCCATTAATGTTTAATTGTTGTACAAGAATTTGTCTTCTTTTTGTATTGTTTCTGTGCAAAAGTCCCCTATCTTTACTTGTTTGCTGATTTTTGCTACAGATGATATACTAATACCGAATTTACATATAGATTAAATACTACCTTGAAGCTTATTTACCTCTTGATGAGGAAAACCAGCAGAACACCATCTGGATACATAGGTTCCATTAAGATTGTTTGGGGGTTCAGTTTTGCTTGGTCAGTATCACAAACTGGACTTTGGAAAAGTGATGTTTTCATATCTGTTCAGGTACAAAGCACTATTTCAGATACCAGCCAACAGTTGTTAGTACTTTAGAGTTTAAAAACTGTGAGCCTTGTTGTGGCTGTTATAAATAAAGTATGTAATTCATGCTATTATGTATAAAACTGGAATGTAATCAGACCCTACAGAGACCGAGTTTCAAAATCCCTTCACCAGCCTGGCTGAGAGGAAAAATTTCACAACACTGAAAGTATTTCTTTCACAATAAGTGAGGATTCCACCTAGGTGGGGTTGGATCTTATCACCGGGACATTTGCACCATGACGACTTGATCACCTCACTCTGATATCTACATCGCATCTGATAAGGAATCCGGACATTCCGGGAACTAAAAATAACTGTTCCAGGAACCAGAGATGGCCCACTCATCACCCAGGATCGACAATTCATCAGACCCAGGAAAGGCTTTGTGCAGCCCAACTCCAGGACAAGAAAACTTCATGAATACGAGAAGAATAGAATTAATCCGGACTCTGCCCAAAAACTGTATAAGAAGGGACCAGCCAAAGCAGCATTCCTGAACTTGGGAGGTCTGATGCAATAGAGATCAGATCTATGAGTGTTCACCCAGCTCCGACCCCGGGCTCGGTGCTGTTTTTCCAATCGTGGCTTTTGAAACTGATATTTCAGTCGCATAATAAATGTCATTTCTTTATAAATTTTGATTGGGCAATTTTGTTTGTCATATGGTTATCAAAAATAACTCAGTTTGTTCTTAATTAATGCCTCATTAGCTTCAGCATGTATTATGAAACTTTCCCTCTCCCAATTCCAGACTGAGAAAGGGGTTGATCAATAGTTAGCTCATGTAAGCATGAGTTAACTATTACGAGACAGCAAATGTTAATCACGAAACCTGAGAAGCAGGATTTGCCTTAATCTTGTCAAGATTTTCTGTTGAAAACCAGCACAGAAACCACTGAATCATCCACTAAAGGACTGCATATGCTCCAGAAAGAAAGGTAAAAAGTGCACTGTGAGGAAGACTACTAATCTTCATCAGAAAGACCCCGAGGAAGAAGAGGAGCCTTCCTCAACCTGACCACCAGGGCACACAGCGCATGCGTGGCACGTATGCTAATGATGTTAATGACTTCTGAGAAGTTATTTGTATAACCACCCCTATCCCAAGGAATGTGATGAATATTCATAAATTTAACCCATAATACTGGGCTGTATGGACAGCTGTGCGTGTGTATTAGGAGGAGTGATATCCCACACACCTGGCACCAAATAAAGCAAATACCCGCTTCCCTGACTCTGTCTCTGAAGTGTCTCTTGGCCTGGTTTGGGGTGATTCAAGCCACTGTCAGCCGAATGTGTGTTCAGATCTGGCAGCATGAAAACAGCCCACCCTGCCTCCCTCTTTCTCTTCCTCAGCTGTGCCTCCCAACACTAAATTTAAAAAAAAATCCCTTTTCCATTAGTTTCTTAAGGAAATTATTAAACTTTTATGTATTGATTTACAGACATCTTCACATCTTCTGCCATACTTTAGACTTCATTCTTACAGAAAATTATATATCTTTTATCAACTCTGACTGCTTTTTTTCAGCTTAACAAGAATAATAAAGGGAACAACTGCTGAGAATGAAAGCGGAATATATGGTGTTCCTAAGCCTACTAATTTTCTTTATGCTCCATGTATTATTGGAACTTTGTAATCAGCTGAAATGTGTCTTCACTGATGTTTTTTTCTGTCTTTTCTTAGAAAAAGATGATGCATATTTTCCCTTTCTGAAGAATGTTCCAAGCAGAGCATGAACTGCCCTTGTAAATGCATTTCAGGTTGTCAGTGTGCTGTCATACATGGCTCTGATGGAAAGGTGAGCTTGAGGCCCTGACTGGGGCACGTGGCAGCAACCTACTCCTGACAAGGGCCAGCCCTGCCATCCCCAAGCACCAGCACCCTCATCACTCGCTGGCTGATATTAGTGACATTAAGAGATTGTGCTCAGTTTTGATACACAGATGAAGTGCATGCCAGTGGACCTCTAGCTAGCCATTATCATTCCTCTCTAAGTTTAGGTCTAGACTGCAACAGCTAGTGAAAGGAGGGTACTCATACCTTCACAAAGAACAAGAACTCAGGCTGAAGACATTTGCATGTCTGATGGCACAGAACTATAGTCATGGCTGAGCACCCACAGTTCAACAATCCAATACTCACTTTTTAAATTAAGGGATACCTCCTTCACGGCTAGATCAGGTACAGCACACTGTGTTAAAAAAATTGGATGAGAAAATACGTTCTGTCAACTAAAGTGGTATTATTTAATTGTGTTGAAGAGGAGATATAACCTAAAACTTCATGAAAAAACAACTTTAATGATTTGTACACGTTCCTTCACAGGAATGTCTTTAAAAAGGGTTGTGTAATTGTGTCTCGGTTTTGGAGACAAAACTTCAGGAGGAAACACTCCGGAGTGAGTGTCTCCTCCAAAGGGAAAAGGGCCTCCCCTTTTCCTCTATCAATGAGACAAATTGGTCACAAGGACTGAAAGTGGGAAAAAGAAAGCAAACTGTTTATTAACACACAAACAAAACAGGGTAGAACAGGATAAAAAAAAAAAAACAAACTCAAAATCCAACAAATTCCCGGAGAGGGAACAGACACGCGGGCTCGGACCAGCCGGGGCCACCCTGCGGGCCCGCCGGGGCCACCTGCAGGCTCCCCGGACCGGCGAGGAGGGAAGGGAGGCAATGAGGCAAGGGGAAGGGAAGGGAAAAAGAACAAGAAAAAACCCAACAGAACCTTTTCCCAGCCAGCTGGAACACAAAGGAAACCCAAAGAGCAGCACAGCGCTCCTGGCACACTCCCTCCTGAGCCCCCAGAGCCCCCGAGCCGCTGGGCCCGGCCGTTCATCGGCCCCGCACTCGGTCCTGTGGCCCCGGGTCCATCTTAAAGAAACAGCGCCTTGGGCATTGAGCGGATGGGTAAGGAATAAAGCGGCTTCGTAACATCACCCCAGGACAAACTGGTCCTCCAGCATATGCAAAATCATAGGTTTAGAGCATCCTTAAACCCCAAGGCATTGACTGAGCCTGTAAGCTTGAACTACTCACTTGGAGTAGTTCACCTCCAACAGCATTATTTGAAACACTGGGATAAATCAAACAAGGAGAAAGAGGACATTAAAAGGCACATCAGCATCATAAAATGACTTTGTAGAGGGTTCTTCACCGTCTACAGTGCTCCCAGAATGGCAGCGCTTAGAGCTCACTTGGGATGACTGAAGGAGGATCACTTTTCTGGGAAACAGGAGTAAGGAATGTAGCCGCATTCCTTCCTAGCTCTGAAGACACAGGTAGGGGAAGCAGCTCTCACGGATGTTTTCTCCTCCACACCTCAGTCAGCAATAACCTTCTTTCTTGGCTTGTTTTGTGATCCATCACAGCCTACCTAGGCCTCTGAAAGATGCTCCCCTGCTTGCTGCTACAAAACAAAAGGCATTACAGCAGAGAGGACAGGAAACATATTAAACAGCTTTAGTTTTTTAAAAAAATGCGTTTGTTTGTTGTTAAGGTCCACAAACATTGCTGAGAAAAAGGCAAGTATCTAATGCAGAAGACAGAATGCACAAAAGAACACAGTTGGCTATACCATATTTTTCTTTCTTCATTGTAAAATGGAAGGTATAATAAAAAAATTGTACCTTGCCTCTTCAACACAGTGTTGAATCCTCAAGTTGTATCTGGTTTCATTACTAGTTTCATTAAAAAATTACTGGTTTCATTAAAATCTTTCCACCGAATATCTTTTAAAAATATAAATGTAACCCTTTCACAGCTATCCTTTCTTTATTCCGTTCAATTTGGCACACATACATGATGTAATTTTTTAATACCATTCACTGTGGATCCGTTATGAGAGCAGCAAGGGAAAACTTCACTGTAGAAATAACCATTTTTTGCTGCAGAGATTTTTTTCTCAGTTGTCTGATCTCTTTGATTTCAAAAGAAAGGCCCTGAGCTTTATTTTGAAATGGTTGCTGCCATTTATGCCATTTAGACAATATACACACCCAATCCAAGAAAAAGGTCAGTTGAGTCAGCAAGCAAGCTGGTTAGTGAGCTTAGCGAACTCATAGCCTGTATGTGCAAGCAGTTAAGGAATAAGGATTTTAAATAATGAAGCTGTGATTTCATTACAACCGCTGCTCACTAGGGATAAAGGAAGCACTCCGATGCTGATCACTTAGAGACAGACAGACTGGCTGACTTGGGTGCCTATAGATGGAGTGAAGTAATCCCCTAGGCAATGACACGTAACCCTCCAGCCACCACCCTCGCTCCTTAAAATTCTCTGCTTTCCACATAGTATATTACGCCTGCTTCATCCTGAAGCCTCCAGCTGACTGTGTCATGACAATGTTTCCCTACTGATAGAGCATATTTTATAGATCAGACCATACTGTGATTTTTTGATAGTACTGTCTCTGTAGCCTTTCCTTAAATGGGTATTTTTTTTCCCCCCTGAGTAAATTAGGTATTAGTTTGTGACACAAAAACTCAGCTTTTTAAAAGTTATGGCCTAGAATTGCTGTTTTATTTCCACCTACTAGTCTCCGCAGCTACTAGGGTGCTTTTTCTAAAGACCTTTTTTCCCGTTGAGTGAGGGGACAAGAGTTACGGCAAGAGCTGCAAAAGCCTCTAAAAGGATGACTTGTGGTGCAACTTGGGTACTGAACTACTGCTGTCTTGGAAAATGTCTCCCTTAATGACATGCTTTGGCATCTGTTTTAATTTTAGTTGTGCTGACATAGCAGAGAAGATTTTGTTTCCCTTCATTTTTGTTTTCTCTAGGGAGTTTCCAGAGAATATATACAGCACTCATAACCTTCTCTTACAACACCTGTGAGATGGATAACACTAGCAGCTCCTGTATTCTTTCTGTACCTCTAGTCAGATCTATTAAGAAGACTTTTGCTTAGTCTTTGAGAAAGCAAAATATTTCTTTTTTTACTGCCATCCTGAGAAACTGGTTATTTCTCTGCACCATACTGTGATACTGCCTTCAGTCACATCACTCTAGAAAGCATCCATGTGTTTTATTTCTATTATATTATGATACAAGAAGATTAAAGTTACATATTTCATTTAAGGTGATGTTTAGTTTCACATGTTGCTAATCCAGAGCATTTATGCCCAATTAGATACTCAGGAGGTCCTATCACTTAAAGTTCTTTCAACAATCTTTAGAAGAGTAATGTTCATTTTTTAGAACTAGCTAAAATTAAAACCTAAGTCATTGCAAGTCGCATGAACTGTGAATCACAATCTCCATGACTGTAAGTCTCCAGTCGTACAGGTGCTGAGTTCTCCTTCAGAGCATTCTGAAGGGAAAGGATGTGCATTTTCTAGCTATGGAGGGGTCTGATTAAAAAGAGAGTGCAGTATAGGAATAGTTCTGAATAGCACTGGTACTCAGTGCCATGCCTTTGGTATAAATACATAGAAATAAATAAGCAATGCATCCAGATCTTGCCTGAATTAGGCACAAAACCAGTGCAACTATATAATGACAGTGTGACCTCAGATGGCATTTTGTCCACATAAAATAGTATTTTAAAACAATATCCAAGGATGACTGAATTGCATTAAATCTAATACCTTTTGAAAAATACAAAATTTCATCCACATTTTGGGGTTTTTTGTCTTTTCATTCTCTTAACTGTTTGGGGGATTATTGATCTGATATTGGATGAGACATACCCGGCACTGATTTGCATGCATGTGTAGCTTTTGCATCCTCTTTCAGTCTGTCTTCCTTATGTATTTCAGTCATACCAAGGGTTGAACATATGAGAACTATGCTATATTTTTAGCTGGCCTCCCCACTTTGCTTCAAGAAATCTCAATATTAACAAAACCAGGATTTGGCCTCAAGGCAGGCAAGGACCACCCCTCGATTCCAGAGTACCTTTTCAAGAGCATTGCTTTTAAAGCCTCTTTTCTCCTGTATGGACTTACAAGCATGAAGTCAAAGCAGCTTTCCTTATGACAAAATCAGTGGGCATGTTGTATTACTCCTGTTGCAGAGAATGATTAAGCTCATTGTAGCCAAAGCAGAGGTTTGTGACACCTAGAAACTGAGTGCACACTATTTAGGGTATAACTAACATTAAATTGCCTTGAATCCAATATAAATGTAATTGAAAGTGTAACCAATAGAAACTCATAAGTATTTTGTGCCATTGTGATAGCCCAGACATACACAAATGTTGGGGTTTTAAGAGGTCTAGTTTTTTTCCTGTTAAAGAAATTTTCCCCCATTCTGTTACTAAGACGATAAATCGCTGGGTGCTTGAGAGCAAACAAAAGACCTGGCTACCCTTTTGTTTCACCTGGGTGTGGGGTCAGTTCGCTCTTGAGTTCGGAGAGAGAAGCTGCAGAGAAAGGAGCTGCTGGTTCTTTTTTTCGGCCGTTTTTCTTTTCTGCTGGAAATAACGCCGGGATCCCAAAGCCGCTTTCCCTGCCCTGCTAGAGGCCGAGCTGTGGCCGCCCTGCCCCGCTGCTGCTTCGAGCTTTCGCTGCGCTGTAGCCCTGCTCGCCCTGCCTGCCTGGGCATCCGTGGGGTTCCCCGTTTGGATATATCTCGTCTGTCCTCTGGGATCTGTGCTCGTCCCTGCCGCTCCAGCCTGCTGCTTCAGCCTGCTGCTCCCGAGAGTCCGGCCGGACACCGAAGCCAGCCGTCTGGGGTTTGTGAAGCCTTTGTCCCATCCCTTCCCGGGATCCCAGGCCGCCAGTGCCGCGTGCTCCCCGAGCTCGCTCCGGAGCGCCCCCTGCAGCCGCGGGGGAACCATCGCACCTGCCCTGCTCACCGGGAGCCGCCAGCGCCCCTGCCGGCTGCGAGCGGAACTGCACCCGAGGGGAAAGGGCCCGACAGCCGAGAAGGCTGGGACTGGGTTTGTGTGTGCTGTTACTGCCATAGTTGTTGTTGTTTTGTTTGACTGGTTATATACATATACATATATATATATATATATATATAGTAAAGAACTGTTATTCCTATTTCCCACATCTTTGCCTAAAGGCCCTTGATTTCAAAATTATAACTCAGAGGGAAAGGGGTTATATATGCCACTTCAAGAGAGGCTTCTGCCTTCCTTAGCAGACACCTGTCTTTCAAAACCAAAACAAAACATAAACATTTTATGTATGTATCTGAGTAATGTGACCACCAGCAGGGGAAACAAGTACACATACAGCAACACACAGGAAGCATCCAATCAAGAAAAAATTGATAAATACAAAGACAGATACAAAAGAGATAGATACAAAAGGTTGCAGGGGGTAGGGCATCTTGATGCTTACAAATGAAGAATGACTGACCAGAACCAAGGTAAACAGTAAGCAAAGTAGATGAGATCCCTTTTTCAGGAGGCAGGCAAAGAGCATCTTAACATTAGGCAGCAAGAGAAATAACAGAAAAGGAAGAGGACAGGCCCACATTATGACCAGATTTCCCTTATGGAAGAGCTACCTAGCCTTATTGCCTCCACCTCCATACCAAGACTACCAAGGACTTAGCCATCAGACTTCACGGCACCACAATGCACAGCAGTGATTTGAGGTATCTATGCTAAAGACAAATAGTTTGGCATACATAGTAAAGATGATTAATATTGTTTAAGTATTAACCATTAGCACAAAATGACTTGTTAATGAATGTATTTAATAAAGGCTTTTGAGTTTAAAATTGGCCTGCTTTATCAGTCTGCTAAAAACTCCAATCATAATGATCTCTAATTCCCTACATGTAAACACATATTTAGTTGCAAGATTACGCTCTTTTTAGTTTTAATGATCACAAAGTAAGAATATGAACAGTTATCTTTTCTGCATGCTAGGGTAGTCAAATTAAATTTAACTCATCATTGCTGTGAGGGTAGTGTGCCTGAATCCTATTAGGACATGTGCCTCTTACTCAGTGAAAATTGTTAAGTAGAGGCAATTCGTATAGCAGTGCAAGCATTTTAATGACCAGAAAGTGGAAAGCTGACCAAGGCTCATGCTATTACCATTGCAGTAACCACATGTATAAATTTTTGGTGTAATCTGAAATGTTGTTTGCAGGACATGTCCTTCGCTGGTGTAAGTGGCCAAGCTCCATGGCAGTCTGTCAGACCCAGATGAGGCACTGATCCCATGCATGAAAGTTAATGTTTTGCAGTTTGGTCACCTCTCAAATACTTGCTAGCAAAATGTACTCACTGAAAACCCTAGCAACAAACTTTCTGTCTGCAATTTTTAAGGTGTCACTTCTTACATATCTAGTATGGAACCTCCAGCTGCTGTCAACATACGCTCTATTTTTAATCAGCTCTCATTTTGCAAAATCAAATTCTTTGGCATATTAGGAAATGTGCGCATCTCGCTGTCCTTCAGTAACTAGAATTTCACCTCCCCATTCCACTGTGATTTGTCTGAAGACATTTTTCTTTTGACTTCTGTTCATAAACTTCAAACAGAAATAGTAGTGACTGATTACAGGAGTCTTGTGTTTAATCAGCAGTGCTGTCCATAAGCCCTAAGCATTTGACTTGCATATTCTTTCGTCAGATGCCACATCTTCAACATGACAGCAGAAGGATATAATCCAGCTAGTCTGCATCAGATGCCATTGTTATTACACCTGTGGGCTGGTGCTGTAACTGAAAGCCCTGTCTGCCTGAATGTTAGGCTTACCATTTTTGTCTGTTTACCTGAAAAATTGCTCAAGCATGCCTCTAACACTGCATACAGTTGATGGCTTTTGTCATTTTCATTTTAAAAATCTAAAAATAAAAATTATACTCTACTAGGTATTAGGAGGTTGACAATATCTTAAAATACTTAATAATGCACTCAAGGTTCAATTAAAAGTACACCTGTGACTTAGCAAGCTAAAATAGAATGATGTTATAAAAGATCCCAAAATAAGGTTTCTGTGGAGATTAGAACCAGTTAAGCAATAGTAGGCAAAAGAGAGATTGTTTGAGTTTATAAACTGATTACTTCTTCCTTGTTTAGACTAAAGGGCTGTGGTTGTCCCATTTCAAACTCCATTGATAATGCAGTGAATTCTCAATTCCTACAATAACATATTAGTATATGTTCCATTAAGAATACACTTAGCATCTCTGATCATGCATTGATCATAATTTCTGTGAGACTTGGTAGGTGTTTGTGGATCTAAAACTTATGATTTTGAGAAACACTTGACATTTTGTCTGGCCCTTGGTCTCAGTGGGAGATAAGGACTGATTAGGATTCCTGCCTACTGGCTTGCTAAAGCCTCTTCTGCTTTTTTGGACAATCCTGTGTAATGTAACATGCAGGAGAAACCCTAGCCAATAACACTACATCATTTAAATCCCTAAGGATTCACATATGTCCTTCATATCTCATCGCCTGTCAGGGCAGGCAACTGAGACCCTCCTAGGTACTTCTTTTTCTGATCCCAAGGATACCAGGTCTTGGATACCACACCTGCTCTACTACCTACTACATTTTCTGGGGCTTATATACATTGCTAAGATGGCTCATTTTTTCAGTTTACATATTGACTGCACCACTCCCCCATATATGAAATGCTTCTCTTTGTATATAGCTCATTTAAAAACATCCTTCAAACAAGCCAGCTTTCAGTGAAAGGCAAAGTAGCATCATAAATTCTAACAGCATAATTACAAATTTTCTTAATAAAGTAAGCAAGTGGAGCTTGGGCAGGAGGTTGTTAGCACAGGTACTGAACACACTTAGATTCCTTATGTTTTGGGCTGCAGGCATTACAGAAAATCTAATGGAAGAGTTTGCTGCCCATAAGCAGCTTTACTAGTTTCTTTGGGCATGGAAATGTCCTGTGATTGGACCACAAGACCTCCACTCCATCTGCCTATGCAACTTATGTCACATACAACTTCTTCCTCCCACCTGTGACTAAGGGTGATGCTTTTGCAGACTGAAGTGTCTTCACCTGTTAAGCAAAATATTTAAAATACTTTACACACTGACAAAATGCTCAACAGAAATATTTGAATGGGAAAATGAAAGTGGCTCATTACCAGCTCTGGAGTGAAACCAGACATGACCGTAATTAGTCACTGCAGGGTGAGATTATGCTTCATGTGGCTGATCTCCACAGTCTTTGAGAAAGCTCAACAATTGCCAAATGTAGAAAACAGCATGGTGTGATTTCTTCATTTGTGCTCTCCATCTTTAGCATTGTATACAATTTTTTCTACATATATATATATATTCTATCAGCAGAATAGCTTAACTGGCTTTTTGAATAAAGTGTCCTCTTTGTACAAGTTAGTTTTCTCAGATATGCTTATCAAGACTGGATTCATGCTTTACATGAAAATACCTGGAAAACTGCTCATTGGTTAGAACTTATGGAGTAAGGTTTGTCAGAGCAATCTTCAGAACTATAGCACACAAAACTCATTTGATATCAAGCCCTTTGAGATTTGAGACCCTCAAGATCTGAATCAAACCCTGAAATTTAATTTTTTGTTGTTGTTGTTATTTATCAGTAGCTGTAGCTGGATAGCTATGGTTAAGCAATTGCACAGTGAATTTGTATTCCTGGCTAACATTTTATTTCAAGAAGAAGTGAAGACAATTCCAAGATGAATGAAAGCCACCAGGATTGAAGTCAGGACTGATCAATAACTGGGGGAAAAGTAATTCCAGCAGTGGGAGATCCTGACCACCAACTCACTGACCACCTACTCAAAATGGACCACAGACTCAAATGGAGGGAAGAATTGTGCCTGCAGACCAATTAGCATGAGAAGTGAGAGATATAATGAGCAAATAGGGAGTTGAGTATTAATTGATGAAAAAGCTATGGAAACTGTAAACAATGAATGTTGACGCCTTTGTTTCTTAAAATGTATAAGTAGTGTAAAGTTCAGATGATGCAGCTGACAGCCTTTTGTGTGCTACCACCCATTTCCCTCCTTTGAGCACACTAGGATAAAAAAATAGAGAAACCTCAACTCAGTGTGTGAATTGGCACTGGGTAATGAACCCACATTCAGGACAAAAATTTATGTTTGAAGTTGCAAGTGGCAATCAATGAACTGGTGTGTTCATCCTCAAAGACATTTTGACAGATTTTAGCTGTAACACATGGGAAAACAGGCCAAGAAGGACCTACCTCACTTTATTCAATGATGTTCTAAATGGTATTGTGTCACAGAAATTCTTGGATCTTTTGAACACACTAAAATAACTGTTCTTTTATTCCCTCTCAGACAAGTGGAAGCTAGGTGATACAGTGGGGGGATTCTTGGTCTTTATTTTGGATATACATTCCAAAAGATGCCCTGGAAACTGAACTTTTATCTTCAGAAAAGGTTTAGCAATAAGCATGTCTAAACATTGTTTGAAATATCATCTCAGAGTGAAAGCATGAAACTTGTCATGTATTTTTAGGTTGTCAGCAGGGTTCCTCTAGCGGCCATGGGTGCTGATGTTTGACATCTAGACATTGGAAAATCATGCTTTGTCACATGCTAGGCCATGAAAATGACTCCCCAGACAGGACCAAAGGAGCAGATAAGAGCAAATGGAAGACTGATGGCCTTTTTGCTGAAAGCCCTGAAGGTCAGCAATACTCCACCTACTCCACCAGAAATTGGAAATCTCTGCTCCTCAAATTATGGTGATCCTTCTGTAAAGGGGATATCAAATGAAACCACTGTGTTTCTTCTAAATGACCTTCTTGTCTTAAACATTTCAAGCACATGGGGGCTCCTAATATGCTAGTTCACTTCATATAATGACATCAGTGAATGCCAAGTCTTTGGATCACATATGGACTTCTGTGGCAGAGGTGCTAGTTCTCTGAAGTAATTTCTTCTGCTGTGTATAAGCTCCATGGCATCTGAACAGTAATTACAAGGACAGATATAAACAACTGACAGTGGCAATATTACTGAATATATCTTTGGCCAACGAGTGTTTTCACTTCTGTGAATTCAAAAAGCCACTAAAATTAAAATGTGTCTCTTTTTTAGCAGCAAGGAGAGATGGAAGTGCTCTGGGGCTTGTTAGCAAAAAGAAGAATCCAAAAGCATGGTGTTTTTTCCTTCCCTAGGTGAAAAGCACAGTGCAACCGATAGGTCACAACATACTGTTTCCTGTTTCTTCAGCTGAACTGTGGCACAAAACAGAGTGCATTCAAATTGAAAATCTTGAAAAAATAAACTTTCAAACAAGACCTTGAATGTCAGCTATGTGTGGTGGGTTGACCCTGGCTGGACACCAAGTGCCCATCAAAGCTGCTCTCTCACTGCCCTCCTCAGCTGGACAGAGGATATAAAATAAACAAAAGGCTTGTTGGTGGAGCTAAGGACAGGGAGAGATTACTCACCAGTTAGTGTTACAGGCAAAACAGACTCAACTTGGGGCAACTAATTGAACCTGTAGGGTAACAGAGTAGGGTAATGAGAAGTAAAAGTAAATCCTAAAACCATTTACCCCAGCTCTCCCTTCTTCACCTCACTCCCCTTTTTCTCTATTTCCTGCTCACCAGCAGCACAGAGAGATGGGGAATGGGGTCTGCAGTCAGTTCATTGCATGTTGTCTCTGCCACTCCTTCTTCCTCAGGGAGAGGTCTCCTCACACTGTACCCCTGCTCCAGCATGCGGTCCCTCCCATGGGAGTGAAAACTGCATGAATGTCCCCAGTATGAGACCTTCCCACAGGCTGCAGTTCTTCATGAACTGCTCTATCATGGATCCCTTCTATGGGGTGCAGTCCCTCAAGAAAACTGCTCCAGCCTGAATCCCCCACGGGGTCACAAGTCCTGCCAGGAGCCTGCTCCAGCATGGGGTCTCTACTGCGTTACAGTCTTCTTTGGACATCCACCTGCTCCAGGCCTGGAGGTCTCCATGGGCCACAGATGGATCTCTGCTCCACCATGGACCTCCACAGGCTGCAGGCAGCTGCCTCACCATGGTCTTCATGATGGGCTACAGAGGAATCTTCCCACAGCCGCCACCCCTGCAGCCCCCGTGGCACCAAACCCTTGCGGTGCAAACCCAACACAAACTGTCCTAAAGAGCTGTTCCTTACTCACCTCCCTCACTTCCTCTTAGAAGCACCACTGCTTTGAATTCTTCAGTGACAGGCATGTTATCTGCAAAGATTGACCTCAGATATCTATTTTAGTAAGAGATGAGCTTGTTCCCTGCCACTTTTGTTATGTTTCCTGATAGAACACAGTAAAACATACGAAAAGATATCTTTCACAAGTATTAGAATAGTGTGAAGATTGCAGATCCAGTGCTGCAGTGTGTTAGGTTTCTTGTAAAGTGCATTATTATAACAGGACAATAAACACAGGGCAATTCTCCTGCTGCAGTAGCCATGATGACTGATAAATTCCTTATATCTGTCTGTGAACAGGGAAACAACTTTCAAGATTTCTAAAATATTTTTTAAGGAAAAATTCTAATCTTACATGCTGATTTTGAATAAAAATTTGAAAATTTAATCCTTGCTTCCAATATTTGAGTTTACTTTCTCTGCCATTAATAAATTCTGGAAAAAAAACAAAAAAAAACCAGTAGTGGGGAAAATGTGTTACCTTTTGCCTTCAACAAATTCAATGCTTCTTTTGGTATTTTTAGGTTTTAATATTATCAGAATAAAAATTACTGTTTTCCCTCACTACTTCTCTGGAAAGAGCTTATTCTTCAGTACCTGAGTTTTACTTCTAATATTTCATATTTCTCTTACCCATTTCTGCCCAGGACGCCAGCTACTTTGTCCAGCATTTTAAAAGAAAGCAATTACTAACCTCATCCCTGAAAGTGTACAGATCTTACCCTTTGCTTGAAGATTTAAGAGATTTATGGGACAAATTCCTGTGGAGTTAAGTGTTACAGAAACGACAAATTCATGTCACTAAGTGCTCTTAGTGCCATATTTCTAGCCCACCAATTTTTTTGCTCCCTGGATGCATTACTATTTTTAGCTATTAATCCCAGCTACTCTCTCAGGCAAAACTCCCTCTGGAAATTTCACAATTCTGCCAAATAGAGAGAATAGAGACCCTGGTTTTGAGGTGTGTTTCTCTTTGTTTTTGAAGAGGAAGCAGTACTATATATTCTTTGTTGTTTCTATCCGAGTATTTTCTTATATTTCCTAAATATAAACACATCTGTTATACTTGATGTGGTACCTCAATGCTAGAACCAGTCTTCAAAAAAAATAAGAGCTTAGTCTGTTGATTGTTTTCAGCATCATCTAAAAGTACCACTGCTTTTTGTCATGAGGCAATGACAAAAGGCCACATCAGTCTCCTTTCAACAGGACACATAGCAGAGTAGCTCTAAAATGCCTGATAAGAATTTAATAATCCAAGCGGAAAATTAATGGCATGTTACCAGAAAAATGGACAAGAAAGTAAGGATAAGATTCTTCAGTTTGAAACAAAAAAAACTGAAAGCAGACCAAAGAATAATTTGTGTTCTTTAGACCTTTTAAATGTTGGTATTTTTAACTGTCATGGACAATAGCGTAGATTGTTAACATCAACAGGCAGGAGATAACCACAGATATAAGGGGTGAATGTCCAAAACTAAGCTTCTGAATTATCAAGCACAGGTCTGCTATTTGCTAGCTAGAACCTGTATGAGCTTGTTGTAAAACACAGAAACACTCTGGATTAAACAGAAGTGGCATGACTAAATCCTGCAATGAAGAAAGACACGTGCCATACCATAAGACAAACCCCTTAATTAGGAGGCAGATCACATGTGTTTCTAGACATATTTAGATGAAGAAAAGCAGGTTTATAAAATAGGAAAAAGGGGAAATTCCTTGAAAATGAACCCAAAAAAGTGCCCAGAGGTGCTTGGGGATTTGGCCACTGACGGTTCTTGGGGGGTTCGGCAATCACGATGGGCGCCAGACTGTAGGGTGCAGGGGTGTTCGGTCTGGACCGGGCGTAGACGGACGGAGACGAGAGATCTCTGTAGTCAGATCTTGGAACATGCGGTTTATTGCAAAGGGCGTGGGTACAGGGGCACTGCTTAGAGCTGCAGCTGGCAGCTCTGAGCAGGCCCAAGAGAGCAAGAGAGTAAGCGAGTAAGCAAAGAGAGAATAGTAAGAGAGAATAGTAAGAGTCTACAGTAAGAGAGTCTAGTAAGAGTCTAGTAAGAGTCTAGTAAGAGAGTATAGTAAGAGTCTAGTAAGAGTCTAGTAAGAGAGTATAGTAAGAGTGTCTGAAGTCCTGGTTACAATACAATAAATCATCTTCTGTACTGAATATTCTAATTGTCACTAACCAATCTAATACAAGATACAAATCCTATAGCATTTACATACAGCCTATAAGAGTTCTTATATTACCATAGAGTGTTACATCTTAACTTCTAAAAACTACTCTTTGGACCCCTTCTGCTGAGCTAGTAGGGTCTGCTCTGACCCTTGGACCTGCCTGCAAGCAGAGGGTATTGTTCAATCAAGAGGGGATAACCTTCAGTCGGTCATACCATTGTTTTCCAGTTGTTTAGTAACTAAGACTTGGTATCTCAAAGGTGGCTTTCATTTCGATGTCGCTTATAGTTTTCATATTCCCAAAATCTTTTGTCAGGCAATCATATTTATAAGGTTTTCCTGTTTCATCTTCCCCAACAGGCCACTGGCACTCAAGACCAGTAACTGCAAGCACCAGAAAAGCACAACATCAACACTTTTCCCCCAGCTCTCCAGGATCAACAGCAATCTTCCCAATTAGAAGAAAGTCAAGACTGGATGAATGTTATGTTGGGAATGAGTGTGTATGCAAAGTTATTAAGGACAATAATGCTGATACCACCACCAGTTTTTAAAAACCTCAGTATCCCAACACACACTGGTTTTTTCATCATGCTCATGACAGTAATACATGAAAGTAAAGTAGAAATAAAACATCTAATAAAAATGCATAACTAGGTTATGTAGGCAGAAGCTTCTGTAAGACACAAACCTACCATAAACCACTCAAAGCTTAACCAGTTGACCAACAATTAAAACAAATATTTGGTGAATCACAACATATTTTTTCAGTATCACTTAGAAAGACTCTCTAATATTTGAACATACCAAACAAGATAATCAGGCCTGAAAGATAAGGACAGAGAAAACAAATATTGAAGTCAAGATGGAATGCCACAGATGTGGTCTATTACCAAGCTTGGCTTGCAACACTTCAGAGCAGGATAAATTAAATGAGGTACAGAAAGTTACCAAATCTTTTCTCCAGTGAAAATAATTGTACACATTATGAGATAGAGTTGAATTGTACCCACATTGTTGTTCTAAGATAAAGTTGCCACTGACAGCTGCAGTCAACATCCTGCACTGCCTCAAGGCAAGGTTCTCCTCCCCTGCAAATCTAAAGGAAATTTTGCCACTGATCCCAGGGGAAGTAAAAGCAAATGCAGAGAACGAAAAAAGACACAACGAAATTAAAACATCTCCACCACCGATATATTTCTGCAGCCCTCACTGATGTTCACAGTTTGCCTGCATATTGTGTCACTGTTTGTTTTAACTGCACGAGATGAATGAGTATCTGTAATCATTTAAGTATCATGAAATCCTATTTGTATTTCTAAAGTGACAGCACACACTGCTCAGAAGTCTTTATGTGTAGCTCAGAGGGCTTGCTAAATGCATTTGATGTGATTGCTAGCCAGTTCTGTGGATGCTTGAAGAGACTTAGTCACCTTCAATTGTCTTTGAATCTATGCAGCCTCAGACACTTCATCGTGTGTGGTTAGAACTTGGCTTGCACCTACCATACAGAAAGAGAGACTCTCCTTCCAGCTGATTACAATAAATTGCTGAGCTGTATTTGGATTTTAACTACTTTCCCATATGAAAAGGCTATGTGACTTGGCAACTATCATGATCCTAAGAAACCATAATGTCTCTTCACTGCTCAGTTCAAGTGTTTGTAGGACTGGATCCTGGGTCACATGCAGATCTGGGAAATTCAAATACAGTATTTGTGCTGGAATTGCACACGATGGCAGCAAGGTGATACGACAGGATTGCTGGATGATCAACTATGAGAGCAAGTAAGCCACAGGGAATGCCAAAGGTGGCAGTTCTTCACTGCCTTGCTGTCCAGCTGAATATACAACTATCCCTCAGTGAAGAACTGCTGCCATTTTCTGCTTAGAAATAACTGCCAGGGCCTCTGCTTAGGAGTAGGTGCTATGTGTCTTGTGGATCTAGGAAGACTTGGATATGCACCTTTAGTCTGGATAAGTGTAGTGGGATATATTTCTTTGGCCTTAGAGCTGTAGGAGAACAGGTGTAATAACTTTGTTTTGCTCAAGAGAAGGAAGAAAGAAGTTTACACAACTAAGAGTGCATATATATGTTCAGCATGAAATCCAGCTGATGAGTCTTCTGTCATACATGGATGGAAAAGCAGCAGAGAGATAAGCATGCTGCTCTAACAACACATGAATTTTGGTTACCATACTTTTGTCGGAACCAAAAATCAGATTCTTCAATGCCTGTAAAAGTCTCAATAATGACAAAAGAATTGTGGAGATTAAAATGAGCTACCAGTGAGACAATAAAGCTAGATAAATTGCTTGATAGCCTAGCTCAACATTTACAGCTTCATAAACTTGTGATCACCCTTCCGCTGGTGCCATTTCAGGCACAGAACACACCAGCATCACTGAGACTCCTTCAAAGTATTTTAACCAAAGAACTACATGTTCAAAAAACTATCAGAGCAACAAAAAAGACATTATCTAGCTTGTGGAATTGTCCCCTAACATTTTGAACAGGAAATTCTGGTTACGGTTTGTTTTGTTCTAGAAGTAGGACCACTGAAATCAGTGGCAGAGACGGACAACCTGACTTGGCCATAAAGCATGGGTGGCAGTAAAGCTATCTCAAATCAGTTTTGGGGGTTTTAATGCAGAATGCTCTGTCACACACACCTGAAAAGGAGGAGTGACCAGAACTCTAAGTACGTGTGGAAGTGTTTTTCATCTGGAAATCAAAGCAACAATGTATTTTATCCAAAGTGTAATCCTGTGCTGGTTCTAAGGTTTCATGCTTTGGTTTTTACTCTTATAATGTTTTCTGCATTATAAATTGAAATACATTTAAGTGTGTGGCAAGTCATAAATATGCAATTAGACAGGACAGAATTTGGCTCTTCCAGATCCTCATCCTTTCAGTTACAAACCCATCTTTCTAATGTTAATTCTGTTATCAGATATCAAAGACCTAAAATGTGAGAGTGATTGCTGGGATGCCTGTGAGGCCGCTCTTCTTGCTCCAACAGCCTGATAACAAGAAAGGATCAGATAGGAAGATCAGTGTAATGGTGAATGTGAATGGGACAACCAAAACTGTCTCAGGGGGGTTTTGTCCAAGACTGATAATGCTAAAGATTAAGATAACAATCAGATGGATTAAACGGTAATCAGGCAATTAACAGAGACTTTAGTGGAAAAAAAATCCCCCTGAAAAGCAGTATAAAAGCAGCAGAAACCTCTGCAGCAGTGGGGAAGGCAGCTGCTGGTGCTGGGGCAGACAAAGCAGCCGCCCTGCAGGGCATTGCTGGGCCATTTGCACTCCATTTCTGTGAAGGACACGGGGGAGGGAACCCCCATTGTCATGTGCCTATGGGACCTTGCAGGGGGCTTCCTCTGTGGCTTGTGGGTCTGGGCTGCAGGGGTGAAACAGGTGAAGGCACAGCTGGAGCACTCTGTCCCACACAGAGATACTCAGAAGAGGGGACATGAGCTTATGACCTTCATACCACATCATCCATTTAGGTGGGAAAGGAGAGTGGGGCAGCATACATAGATGTCATCATAACGTTTGGGGATTATAAATGGGTCTACAAATTTTTTTAAGTGGCTTTCAGTGTTTTGAAAGCATTTAGTATCAGTTTATCTATTATATTGCTGACACTGATCCTGAATGCATAGGATTAATTGCCAATTAATTTTAGGTCACTAAATATGATAGACACTTAGATCCTGTTTTGACAAAAGAGATTTGAACATTTCTACAGTGCCAGAGCAGTGGATGATGAGAAAAAGAAATCCAGCAGCTTATGTTTGAAACAGTACTTTCAAATAGACCAAAATGTTTCTTGTAGTGAGGTGAGACCCATCCATGTTAGGAGGCTTTTGCAACTTTTATGTAGACATATGCCTTCTGCCATGGTCCCAAGCCCTCTGAACACCTCTGTAGTTTCTCATTGTAATTCTCCTTTGCAATGTTAAACAAGGAACATATTTTCATGGCTGATCAGACTGGTGAAAAATCCTTCAAGAGCAGTTGTGATATAGCTGATTCCACTGCCTACCTGCAGCATTATTTGCTTTTGAGCATTTTGAGTCAAGCTGCATCCTAGGGTTCATTATCCCATAAGTGTGGTCATCCTGTGTGAAGCACGTATCATGCTGCCAAAGATTGTTGTGCCAGCTCTGTACATTGCTTTGATGTGTTGTGATACTACAAATATATAGGTGTAGCCACGGTAACAACTGAAAAGCAAATGGCTTCTTGTTGCAAAAAGACTGAAAAGGGGATGTGTAACAGTTGGCGATTTAAGCAAGTTGACTGACTAGAGAAAATTGCAATTATGGAAAATTCAGCAGAATTTTCTGCTTTTGGTGACAGTTACGACCTTGGCTGACATACAAGCAAATTTTAGCACTGGGTCTCAAATTGGACTACACTAGGAGAAACCTACTAGCTGCTTCCAAGTTTGGTACTGACCCCTGAGAAAACCTGCCTGTCCTTCCTTGACCTCAAGCTTACATGTAGTCTTACAGAAATTGCTTCAGATTATGCAGCAATGTCCTTTGGTAACACCAAGAAGACCTGGTAAGGCTGGACCAGAACAGCAGTGACGCCAGAACCCTACTGCTTTCTATCAGCACAGATACTGACTTCAGAAACCACCTACCATTTCCCCTGGAAAAACCTCTGGTACTGACCAAAGATACTACATTGGAAGACCTTTTACCTCTGTTGGGCTTGTTACTCAGCTACCAAACAGCTTCTGCTGATTATCCAGCAACTGTCTGACCCATTCCACAGATAAAATAGAACCAGGATTTTGACATGCTATTTAAGAGTGTACAGTAATGTATTTTGAAAGAACATGATGGTAATTTTGTAATACATTACATTCTTCCACCAGAAACAAGAAGTATTCCTTGTATGTAGCATGGTACAGTAACACCTCTGGCAGCAGTAAGGGACATGCCTTTGAAAGCAGTGACCTCCTTTCAACTGGGAATGACACTGGAAATAATGAAGTAGAAAATCAGTGTTTTTAAAAAGTGTGTATTTCAATATTGTGTTGAAAGTGGAAAAAGACCTTCAACTACAGAAATGCTATGTCTCAAAAGTCTTTATATTGGAGCTTATGAAAATGCTGTGTATCCAGGAAAATAGCTGTGCAAGCTATTGCAAAAGTTTCATGTTTTGAATCTAATTTTAGATTCAAAACATGAATGAACTAAAGTCTCTATTTTCAATTTAAGTATGAAAATCTTTGGGCATAAAAAAACCCCCGTCTTTTCTGGCTTTCCTGACTTCCCTTCTTCATTGAATAAAAGCACTAGTATATGAACAAACAGTAGAATAGAAAAGTGTCCATCAAACATCACACTTCCTGATGAATCCTCTACAGCCATACCTGATTATGAAGGATATGCAATCCTTTAGCCAGTCTGCTCAGTGATGGCAAGTACTTGGTCTATTTTGCTACCCAGAATTCAAGAGCCTTTTATGGCAGCTGAAAGGTCCATGATAGTACTTCACACTCCCCTACTCAATGGTACATAAAGGCCAATGCACTCATGCAGAAGATTTTAAAACATTTCCCAAATATGATTATCCTAATGGAGTAGTACTGGGTTATTTTCATAAGCTTTGGAGGAAAGGACAAGATTTCCTCCTTAAAACTCCTTGCTGCTGGCAATCAGCGTATCCATGGCAAACTGCAAGGGCCATCTACCACCTTTAACAGCATGCTCCCAAAGATTTTTATCACTGCATGTCAGAGTCTTCCCCAATAAGTACCATCAACCAGAAGTACTGCAGAAAGGCCCATCGTTCACCTCTTATAAGAATGAATAGCTGGGGATAGGGGAGTGCAAGCTTTGTTTTCTCTAAACCTTCCTTCATGTTGCTTATGTGGACATAAAGCGTAACCTCAGCACTGATACCGGTTCTATCACTGAGTGCCCCTGCTTCTTGCAACCTCAGCCAACCCTTTCCATTTGCTCTCTTTTACCTTGGACATTAATTTTGTGGCAAATTTTGCTCTATCTGAAAAAGAATTTCATTACTGTGAAATTAGCTTTCTTCAACGTCAGTTTTATGCAGTGATGCAAGCCTGCGTTGTCCGAATTCATGCATGGTTTCACTGAAGCAGGGCAGCTGGGTAATACCATATGTTTTACTGGCCTTACTCCACCAAGCTGAGCAACTGAATTCCACTATATTTTACTTCTTTTCCTTTTTCCCTATGGAGTCCCTTACTCTAAAGCATGACATCAGTCATGATGATGATTCAGAATGCCATACTAAAAACATAAATAAAATTGTGATAAGTTTTCACTTGAGCTCAGTGTCTGAGTTCATTTTCATCATCTCTGCGTTGCATACTCTAATTTCTGTGCAGATGTGCAGCATTAGGTTTCATAGCCAGATATATTCCTTGTCAGGGGAAAGATATCTGCTTTCACTGCAGCTCATCACTTGTCTGATGTGTCCATAAAAGGCACCTGCAGAAATATCGCTAAGTCTCTTCAGATTATATGCAATGAAAATGTTACTCTCTTCTCTGTAAGAAGAAAGTATGCAACAGTGAAGGGAAAGACAACAACCATATTGCTACAACCGGCAGAAATTTCACTCTGCCAACACTACCACCACAGCACTTACAGAGACTCATCTATAACTTCAAGAAAAGATAAAGGATTTGTAATTCATGATTATGTTTCTTTGTACAGAACATGATGGTTTCGCTTTAAATGTAGAATTCGCAAGGCAGTTTATAATGGGAAACCTGATACAGCAGTACCAAATGTCTTATGCAAGGCTACATGACAATCCAGTTACACAATGAAGACAAACCTTACATCTTCATTTCTAAAGTCCACTTATTCAATATTATTACTGACCTAATACCAACTGCATTTTTTTACTGTAGACCTTGGTGTCTACAACTGCATGATAATCAATTTATACTGTATTACTAAAGATACAAACCCTTTTTTAATGAACTGCATAGATTACCATTTAGATAAGAGGTAAGTATGAAATTCCATAGTTTGATGCCTAATCCTTGTATTAAACAAATTAAATAGCAATAACTTTTCAAACTAGAGTTTAATTCCATTATTTCTCCAAGCTTTTCTGTAATGGTTACACAAATTTTGTCTCTTTTTTACTTTTATTGGAGCTTTGCTTCTCAGAAATTAAAATTACAATCCAACACACAGACATAAGTAATTTCATGTTCAGTATTTGCTTTTGAAAACATTAATTAAAGTAATCTAAAAGGCAAATTTTAGCTGGCAGAAGACTACATTTTTCAATGTGATGCTATTCAATCGTCTATCATTAAAGGAATTTTTACAGGCTGTCCAGCGAGGTCATGGAGTGTCTCTGGTGACATTCAAGACCCACCTGGACACGTTCCTGTATAACCTGCTCTAGGTGACTGTGCCTTGCCAGGGAGGTTGGATGGGGTCATCTCCAGAGGACCCTTCCAACCACAATGATTCTGTGAATTTTGAGGAGAGTGATTTTTGTGATTAAATTTGGCTCAAAAAAAAAGTCACATTCAGGTCTCTTGTGACTTCCTGTGTGGGCCTGTTCAAGCTGCCAAAGACACAAGTCCTCAGGGTACTTCAGGAGACCCCTCCGGTTTCTTTTCTAGGCTATAAATAAATAAATGCCTCTAACATATAAGTGACTGTGGTGATTTTAATCATAGAATGTTAAGGGGTTGGAAGGGACCTTAGAGACCATCCAGTTCCAACCCTCATACCATGGGTGGGGACACCTCCCACTACACCAGGCTGCTCAAGGCCTTGTCCAACCTGACTTTGAGCACTGCCAGGGATGGGGCATCCACAGCTTCTCTGGGCAACTTGTTCCTGTGTTCTCACAGTAAAGCATTTCTTCCCAATATCTAATCTAAATTTCCCCTCTTTCAATTTGTACCCATTCCTCCTTGCTCTATCACTACAATTCCTAATGATGAGTTCCCCTCTGGAGTCCCTGAAGGACCCAGATACAACAGCTTAACTAAGAGGACTAAAGGTACTCACGACGTACCTGCAACACTAAACCAACCTCGCTCACGAGCACCTCATCAACCCAATCCAGTCATTACCAACTTCCTCTTTTAGGCCTAAAAGCCCCTCCATAAATTGTGCTGGATGCTCCCGAAACAAGTTTCGTCTTTTGGCTTCCTCCACAAACTGCACTGGGTTGGCCCTGTTTCTTTCCACCCTGCCCCGCCAGACGCGACCCGCTCCTCCCGACCAGGGACACACCGGCACAGCAGCTCCCGCCCGGCGAGGTCACACCGGCACGGCTCCCGCCCGGGGCGGTCACAACCCACACGGCTGCCCCGCCCAGGGAGGTCACACCGGCACGGCTCCCGCCCGGGGCGGTCACAACCCACACGGCTGCCCCGCCCAGGGAGGTCACACTGGCACGGCTCCCGCCCGGGGCGGTGCCGCGCCTGCGGAGCCCGCCATGTGCGGCAGGGGTGGGGCGGCGCAGGCGCGGAGCGGCGACCGGAGCAGAGGTGAGGCGGGCGCGGGGCTGGGGCGGTGGAGCTGCATTAGTGACGGGAGCGGTATTGGCGGCCCTTCTGCTCTGCGGGGAAACGGGCGGGGCCCTTCCGCAGCTGCTCTCCCGCCGCCTCCCCTGAAGGTTCGGGCCAGACGCGGACAGTGCGACACGGGCCTGATCCGGGCCGGGAGCGCGGAGGTGCCGCAGCCGCCGAGCTGGCAGCGGCCGCGCGTTTGGAAAGGTGGTCGTGAGAGAGAGCCTCAGCCCGTGGGTGCAAGGAGTCAGTAGGGGTAGCTGGCGCCCTGTCTTCCCTGAAAATCCTAAAGTCACGGTGTTAGTTGGCCAAGTCAGGTGGCCTTGGCTTCCCCGTTCGGGCGGGGCACCGGCTGCCTCCTGAGAAGGAGCCAGACCGAAAGAGGCTTTACCCTTCTGCTGTGAGGGAATAAATAAAAAAGGGAAAAAGAGGTTCAGATACAGAGCTGTGGTGAGTTAGAGCTGCGGTAGTGAGGTGTCTTTTCCTGCTCCTTTGGTCCCGGGTGGGCTTCCGTGCTGCTGTCATGTGGAGTGCTGCAGGCAGAGAGGAGAGGAAGGTTTCCTTCTGCTCATGTGAGGTTTTACTCAAGATGAGTGGGTTTTAGCTGTTACAGTTTTCTGTCCTTGGTTGAATTTGTTTGCAAACCTTTTTTATTTCATATCTTCTTGTAACTAGCATAACTTTTTGGGAAGATGGAACTTCCTGTTATCTTTTTCAGCCTCAGAATGGGGAAGCTGTAGAGTTGATGAAAGCTGCTGAGGAAAATGTTCAGGGACTGTGTCCACACAAGATAAAAAGTTACCCATCAATACATTCTATAAAGTGCTGAGCACTTGTCTTGTATCATAATGCCTTGTGTGTGATGTAAAGGATGTATTTATCATGTCAGTTTTCTTACACAAGCTGTATGTTGTGCAGGTTCATCATACTTCTGTAGTGAGTAAAGGGCATTTGAGGTCTGACTAATGATTGTAAAGCATGCCTCTCTGTTACGTGGAACGTATATATGTATACATACACACTTCCTGAATAAATGAAGTGTGTGATGAAATCGCAAGTGAAGAAGTCAGGTTGCTTCTTGTTTGGAAACAAAAGAATTGTGGAAAGGCTTTGGTTGGAAGGGACCATAAAGAGGATGTAGTTACAGTGCGTCCTGCTCTGGGCAGGCATGCCCTCCACTAAATCAAGTTGCTCAGTGCTCCATCCAGCCTGGCCTTGAGCATTTTCAGGGACTGGGCATTCTCTTCTCTGGGCAACTTGTTCCAGTGCGTCACCACCATCATGGTAAAGAATTTCTTCCTAACATCTAGTCTAAATATTTCCTGTCTTGGTTTAAAACAAGTCCTATCACTACCCGCCCATGTAAAAAGAGGATGAGATAATTATGAGGGCCGTTCTAACTTTCTTTTCCTGCAAAACCTTTTTTTAGGTAATGTAAGCATTTCGGTTACACAAGAGAGAGGAAACAGTCATGTCAGCTCTTTGTCCACCACCATCTCCTGCAGTTGCTAAGACAGAGATCTCTTTGAGTGGCGAGTCACCATTATTAGCTGCCACTTTTGCTTACTGGGACAATATTCTTGGCCCCCGAGTGCGGCATATCTGGGCTCCAAAGACAGAACAGGTACTTCTCAGTGACGGTGAAATAACTTTTCTTGCTAACCACACCCTGAATGGAGAAATACTTCGGAATGCAGAAAGTGGTGCAATAGATGTGAAGTTCTTTGTTTTGGCGGAAAAAAAAGTAATCATTGTGTCATTAATCTTTGATGGAAACTGGAATGGAGACAGAAGCACGTACGGACTATCAATTATACTTCCGCAAAGTGAACTTGGCTTCTACCTACCACTTCACAGAGTGTGCGTGGATAGGTTAACACACATTATAAGGAAAGGAAGGATATGGATGCATAAGGTAAGTTTATTGTTTATTACTTAATTGTTAGGTTGTCTTTTGCAGAAGCAAATGAGATGCTGTGACATCTGTTCTGTAGCAATCTGGACACACAAAGTCAGAAAAGGCTGGTCTCTACACAGTTTTGAAGGTTAAAGGTTATCAAATTATTATGTCAGCAAATTAAAGGCTGGGATTTTTAGCCACAGGATTTATTCTGGTGGTATAACTTCTATGAGACTGTGTAGTTGAAAGAGGGTTCCTGTAGCGTTTTTTATCTCTCTGATTTTTATATAAATTGTTACTTTTAATTGTGTTAATCTGTGTATTTAAACTAGGTATAATTGTAAATTTACTGTGTTTCAAATCATGGTTTTCCTTGTTGAGGTCCAGAAAAGGGAACTGATGCAATTAATCTTCTCAGTGCTGGTACAGTTTTACTTTTTTAAAAGAGGGTGTTCACAAAGAGTTTGTCAGGACTTAAAACTGTGTAGAACAAAAGGGAGTTACAAAAATACATCTGCTTTAGTCCAAATATTTCTACTTCTGAAACTCAAAAAGAAATACTTGCTGAAGTTTTCTTAAGCACTGGAACTCTTACCTTTGGGAAATCATGGATATTTCCTTATTAAGTGAAAACTTTTATGTATTTTTCTTGAAAATAAATAAGAGTCTAATGGTAAAAATTAAAATTTTTGTCATCTTCATGGAGTCCAAGCTGTCTTAGAACAGTAGAGTGCACATCAGCTGTAGTATATATGGTGATGCACATTTGCTTGATAATCTTCTGTTGTGATACCTGTAGTCAACATACTTCAGCCTTACTCTTTGGGTGCTCTTATCTGATCTCATTACAGAAATAGCAAGCTGATGTTATTTTTGTGGTGGTGTGTCCTTTTTGCTGTATTGCCTGATGATGTCTGCTAGTGCTTTCTGAAACACTGGCTTTTCACAGTTTCTGGGGTTTACTTTTCAGAGGAAGGATACTACATAAAGTTCTTTTTCAATATAGTAGAAACACAAATATTTAATTCCTTATCTAGTCTTCTAAAACCCTGCTAGAAGTTAGTGGTTTTGATGTAAGTGAATGCTCTCTCATGTTCTTGATTACATTGCTTCTCTCATTTACTGTCATCTGTACTGACTTCTAATGTGAGTGGTCAAATAAGAATTATCCATTATTTTTAGCTATGATACGTTTTCTCAGTTTTCAGATATTGCTCCATACCAGTATGTTTCCACAGTAGCAGTAATCTTCAAGCAGTGTCGAGAATGACAAAAAAAAGTTTTTTACTAATTTTTTCTTTCTCAGAAATTAGTCATTAAGTTCTTCATTCTTTTTCAGATGTTCTTGAAGCAGGTAGGTCAGTTGAATTAGCTGAGACAGCGATGCATTCTGAAATAGACATTTATTATCTTTTCCTTTTTTTTTTCTTTTTTTGGTGGGAGATCACAGATCCCTGCATATACCTGCAGTTCTTCAGTCTTATTTAGAAAAGAGAAAACTGCTTGAAAAATGAAGATTAAAATCTAATTGTTGTAGAATAAGCATAACAACAATAATGAATTTTAAGTGGTTCATTCTGTAGTTTGCATTTTGAGGCAGTTTAGCAGCTGTGGTTACATACAGCAAAACAAAAAGTGTTCAGGTCCTATCTGAAAGGTATTGTGTATCTGTTCTTGACGTTCTAATAGTTGTGATTATTAGCTCTCATTAGTTCTGTGTAAAGCCAGACAACATTTCCAGCTAGACTTGAGATGAGAAGAAGCCTTCTGAACTCAAGAATTAGGAGAAGCATGGAGCAGTGTTCAGACTGGCAAAGAAAGACAAGCAACTCTGAGCAAGTCATCAATATGGGGTTAGAAACCCCTTTCGCCTACTCCAGTTCATGCTCTGTATGTTTGTCTAATTAAATTTTGAACAGGTAGGTTTCTGAAAAGAAGTGGCTTATACCATTTGTTCAGCCTTATCTTCAAGAAGACTGAAGTTTTTTAAAATCATTGTCAAGGATGTCTTCCTCCTCTGACTTAAAGGTGGAGGTGTCCTGAATGAATCTGTGTTGTTCCAGTATTATTTTTCACTGATGCATCTTTTAGATGGTTGGAAAAGTTTTATTACTTTTTTAGTTTTAGGGCGAACTACTCTATTATTCCTTATTCATCTGCTCAAAAAAACCTCTTGCAAACTCTTTTCACACTTGAAGTTGATTAACTCTGGCTAGATCAGTCACAGGAAGCTAATGAGTAACCAATAAAAATGCAACAACCTGTCAGCATCTAGCAAAAGATATCATTAGTTCTCCCAGCATCTGCTATTTTTAGTGACTTGTATTGATGCTCCAGTGATGAACGCCAAATTCTCTTTGTGAATAATAACTTTATTCCATTGTAAGTTCATTTTAAATGCAGTTTGCTACTCAGCTGCTGGTGAGTCTGTTTTCAGAGCTTTGTTCAGTCTCTTGTACGTTGTGTTTTGTGTACTTTGAGGTTTCATGTCTCCTGTACTTGGTTATAAGACAATGCTTTGAAGACTTGTGAGTGCCTCAAGAGTGGGGGAAAAAAAAGTCTTGTTTCCTATCCTCCCCAGTCAAATAATTTTTCTTGCTCTGAAGATCTTATTTTTCTCGTTGCACCAGGAATCCTCAATCTATACTGTATCCGTTTGAAAATAAAAATCCATACATAAAATGGAATTCTTCACCAGAATCTGATCATATGACATTTTCCTGATCTGTAATGAAGAACATTTTGACATTTTCATCAAACCCTCCCTTTCCTGCTGTTCCTGCCCAAATCTGGGAGATGTTTGGTGGAGGGCAGAGCAGGGAGCGTTGATCTGTGTTGCATGGCATCACTTCCTCCTAAAGTCAACTCTGTAAAAGAAAAAAGACTTGAACATTAAAATTGGAATCTAAGAAGCATGACTCCACGGGGAAGAAACTGTACTGTGTGACTGTTGTGTGCATACATACATGAACAAATGCCAGAGCGTTTATATTTAACTGCTTCTCTTGCTCAGGAGAGGCAAGAACATTTCCAGAAGATTGTCTTGGAAGGCACGGAAAGAATGGAGGATCAGGTAAGGGCCTTCAGGTGGGTGCATATGGTCCACCATTGCAAAACCATTTGACTGCATCAGGTGACTGTAGAAGTTGGTGGTGCTTCTTATTTTTGGGATCCAGGAAGATGCATTGGACTGGCTAATAATGTGACCTGCACAGTAGGCAAAGTTTCTGGAGATAGGATGATGGAAGCTGTGATCAAATCAAAGGAAAATATATTTCATCACTTTAGGGGTAAAGTAGAAATCTGTGAAGAGTATTACCTTTCAGAAAAGGAAATTCATTACCTTGAACTGGAAGCTCTGTAAAGGTGGCAGCTTCCATAGAGTCATCCCAGCCTCCTGTCAAGGTTGTTTTTGCATTAGGTTAGGTCACCTTTTTGAATTACAGAGACATGCAGAGTCTGTCATGTTGGAATGTGCTTGGAGACTTAATGGATAAGACTGTGAAAAGAATTTGATTTCTGAAACTAAATGTAAAATTGTGGCTTCAGTTTCTTGTGATAGGTAAGTCAGGAAAGACTTTTTGTATGTTAATGAGTAATATGCCTGGTTTTGGTTTCCAGTCATTGTTAAAACATCAGACTTAAATGTAAAATGCTTAACAGTGATTGCACATAACATAGTATGATCAAATTATCTCACTTCAAATACTTCTTGTCCAGGCCAATCAAAACTGATGTTGAAAATTAGCATCAGACCCGGAAATACATTTTAGGCATGATATTGAGAAGCCAAATATATGTTTCCAGTTCATAATTACTGATGAACAAATTGCTCATCAAAATGCATCAGTTTCTGCTCATACTACCCTTCCAAGCAATAGGAAGTTAAGGATGTTTTGCATGTAATACTGCAAGTTCATGTTAGCAGTAACTTCTAATACTACCCAGTGTGCTTTTACTTGAAGCATTTTATTTACCGTGCAGGGTCAGAGCATCATTCCAATGCTGACAGGAGAAGTCATTCCTGTAATGGAACTCCTTTCATCTATGAAATCACACAGTGTTCCAGAGGAAATAGATGTAAGTTCTTGTTTTATTTGTATTCTGAATTTTTTAAAAGTGGCTTTCGCCCCCTGGGTAAAACATAGTTCTGGCTCTTTAGTTTGGTCACTCACTTTGCCATAGAAAATGCCCATTTTCCTAAATTCTTACATACTTCTGTTGCTTCACATCAAGTTCTCCTAAGTGCTTTAAGGAATGGCAATATTTTTTATGGTGCTCAGTTAGCAAAATTGACTGCATAGGATGATGTCATTTTACGAGTAGAAAGGCAGTTTGAGGCGAACCAAAATGAATGGGCAGATTAATGGATTTGATGTTGATACCTGTTTCAGCACGTTACAGTGTTCTTGTGGAAGGAGAAGTGATCTGACATGCACTAATTTAAAGTAGTCTGGACATTTTTTACAGAAAAAAAAACGCACTAGGAGGAACCTGACTTGTGGCTGGTGAAGACTTAATAATCAAGTGACTTTCTCTTTTTCAAAATGCTTTGTCTGAAGTCAGGTCTTTTTAAGATTGTGCTTTTTGGGGAAGTCTTACAACTTAACTTAAATAGTTCCCAAACAGTTCCCACCTATCAAAGCAAAAAATCAATTAATTTGAAGGTGATCAGGTTGTTGTCTAACTTTTGTTTATATTTACTTGCATTTCAGATAAGTGACACAGTGCTAAATGATGATGACATTGGGGATAGTTGCCATGAAGGCTTTCTCCTCAAGTATGAAATTCAGTTTTGATTTATGCTGTAGTAAAATGATTTAAACTTTTGTATGCATCTAAATGTATCTATCTGCATGTGCATGTGAACTTGCATTGGAATAGATTTTTTTATAGGAGGGGGAACAATGACAGGTATTTGGCTTTTTGAGATTTTTGTCATTAAAATGTTATAGAAGCTTCTGTCATTTTAGAAGAATTGTTCTGGGCCAATAGCTGCATCTCTGTAGATCGTGTTGTCACAGGATCATTTGTTTGATAATAGAATTCCTATCAAATACAAATTTTTCTTTGATACCTACATTTAATTTTATAAGACTCTTAAGTCAAAATCTTGGGGTTTTTTTGTTTTTTTTTTTAATAGCTAAAAGCCTGGGTTGTGCATAAACTCTAAATAAGAGTCATTAATGGTATGCCATGTGTCATGCTTATTGTTGAGTTGCGTATTTTTTTTACCCCGTTTTTAATTTTTAAGTGGAAATAAGTTGAACTTGAGAGCAACTTGGTCTCTTCCTGGGGGAAAGGATGTATTTCATAGGTTTTAACTGATGTTCTGTTACCTTTCATAGTATCTCCTGCATAACTGCATTCATATGTGTGTGTAGTGCTTGGTGACAACATACACCATCATGTGTGCTTTCAGTACTGAGGAAACTGTTGAACTTGCATTTCAGCAGTAACCTACTCTGCTGTTTAAAGTCCTGTGGTTATGGGCATATAGGCTGTATTCATATGTGGAACACTTTTTCCTGCTTGTGAAGGTGGTAATGGTTTCATTTGAAAGATCTGGTTAAAATACATTAATCTATGTCTGTTTTTACTTGCAGTGCAATTAGTTCACACCTGCAGACCTGTGGTTGTTCTGTAGTTGTAGGAAGCAGTGCAGAAAAAGTTAATAAGGTAACATGCTTTCTAATAAACCGAACTTAAATGCTGATTATTAGGAGTGTTAGTGTGTTACTTGGAACAAAGTTAATCTATAAACATACTTGAGGCTGAAGAGGGAAGGAGTACCGTTGTCTAGCTGTCTTCAGCTGCCTGGTCTAGCAGAAGATAATTTTGCCTGAAAATTGCCTTTCAATTGTATTCTGACAACGATAAGAAAACCAGTGTATTTAATGATACAGTATATAAATGAGTAGTAAATGAGTCTGAGCTTTGAAAATTAGGTTTGTTAGCTAAAATACACAGATTGAAGAGACTGACTGCCCTTGCCCTTTTCAGTTATGTCAATCACAGAAGCATCAAAGTTGGAGGAGACTTTTAAGGTCACCCAGTCCAACCATCCACCGGGTACTGCCACTGTAACCCCTTATCCACTCAACCACGTCACCCAGTGCCAGATCCAGACATCTCTTAAACCACTTCCAGGAATGGGGACTCCACCACCTTCCTGGGCAGCCTATTCCAGTGTTTGACCACCCTAACAGCAAAAATTTGTTTCATAATAAGTAATCTGAATCTCCCCTGTCTCATTTTAAGGCCATTTCCTCTTGTCCTCTCACTGCAGGCACAGCAGGAGAGACTGACCCACACCTCACTATACCTTCCTTTCAGGAGTTGTAGAGGGTGATGAGGTCACCTCTGAGCCTCCTCTTCTGGAGACTAAACAGCCATTCCTTGTAAGACATGTTTTCAAGTCCTTTCAGGAGCCTTGTTGCCCTTCTCTGGACACACTCCAGCACTTCCAATGTCCTTTATGAAGCGAGAGGCCCAGAATTGAAGACAGTATTTGAGCTGTGGCCTCACCAGAGCCAAGTACAGGGGGACAGTCACTTCCCTGGTCCTGCTAGCCACACTATTGCTGATACAGGCCAGGATGCCATTGGCCTTCTTGGCTACCTGGGCGCACTGCTGGCTCATATTAAGCTGTCTGTCAGCCACTACCCCCAGGTTCCTTTCTCCTGAACAGCTCTCAAGCCACTCTGCCCACAGCCTGTAGCGCTGCATGGGGTTGTTGTGACCCAAGGGCAGAACCCAGCATTTGGCCTTTTTTTATGTCTGGCAGTTCATCCTTGGCCCATTGATCAAGTCTGTCCAGGTCTCTCTGCAGAGCCTTCCACTCTTGAGCAGATAAACACTCCTGCCCAGCTTGGTGTCTTCTGCAAACTGACTGAGGATGCATTCAATCCCCACATCCAGATCATCAATAAAGATGTTGAACAGGACCAAGCCCAGAACTGAGCTCTGGGGAGTCCTGGTAGTAGTGAGTACACAGACAATACCCATGTCACTGAGTACTGCCCGTATGCTCTTAAGCAATTAGTGTGTCCATAATTTCTCCTGCACTGGGGAATAAACATACTTCTGTGTCATGAGCTGCTTGTGTTTCATGGAACCTCTGTCTATTTCTTCAATGTAAAATAAAAATGATGAACAGTGGGCCTGCTGAATATATTATATATTACTTGTAGACTATGCTTACTATATATTATGTATTTTATAATACATGGGGCTTCTTGCCTTAATGAAATACAACAGTTTAAAGAAAAAAAGGCACCTTTAGTAAACCTATGTTTTGAAATAAACAGTTTGTTACGCTTTATAAAAGTTGGGGCAGAGGGAATGCACTGTTTCATGTGTATTACCATCAGTGGTAAAGCACTTCTGATCAAATCAACATGCTGATGCCCACAAGCAACAGGCAAACCAGAGAAAAGAAAATTCTCAGATCTTATCTGAAATCAGCTAACTGCAGTTAATATGTATTGTTTCAGAGATGTAAGATTTAAACACAGTTGAGTTATTGGAAATGTTATGTGTTTAAGAGAAGTGTCTTATATGTATACACTATGCTATATATAATACAAGAGGAAATGTTAGAAGCTTAAGTAGTTATAAAAAGCTTATGGATGATTAAATAGTTAATAAATAAGTTTTAATATCTAAACTCTTATGAATTTGTAAAATAATATATCGATAAGCTAGACAGTATAGGAAAAAACAGTGTAAAAGAATGTGACCCTCAAGATCCATCCAGGGTAAATTTTATAAATTAATTCTACTCATGTTCTTATCAGCAGCATTCTTGTGTCACAGTACAACTGTTCACAAGTAACTGCTTTCTTAATAGCATACTTCAGCTTGCCTCCAAGTAAAAAAAACACTTGTGGCACATTGTGACAAAAAGCGCTAGTCAGAAATTATGTTGTCATTGCTTTAGGTACTGTGGAAACACATTGTGCAAGGACAGAGCCTTTTCAAATATCTTACAGACAAAGATAGGACACCACACGTTAAGACTGGAAGATGAGCAGAATGGAATACATGTTGTGTTTGGAGTGATTACTGGTAGCTGTTTCAGCCCAGAAGTTTGAAGATGGATGATGAAGTACCAGTGTTCATTTTAAGAGAGAGTTTAAGGAAATTACTGAGGAAATAAGCGTGGATGCTTATTTACAAAATTGACTGTGCCTGATTTGAGACAATAACTGCTATTTCAATATGGAGTGAATAAATTAAGAGGCTTAAAAGGCTAGGAAAGTAATCACAGTAGCTCATGTTTATGAAAAGAAAGATGTAGAAGACAAAAATGGTTTTTTCTACATAATTGGATAAAAAGCAAACTTGGTTGCAAAAAAGTGTTGGATTTTTTCATTGTTTGACAAGAAGTTGGAATAGTATAGCTTACAGCATTAGTAATTAAAAAATAAGAGTAAGCATGTAACTGTTCTGTGGCTTTTTATAAAGTTTTGGCTTTTCTAATAAGCGTGGTGAACTCTTTTGTTCATCATTTTAAATGCCTAATACAGTCTAGTCAGACTTATTTCCTTACCTTTTCATGTTTTTCAAAACTGTTCTTTTTAATGCAGATTGTGAGAACATTGTGCTTGTTTCTGACACCGTCTGAGCGGAAGTGTTCCAGACTCTGTAGAAGTGAGTCCTCTTTCAGATATGAGTCAGGACTTTTTGTTCAAGGCTTACTCAAAGTAAGTATGCTCAGGAAAGTTCTGTTCTTCTGTAGTTTAAGAACATTATTCAGTGTATGTTTGTGCGTATGATATGCACACACATGCACACATTGTACTAGTTTGAAAACAAACTAGTGGGAGACACCAAGTCAGAATAACAATTTAATAGGGAAATAAAAGGAGGGGGAAAGAAAAACAAAAAAACAATAAAAGCGGATAACACTGGGTTAAACTGACAGAGTTAAGATACAACCTGGCACCCTGTTAGTCAGGGTGGTGGTGGTGGTCTGGTAGAATGGTGGCTGCAGTCCTCCCGAAGTGGCAATCCTGTAGAAAAAAGAAGGGTCTGCTCCTCCTCAGAAGGTCCAGTGGTGACTGTGTAGCTCCTGTCCTCTGGAAATCTAGTGGAAAGGTTCCCTCTCTGGTGTTCAGCCTCAGCTTATATCCACGCTGGGATGCTTGGTTCCTCCCTCTGGGTGGAGCATCTCACAATGGGGTAATGAGTCATGAGGCCAGGTGTTGATTGGGCTCATTAACAGATGATAGTCCAGAGGGAGTTATCTATGAGTCATGGGGCAGGACAATGATGGGCCATTAACAGCAAGATAGTCTGGGGGGAGGAGGCAAGGAAACACTGCCCCACCTGATCTCAACGGCTGATGGGGATGGTAATAGAATACACTGCAACCCAGGACACACATTCATATTCAAAAATATGTGTCATATTCCCTTGATATCATTTTCTCTGGCACTGTAACTTTCCTTTTAATTATCTTCATGTTAAAATCCAAGCCAGTCTTTTCTATGATACATCTGTTTCTTGAGGATTGTTCAGGATTGCTCGTGTCCTTTGAGGTACAATAATAATACTCTTGTCTGCTTGGGGCTAGAATCCCAAAAAGCATTAAAGTTTTTGTGTTTTAACAAAACCAAGGAAGAACAGTCACATCAGGTCTGGAGTTTCCAAGTATTTTAAACAGTCTGTAGCAATGGGTGAAGATGAATAGAAAAAGAATGCTTCTTGCTCTAGTAAGCAGTCTGAACTTACAAGATAACTATAATACTGTAGTGCTCATGGGCTCATGAACCAGGTAATGCAATACTGTAATACACAGGTCACCTTAATACCTGTTTTTACTGTTTTGTTAAGGAAATCATCCAGTATTAAGGACTTAGTACTGGACTACACCAGTCCACGCTGGACAACTACCGGTTGTCCCAGATAAAATACATCTAAACAAATGGGCTATAAAATTTAGGCATGATGCTTTAATATTGTTTTGTCCCAATACAGCTTTGCATTTTTAACTAAAATAGTATTCTTTTTTCACTGAAACAGGATGCAACGGGAAGCTTTGTGTTGCCCTTTCGTCAAGTAATGTATGCCCCATACCCTACTACACATATAGATGTGGATGTCAACACAGTAAAGCAGATGCCCCCTTGTCATGAACACATCTATAACCAACGACGATACATGAGATCTGAGCTGACAGCATTTTGGAGAGCTAATTCAGATGAAGAAATGTCTCAGGATCGTATTATCCACACAGATGAGAGTTTCACACCTGATCTGTACGTAGTCTTCTCACATCTCACAAAGCTACTTGATTGGGGACAAGAGTGTAGAGTACAGAGCCTACTTGCTAATAAAGTACATGGAGCTTCTTAAAAGCAAAAAAAACTTCTTCAGCTCTGGTAGTTACATTTGTTTTGGCAGAGTTTACCAGGTCTTCCGTAGTTTGGTTACATCAAATATTATTGAAATTAATTTTCAGTCACAAGTCTGACCATGTTAATTTTATTGCCTGTTTTAATTAGGGGTATAATAGACCTAAGTGTATTTGACAGGGCCCAGTGGCTTTCTTGGATTTAGTTAATTTCATCTGAGTGGTTTAAAATTCTGTGTTAC
The DNA here is from genome assembly GCF_965178545.1 of Coloeus monedula. Classification (NCBI taxonomy): domain Eukaryota; kingdom Metazoa; phylum Chordata; class Aves; order Passeriformes; family Corvidae; genus Coloeus; species Coloeus monedula. Next base: position 57,536,866 of record NC_138822.1, read on the forward strand.
GCTCAAAAATACCAGGATTAAAATTCAGTACAGTTTTAAATTCACTCTTCATTTCAGCCAGACTGTCAACAGTAATGCTACTGCCATGCTCAACTCCTAGGCGGTTAATATCCCATACTGGCATTAACTCATGTTGGTTTGTTTTCTTTTCTATAGAAATGTCTTTCAAGATATCCTGCATAGAGATACATTAGTAAAAGCCTTCCTGGATCAGGTAATTGTTCCTTTTCAGAAAAAAGAAATACAGTTCAGTACTTTGACCCCTAGTAACTGATAATTCAACACAAACAGATCATTTCATGTTTTGGTAGGTTTTTTTTCATACTACTGCTATGATTCTTCTCTACATAAGTAGAAAGAAAATACTAATATAAAACTGAAACTCCTGCTTAGGTGTGAAAAACAAGGGATATTTTCTATTGCTGTGCAGTAGTGTCTACAGTTGAAGTATTGAAAAAACTGCCTGACTGGGAATAATTTCAGATCATTATCCAGACAGAATTGTAATACAGCTTCATTTGTTGTATCTGAGCTGATAGAAAATGTAGAAAACATGCTGATTATATATACAAATCTGCTATTATTTGCCTGCTTTGCGATAATTAAGGATATGTTACATGTGTATGCAATGTTTCTTTATTTTCCACATTCTTGAAATGGTTCTTGAATTTCCATGTCTACCTAATATTCTTAATTTTTAACAGATCTTTCACCTGAAGCCTGGCTTGTCTCTAAGGAGTACTTTCCTTGCACAATTTCTGCTAGTCCTTCACAGAAAAGCCTTAACTTTAATAAAGTACATAGAGGATGACACGTAAGTGAACAGATAATAGAAAGCAGGTTTAGAGAAACTTACTCTGTTCTTTTTTAAAACACATGTTTTTATTTCCTTGCAGGCAAAAAGGAAAAAAACCTTTCAAGTCTCTTCGTAGCTTAAAGATAGATCTTGACTTGACAGCAGAGGGCGATCTTAACATAATAATGGCTTTGGCTGAGAAGATTAAACCGGGTCTACACTCCTTTATCTTTGGGAGGCCGTTCTACACTAGTGTACAAGAACGTGACATGCTCATGACTTTTTAAGGTCTTCTCTGCATCTGATATTGCAGTCCTGCAGAGCACAAAATCTGTCAGTGTGACCTCCACACTGGTGACAAGCATCGACGACTGAGAGTGAAGCATCAGGAGCACAGTAACACTGAGGTGTGTCCCAAGCAGTAGGGGTCTTGTTAGACGAAATTTCAACTTAGCTAGATAAGCATGATTTTAATTAATTTCTGTCTTTTGTGTGTTTTTTTAATTGTAAAAATAAATGTTGTCAGAAGTCCCTTGGCCATATTGGCTTAGTAGATAAATGTGGACATGTTTTGGTGTATGATAAAAGAAGCATTTTAATTTTTATTCCCCAGAGACTTCTTTCAGGTGTCTGTCAAATTTTCCCTGTTCTTCTGTGTCAGTATTTTCAATGTTTCCACAGAAAACAGTACATACGTCCTCTCTAACCATGGAAGTTGCAAAAAAGGCACCTTCCAAGAGTTTCAGTTTTTAAAACTGTTGTTCTTATATATGTGGTGCAAATCTGAAATACTACTTTCCTCATCTGCCTCTTTTAACACTACTTGCTCCTCCCTTTAGAGCATTTAAACATATTTAGAATTTTTAATATATTATGAAATGCTACTCCTGAGTGCAGATTGTTGATTATTAGCAGCTTAAATAGCAGTACGTTGCATATGGCAACTAGGTCATTTACTCAAGCAACTTTGTACATGTAAGTGCCAACCAGGATCAGCTAACTGAGGTCTTTCAAAACACAAAATAGACTTGTGTCATTCCAGAGCAGTTGCCAGTCTTTCTGTTGTGTAAACTGCTACTGGTAGTTCCACTGTCAGTTTCAATGAGGTTCATAGAATCATTTAGAATGGAAAAGTCCTTCAAGATCATGGAGTCCAACCATTAACCCAGAATTGCCAGTTCCACCAATAAACCATGTTCCTAAGTGCCACATCGACACATTTTTTGAACTCTACCAGGACCAGTGATTCTACCACTTCCTGGGCAGATTGTTCCAATGCTTAACAAAATATTCAGATTAAAGTATTAGATTCTTCCAAAGAACATCAAGGTGATAGCCGAACTAAAAGATTAATTTTTTTTTCATTTACATCACCATTAATATATTTAGTAATCCTTAATTCAGAGATGTGCACAGCTATGATCTAATGTAATTAGCATTTTAGTAAGTTAGGTCTAGTCATTAAGCTTACCTGTCTTCTTAGTTGAGCTTAGCATATCTCCAATTTAGATTGAAAATCAAAACACGTTTTCTATTGGTATGCCTCAACCTTTCTTTCTCTGTAGCATGTAGGGCAGTGTGGTATCAGGTGAATCCAGACTGGTTTTTTTTTACCCAGTACATCTGTACTTCATGTTGTTGTATCTGTTCTCCTTTTGGACAAGTATAGGAAATAACTCAATATTCATTGGAAAAGTGAAAGAGCTGCACTGATTGGAGAAGCCATGGCTGCTTTATTGCTTCCCTTGTTTGTAACTCACCTTTGTAAATACATTTCTGTTTTCAAGATAACTTTTTAGTGTTACTTGTGTGCAGTGAGGCAGAAAAGTTAGACAAAACTTAGATTCACAACTTTTCCTGAAATGTCTAATACTCAGATTTTAAAAAAAATGCTGTCCTTTATTTAGATGCGCAAAATACCCTTACATTTCCTAAAAGGCAAAGATTCTCAATCAAGTGTTTAACATTTTTGTGACTTAGCATCATCAGTGTTACCTGGTTGCAAAAGAATTGACATTTCTGGAGCCATCTTTTTGCTGTACATGCATGTAGAACTCTTGCAGTAAGCTTGGTCATTCACCAAAAGAGCTTTTCAGAATTATGCTGACATCAGTTACTTGTGCTGAGATTCTGTTTGTCATTCTACCAGTGCTGTTCCCTTCTGTGTTTTCAGTCGAGGCATTAGAACCTGAATGTACTTAAGTTGTTACTCTCATGTCTAAGATAGTGAAAGAAATGTAATAAACACTGGTGAAACTTATAATGTAGAAGGTGTGTCAAAATATAAGAGCTTTAAATCTGCTGCTGAAATTAATCCTTTCAGCTTGATAAGTATTGGAAACTGAACACTGACACTACTAACAGTCAAGCTGTTTGTTTACTGAAGTTTCTGTTACTTTTTGAGGTTACTAAAAACTGGAAATTCAGTTGCTACTTCTGTTGCACAGCTGTCACAAGTGCAGAATGTGTAGTGAAGTATGTTGTTAAATGCATCTGCATGTTGTGTTGTAAATCTAGCTCAGGAAACAAAGTATTCTAATAAAATTCATGCCCAATTTTTGGACTTTAATTGTTGCTGGGTTTTTTTTGCAGAATTTCTGTTCTGTATCTGACAGCATCATTATCTTTTATGCTTTGAGTTAAAGAAGAGACTTTTCTTCCTTCTTGTTAAATTAAAAGTTATGCTTGGTTGTTGCTGTCACTGATAAAACTCGCATGTTATTTAGTTCCTTCATTTCTCTTAAGGACTTACTCATTTCAAGCTGAGACCAGTGGGACTTGCTATGCCTCTGATGAACTCAAATATGAATTTTAAAAAGCTTTAATCCTAGAGGTGAGAATTTAGAAATGTTTTATCTAGCAGTCAGTGAATACCTTTCTTCAGGATTTTATTTCCTTACATTTAAAAGAAAATGGCAAATTTATTTCTTCCAGCTGGATTTTAAATGGAAGTCGTGTTTTCAAGCATTTTTAGTAGCACATTATTCCTGGTCTTTGCACACCTATAAAGATAGCACAGAAAGATATCCACTGGAATGTCTTACTTGTTAGGACCACAGAGGATATTCCCTGTCTGAATATCAATATGTTGTAATGTCAGTTTTATTCCAGAGCAAAATAGGCATTTTGGTAATGTTCTTGTCTCTAAGCCAGAAGTATGATACACCAGTACAGAGTTCCGGGACTTCTGCACTCGGTTCTGTACTGGCAAAAAATGTTAGAAAGCTTTCTCTTCCTATTTTCAGACCTGTGAGCACACAGGAATGTGGTCCAGAGCATTTGGGACAAACAGGCACGTTGCTCATCTCTGGTGTCTAATTGGAGCCTACAAAGCAAGTACTTTGTCCTCTTCAGCAGTGAGGAGGCACAAACCATACACATTAGTATGTGGAGTAGGCTTTTGCACAAGAGTAGAACATGATCATCTTGTTTACCTGTGTCCTGACATAGAGCTCCTGTTACACTTCCTATGTGAGCGAAACACTAAGGGAACTCCAGGGCAGCATGTCGTTACTTACAAGGTTGTAAATAATAATAATATTTCAGTTATAGGAAGTAATTATCTCACTTCTCAAAGCCATGCTGTTGTAGGCATGTCCAAAAGTTTCAAACACAGAAGACTTTCAACTGAAGTTCAGAAGTATGAAATAAAGGATACATTCCTGACAATGGCCATCAAGTAAGTCTGACTTCAGTTCTAAATAAAATAATAGAGCTACCCTGCAAGAATTTTTAATGCTTGATTAGCATTGGGCAGCTTTTAAAAGCAAAAGATCAGAGGAAGGAGAAATTTCTACTTAATACGGAATGGCAAATGGTAATTGTTCCTTTCTCTTAGATATTTCTGTCTTTGTTGTCACATGGATGGAGGAGGCCTTTGACAACTGGAAAAGAGCCAAAAGACAGTCTGAGGAAATGCAGCTTGACCAGTTTTACTCAGGTATCAAACAAAATCATGCCATGTGTCTTCTTGGACCTTGTGTCTTACCACATGAGGGAGGAGAAGCGGTTTGGGAGTTATCAGCACAGACTGACAAAATGAATAATGCTTCATCCACCTCATTATATTTTGTGATAAAATGATTGGATTTGAGGACGTGAGGAATGGGATGTAACAGGCTGACTTCAGCAAGGCTTCCAGCACCCTCCAACAATGTCCCTCTAGCCAAGCTGGTGTTAGGGTGGGGGTGGGTGCACCACAGGAGTGGTACATACCTGGTTGGGTGGTTGGGCTCAGATGTGATGGCCACTGGGTCATATCTGACTGGAGGGTGGTGCCCTGTGGGATCCCAAAGGGTCTCCCCTGGGGTTTGTCTTGTGCAGTGTCTCTATCCATGACCCGAGGAGGTGATCAAGTCCTTCAGGTTTGCAGGTGGTGCCAGGTAAGGGATCACTTCAATATGCACAAGGGCAGGGCAGCTGTCTAGAGGGACCAGGATGAGTGGGATGTAAAGATGGATTCCCCATGTCCTTGGGGCAGGAGAAAAGGGCAGCCCTGCCCTGGGCAGGCAGAGCTCTGGAAGCCATGCCTGTGAGACCATGGGCAGCTCTGGGGAGAAGGCCCTAGGGTCTTGATGAGCTGAGCAGAACCAGAGGGGCTGGAGATAAGGAAAGCTTATTGCCCAGCTGGGCAATAGGGATGCACTCGGAGATGTGGTGCTGTTTCTCTACCTGGAGGGTTTCCAGGCTCCACAGGATAACATCCTGAGCCCTGGTCTGACTGCAGGGCTGAGCCTGCTCTGAGAAGAAATAGGAATGGAGACCCTCTGATGTCCTTATCAGCACGAAGTGTCCTGTGGTGCTGTGGTCTGGTGGGCAGGCTGCAGCCGTTGTTCCTTAGGCCAGAGAAAACTGAGGTGAGCAGTGACCTCTGGAGGATGAGGGTCCAACCCCCTGCTTGGACTAGGCCAACTCCTGTTAGTGTTGCTCATTGAATTGTCCAGTCTGTTCTGACCAGAACTTCGTTCCAAAAGCTTCAAGGTGGCCCTGGGTTCACCAGTAAAACTGGGGGTATGCTAGTATATGAATCCAAAAAAGGAAAGTATAGGTATCAGGAATACTTTTTCTATACTTTATCTGCACATGTTAAAATTAACAGGCAGCATGTCCTATAATTGAAAGATGGGGGCTAATCAGGACTTTCTGTAGAAACATCTCTCTATAGCAAGGAAACAAAGACTTAAGATAGGGAAATGTACACATATAAGCAAGTGTGAGTTAGTAAAATCAATTAAGATATTTTTGGCTGAGTTGTAAAGTAGGAGTTTGATTCTCAAAGGGAAATATCTGAAGCTTCATCCCTAATCTGTATCTAACAAAAAGCCAAAATGTTTGAAGTTGTACAACAGCCAAAAGCTAATGGATGAAACTTTGAGTTCAATGCCAGTTTCTCTTCCATTTATAAAATGGCCTCATTTTAGTACAAGAGAGTGTCTTCCAGCTTCAATTAAATATGACTAATGTCCAGACTTTTTGTTTTCAGTAGAAGCAGGAATGTAAGAAATTAGAGGTCAGGGAATACTGAAATTTAGTACTGCAGCCTACACATAAATTCAATATTTTGCTGAAGTGTTTAGTAGTGTAGCTGACTGATGAAACTGCAGTTTTGGCCTTCAGCATTCATCCATAGAAATGCAAAGCAGTTTGTCCTTGCTAGGATTTCTGTCTGTCTCAGGCTGCCTCTTCACTGGAGATTAATCCTGCATCCCTTAATTGTGTTCTCTGCCCTGCCTCTGTAACAACAGTATTTGAAAATAGTTTCTGATAACCTAGAATCTGGAGGAAGGAGACCTTCTGGCATTTGGGGGTTTTTTAGTAGCCAAAGGCAGCTCCACAGACAAAGCACAGAGAGCACAAGGGACCTGGATAATAAGTAATGACTAATTAACTTCATACCAGGTTTTGGCAGAGAACTGGGTGCTGGCAGGCCGAAGAACATTTTGGGTTCAGTCTGCTTTTAGCATCCTAACTGCCCAAGTCAGACAATTTCGCTTCAGGTTGGAGACTTGAGAGGTAGCTGATGCAAACTTGATTAACATGTTCTTGAATAATGATTGTGCTAGAAGGAAATGTGTAGGACAGCAAAGTTCTCAGTGATCTAGGCAATCGAATATACCAGCTTGTAATTAAATAACAATGCAGGGTGCTAGGCTTGACTTTGATACTGTTAATTATAGGTTTGAAGTCCAGTGAAACATACAAGCATGCAACTGCTGTCAAATTACATTTTTGTTAGTGTGGAGGTGCAAAGTGATTTCCTCCCACACCAAATCTAATGGACACCATCCAGATGATGGGTTGTCCAAGGAGGGTCCATTTGGTATCCCGGTAGGCTGGGGCATGCAGGTCAACATCACTGCTATCTGCAGACATTTGTGCTGCTGTTGCTAGGCGATCCACCTTCCTTTTTTCTCTACCTGACTTCATACTTTACTCCTCCTTTTTTTTTTTTATATTACACTGACATTTTTGCCATCCTTGCATCTTACTCCACCAAGCTACTTTCTGCACCCCACACCTGATTATTTTTTGCCATTGGTCCTAGTTTTGCTACATGCACACACAAATGTGGTATTTCTGATACAGTCACTTAGGCAACATTGGGCATACATGGCTTTTTGGCAATATTGGGCATGTGTTTTTTACCAACAGTAAAGTGAGTGTGAGTGGCTGTTCAGGTTTGGCCAAATTTAGAAATATATCCTCTGAGAGAAGGCACAACCACCCCTCCCCCACCAGGTTCGGGAAAAGATAGATTTTCCTCAAAGGAAAGTGAAGGAGATAAAACTATTTATTTAACAAACACATGGGAAAGCAAAATAATGCTAAATAATAAAATCTTTTGCTGTGGAGGAAAAACCCTGGGAAAGTGTTCGAGTCCTCCCTTTGGTCTCCTCGGAGCTGGGGCTTGGCCCAGGGCCAGGCCCTCTGTGCCCGGTGGAAAGTCCTCCTGATGTGTTCTGAGGTTGAAGCAGTCCAGTAGAAAAGGGAGAAAATCCGACATTCCAGGGAAGGAAAAATTCAACTCTCAGTCTCTCTCCAGAGAACAAAGCAGCTGAACCACTGGCCAAAAAAAAAACTGTCCTGGGAGCAGCAAGCCGGGTGCTTCCTCCCTCCCCTGCTGCAGTGGGGAAAACCAATTGCTATCTGACCTTGAACAAGCTGCAAACTGTTTTGAAAAAGTTTTGTTCAGTTTTTCCTTCCCCCTCTCAGGCTCAGTTTAGAGGCATAGAAAGGCACAGGAATTAATTTCTGGGCATAGGCAGCAATATGGGATACACATCATAAGGTCACCCCAAGACAGTGGCTTTGCACTCAAAGTTCTCCTGCCATAGTTCGCTTCAGTGTGGTTGGACTTACTCCTAGACGTAATTGCTTGACTTTGTCCTCCGTGCCCCTGGCTAGTTCATACTGAGCTTGAGCAAGTTCTCAGTGTACACACCAACAGTTTACATACCAGAGAAGCAGAGTAACTTGCTTTTCACACATCTGCTGTGGTCTGTCCCAGGTCTCCCATGGAACCTTGGCTGCTGTGGGACCTTTGGACCGTTTTGGCCAAGGCCAAAAGGGTTGTGAGCTCCAGAATGTGCAGGAAGCCGAGCTTTCAGTGCCAGGACCTCCAGGATGGGGAAGCATAGTCACTAACAAGGATCCTTATAGGGCATAGAAGCATGAGTTAGTGGCACGGCACTTCACAAAACAAGGTTTTCGTTATGGTTCATGTCTTGACTGCAGTGCACTCATGGATGTTTGACTTCCTGTGACTCCATCAAATAAAGTTACTCTTTGATGCCAGCTAAGAGTTGCCATGGTAGCTATATAAATTGTGAATTGTACTTCAGATCCTTTCACCTTCTCTCAAGTTCTCCACAAAAAAACTATATTTCTGAACATTTTCTAGGATAGCTGTAGCATGACTGAGCACTGGGCTGAACTGTATTTACAGCTATCTGTATTTCAGGCAATATTTTCACATAGATATAAAACATATACAAATAAAGTGTAACCTGTGAAGATGGGACAAAAATAAAATAAAGCATTCCAGTCTTCTTTCTAATAATGCATTTAAGAAAAAGAATTCACATAAAAAAAAGATTCTTAGCTAATAGACTCCATTAACTTTCAGCATGTCTCTTTTCAAACTAATGACTGAATTTTCATTCACATCTTCACATATATCAGTAGATTTCTTTGTCCATTTATCAGCAAACCTACTACTCTGTCACATGTGAAAATAAATGTCTGTGTGTTTGACTGTTCTCATGGATGTGGTGACAATGTGATGTCTTTAATTAGTTCCAGAGAAGTGTCAGCTTGTAAATGTGCTTATTACCAAAAAAAGGTAGCCAAATCTATGGCATGACACACTAGTGTCAGAATATATCTGCTTTTTAATTATGGGGTTTTCTTAATAGAGAGAGTGTACACATAAATTATACAGTGTTTGAGTGAAGAGTTATGTTGGTGGAGGCTGCATTTAATGTTCCAGGTTTTTTTAATGTGGCTTGTTTGTGGCTTTCTCTGTGGGCAATTTTGTCTGGGAGTACAAATTCACAAACTGAATACCAAACTGCCCCTTGGTTTTGTTAATTTCTGATGCTTAATAATCTGACATACTACAGAAAAAATTCATTGGGATAAATGCCAAAAGGTATGTTTTGGATCAAGCACAACCCTTTCACAAAAGCTAATGTTTAGAAACTGCAGCCATTTTGAGGCAGGACTTGGACAGCTAAGAGCTACCAGAGCGATGCTGAAGCCACAGGCTGCAACCGCATAGAAACCTGACAGTAACAGTTTTGAAACAGAGTTTCAGCCCCATTTCTGAAAGCCGGGGTTGCCCTCTGTAGGGGTAGGCAGGTCAGGTGCTCCTGGTGGTCTCAGCTGTTTGCTGAGCTTCCCATGCCTGCTCTGATTTTCACACACGATGAAAGACTATGAAATGCTCTTAAAAAAAAAAAAAATGGAAAAAGAGTGCTAGAGTCTGATAGAGAGGAAGAGATATAAGTTATTTTGGAGGAGACTGAAGAGAGAATCCAAGAGGCAACAGTTTGGTGCTCTGAGTCCCAGACTGAATGTGGCTTACCCCCAAGGAAGAGGAGCAGGATGGGAACTCCGGTCACCTCCCACCAGTCCCTGTTATTCGAATTCTGCCTTTTACAGCTCTGTGAGGTAAAGAGAGTTTTTTATTACAAAGGGAGAAATCTCACCATGGCCTTAAAACAGTTTAAATGTGAAAGAATTAAGAATTTTTCACTTGAGACCATTTGTCTAAACACCAAAGAGCCTGATTGTGCAAAGATTGAAAACATTTTTGCTTTTAAACCCAAACAGGGCTACTGCTTTCCTTCAAAACAAGCTAGTGTTACTCTGCTGTGCAATGAAAGATCAATTCTTTGGGTTGTGAAAAGAAGGCTTTTAGATAACTTGGGTAACAGAGGTCACAAAGCCATCCTCTACACTGCTCAGTGCACGGAGACCTCCTGTCTATCCGCAGGCAGCTGCTGGAAACAGCTTTGCTGTGGTGAGTGGAGCCTGTGACTGAACCAATCAAGGAGCAGCCAGTGGGATTTCAAATGCTGTCTGTTTGCAAAGAATTAGCAGAATATTTTGAGGAAGAAGCTGAGAATAACAGCCCAATGACACAGCAAAAACAAACTGCATGCTTATGACTGTGCTGAAAGGGTAGAATTTATGTCCGTGCATACTAAGGATTTGGGTGGAAGGAAGAGGTCTTGGAGTGGTTAGGCCCTTGGAAAATTCTTCCCAAGTGGGGAGGAAAGAAATCCATCCATGGAGATCAGGGAAACTGAGTCAAGCCTTCTTGACAGGAAAGAAAGGGGAACAAAAAGATGCTGGCAAGATCAGAGCATCAAGAGACCATCCATGGTGTGTTGGGGAGCCCAGTGGTCACGAGGTGCAAAGGGAGACTGTCAAAGCTGTGTGTGACAACCACAGCACTGAGATAAGCGCTCACAGGACACAGCCTGTGTGTGTGTGGTTATTCAAATGCATGCATTTTGTTTTGCTACATCATGTTAGCACTTGCTGCAATGCTGTGGGAGTGGATTCATAGAGCAAATTAATTGGTGCTAAGGACCTGAGGTCCATGTGTATATTTCAGCAGTACAGTGCTTCAGACAAGCTTTAGTTCCATCCTGTACTCCAACTGCCCACTGGCTGGACTATCTCTTCCCATTCAGTTTAATGGGACACAATCCATTTCATGCAGACCATTAGGTGAGGCAAACCACAGTGAGGAAAGATGATGATCAGGTGAATGATTTTAGGAGAGCATTCCTGGTGTGAATAGAAACACTACCACAGATGTACTCTCTGACCAAGTCACTGATCACAAATACTGGCTAGGAGTGTTTAAATGAAACTATAGAGGGAAGAAGAATAACAGAAAGGAGAAAGTGTGAAAAGGAGGTAAAGGAAAGGGTTAATTATCCAGAAAGTTCCAAAAGAAGAGGTGGAAAGAACTATCTGTGGATATTTATCTTCAAAGGTAGCATGGCATGGGGCAGAAATTCATCTGCTTCAAGATCAGTGTCTCAGAAAAATGGTCTTTTTTTTATCACAAATGCATTTGCATGTTCAGCACTAAAAATAAATCTGAATGGTGGAAACCAAATAGATATTAGAATGACCATATGTAGTGCTTTAATTTTTTCCACCACATTTGGTCTGGATTACTGTATTTTCTTTCTTGTTGTGAAAGACTTTGAAATGCATTTATCCAATTCCTTCCTCTTTTCTCCTCCCTTTCAACTAATCACGAAATGTAGGCAGCATTTTTATTTTTAGCAGAAAATTCAAGCAGTATGCATCAAAAACAAGCAAGCAGGAACATGCTTCAGCAAGTATTTCAGTACATGCTTTATTATAAGGTGAATTTTTAAAACTATTATAATACATTGAAATGCTTGTGAAGACGTGTGACCTGTTCAGAGGGAGTTGAAGTGGACTGAAATACATCTATTGATGTCAGCCATGGGATGAGGTTGTGGAAAAACTTAGTATGTTTTAAGTTTTTCACCATTTGTTTCACCATCTGAGTATACAGAAAGAAAATTATTACTACATTCATTGCCATAGGTTTCTGTGTTTCCAATGTAGCCCAATTTAATTCCCTTCTAGTTTTCACAAGGTTCCTCTCCTCAGGGCTTTTTTTGTTGCAGCATCTCCAATTATCAGGAGTTTGGCTTCTTATTAAAAAACTCCTACAGTAGAGAGAAGCAAGGCATCTTGGAGCCATCTCACACTTGTGGGCAGAAATTGTGGAATGCTGACTATTCTGCATGTCAGATCTTGCCAACTGCTGAAGAAAAATAAAGCCATTGTTTAAAACAGCACTGTTACTTTTTCCAACAAAAGCAAAACCCATCTGGCTCTTATAGTGTTTGAGACTGTGTTAAGCAATGCAGATTTTGCTGACTTTGGACAGACTTCGGAACCAGGATATTTTTAGAGTTTCATGTTTGAAATCTGCTTGACTCCGGGCAGGAGGAGGCTGTAGGTGAGGGGAAAAAGACAACCAAGGGCAGAATCTATGTGTTTCTCTGATTTTTGAGGCAGGAGAAAGCTAAATGTCATCTACCACAAGCTGGAAGGACCTTGTATAACTGCAAGTGGCTTATATTGTGGCAGCATCTCAGGGTTTCAACTTGGTCTGCTGAACGCACCTGTAAAAAACAGCTCCAGTGATTGTACAGTCATCTGGATAGTGTGAGGTTTAGGCAGCTTTTTGATGCTCTGGGTAGTTAGCTTTACTTCTCTTGTTAATAGACTGCTCTGATGAATACAAATGACTTTACAGATAGGCAGCTGCGGAGATAAAAGGTGATGAAGTTTATACCTCATTAATCAGTGCTAAGTGATTGTGGTGAGCAACTTGAAGCCAGATAAAAATGGTCCAGAACAGGAATTATTCAGGCTCGCTTGGTTTTAGTACTGGTTTGCTTTATTAAGCAATTTGTCTGAAGGAGACATTATATTTACTGTTAAATTTTTTTGGGACTGTATGAAAACTGTTCTGAGTTAAAGAGTGGCAGAAAAAATCATGAAAGTAGAAAATTTTACTTAACGAAAGAGCTAGGTTTGGCCCCAAGCAGAGACATCCCAAAGTCAATTTGCACCTAGTTATGGCTTGTCAGAAAGCTAGACTTTGCTCTGTAATGTATGTCTGTAGTATCCCACAGCCTTAGTGATGCAGACATTCATGATCAGCTTCTGACAGGATTGCTCATCTGGATGCCCCAAACACACAATGAACCACGGTGGTGCTTCCATAATGCTGATCTTTACTCAGTTAGGGAAGGCAAAAAAACCCCAGCCCCTAGCCTAAGTATTTCCCTGGTTTTTTCTCTTGCAGTTTAGTCTCTCTGTTAGGCACAGAGCTTTCCTTGCTGGCTGTGTAGCAAAATTTCTCACTCAGTCACTCTTGAGTCTTCCTGGTGGGAGGTGACGTGTATTTCTGATGGCAAGCTTCTCTGCTCCCTTTTCTAGACATAATGGTTTTCAGGAGGAAGGGAAGGGGAAATGGAAGCTGAAGTGGAAGCAGAAAGCAAAGGAGAAAGTAAAGAAGGCTTTTACTAATTACCTTCCCAGAAATCTGCCATATGACTAGTTTTCAATAAGGTACTTAGAAAGAGTGAGATGAGAACTGTAAATCGTTTTTGTAAAACAACTACAAGCAAAAAAACAAACTCATCATGAGAGAAAAACAAAAAGAAAAACCCCAAACCATAACTCATATGCAACAGATTTCTGATTTCTTTTGAGCAATTCAGTTGCTGGCTCATTTGAGATTGTTTTGTTTGCCCGTCATTGTCTATACAGTAAGTGCTGAAACATGAAAGGTGTAATGGAATTAACTTCTTGTAGGCTTTTTACTGTTTCATTTCAAGGCTTGCAAGGACATTTTTGACATACTTTGTTATTTGTTATGTACAAAGTGTGTTACATCCCATATAAATGGCAGTCTCACTAGAGAGACAAACCGACAAACTAAAATTTCTCTCTTCTTTAATCTCAGGCATTCTGGATGCTTGCATGTTTTTGCATGCAGTTTAACATAACCTTTCTGAACGCCATTCAGAAACAATGATCACAGAACTAGTTGGAGTGGAGCAGTCCTGATGGAATCATTTCCCACTTCAAGTAATTCATGAAAGTTATTTAGTGACTATAGAATCAGAAACACCCCAGAAGTCCATACAGCTGGAAAAATATACAAGGAAAAATTTCTCTCTGGTGTAATTCAAGAGTAAATCCAATATTTTCACACAAGGATTCAGCTCTTCATTTGGTTTCTCCTTCCCTGTAGGAGTTGGAGATGGGGTTTTACAGTCTTGGTCCTGGTTTGTGAATGGGCATCACTTTCAGGGTGGTTCAGGTATCTCTTCTGTCTCTTTTATTTGGAGATACCTGTAAAGAATGTTTTGTCGTGAGCTAGCCCATGACAAGATCTTCACTGGACCATGAAAACCTCACTGAATGCATGGTTTGATTGGATTAAAAAGACACATCTCTTGGAAGGTAGCATGTTCAGATAGGCTCAGGGGACCATGCCTAAATCTGAAAATTATGATGGAACTTGGAGACCAAAACCAGTGGTCCCATACTGGAATCTAAAACTGTGAGATTCTAGTCCATGATACCAGGAACAGAAACATCTTACATCAGTTTAGTAAAAAGCCAAAACATGTATGTGTGATTAAAGATGCATAGGGAATTTAAACACAAGGACAGTTCACGGCAGGCACTGATTTTTTTCTCTTCAGTTTCAAATCTTTTTTTCTAAAATCTGATTCAGAGACCCCAGAGAGCTTCCAGTGCCTGAAAGAACTGTCTTTTCATGTCATCTACCTATGGATAGAAGGAATTAAAGCATTATTGCAATCTCTATCTTACTGTACAGGTACTGCACCATCAGCAAGGACAGAATAGCGTGGACAGAGATTTCTCAGGTGAGGTGCAAAAAGGCACTGGAAGCTGAAATTAGAGTTTTATTCTTCATTTTCCTTTTATGTTCAATGTGATTTGAAGTCCTTCCCATTAGACTGCTGTAAAAGGTTTTTCAGCTGTCTGGATATCAAACAGTGATTAGTTTATGTAGTCTGGAAATGCATTTACATAAATATTCAGAACATAGTCACCCTGAAAACAAATGAAAGTGTCTGGACATGGCTTCATGCTCAGACTGTAGAATCTCACTGGAGTTACACCAAGATTTGTGCATGTAGGCAGGACCCACTTATGCTCATTTTTTTTCATTTATTTGAACCCTCTGGTTTTTAATAGAGAATTGTTTCCTAGGCAAACTGTACCACTGCAGATAATCCACAGGGATATTTAGACTAGTTCTGTATTTTGAAATGCATTCCCCACTCCCTTACGTTAGTCTTTTTGACCAGCTGTAATGCACAGTTTTATCTTATGATTAATTAGTTCACATTTCCACAGCTCAGGGGGTGATGAGATGTGTTGCTACCAGCTCTTTAATGAGTAAGTACATCATATTTTACCAGTGGTCAAGAAATTGGTACTCTAACAGATGAGACTCTTACTAGAGTTAGCATATTAATTTAAAAAAAGGAGTCATGCTTTAAGATGAGATTTTAGACTATGAAGCTGCCTCTATTACCAAGTGAGTCTTTAGTGTTATTTGAAGGAGACAGTCACCTTGAAATATGTTAGCCTTGTGGCTTAACTGTGTTTTGAAGTTGTATTTACCTGAATCGTTTAATTTATGAAGAACATATTGTATACTTTTAAAGGCAGTACTGGGCCCTTGCCTTTCCTTCAATTGCTGTGGTTGGAATAACATTGCAAAACTTCTAGGACCCAGGTGATATTGGTGTATGTGAAGGAAGAGTTATTGTGTTCATCTGGATGCTCCTATAAATCCACTCAGTGAAACAGACGCGAAGAGAAAATAATTACTCTGCCCTGGTAGACGGTGCATGTAAGGTTAGTCAGCACATCCCTGCTGAAAACTGAAGTGCACTGAGGCTGCAGGCTCCGGGGCCAAAGAAAGAACTAGGTGGCAGGTAAAGAAAGATCTTTAATATTTTCTTCTCCCATTGCAGTATGTATGGGTCTGAGCCTTTCTTGGGGACATGAGCCCACTCATCTTGTGGGCTGTTCAAGCCAGCCTCATTTCCCAATTGGTTGGTTTGTGTTTCCCTGCCCCTGGTCAGCCTCATTTCCCAATTGGTTGGTTTGTGTTCCCCGGTGTGGCCAAGGACCCTCGAGTCTCATGAGTGAGGGAGTTCCTGAGGACAGCCCCGGCCACGCGGCTGGAGAAATAAATATCTCTGAAACATCTGCCATGAATCTGTCCATATATACTTCGTTTCCACGGGACTCCTGGTTACAGTAATCCCCACTGTAACGAACTGGTAGAGAATTGCTGGCAAGATACCGATCCCTGAGGAAGATTTGTGAGTAAAATAACCACTCTCGACCTCTCTCTTCTCATCTTGGTTTGGATATTCTCTCTGGACTATGGAAGAATCGTGGGAAATGGGGCTCTCTGAGCCACAGAAAAATATGTATCTAGAAGTAAAAGGAATCCTTGAACAACAAAACAAAAAAGTAATGCAACCGGGAGATCTAGAACATTTTTTCATCTGGCTTTTCAAAAGGTTCGCCGATATTTCTCGAGACTTACTTTTTGATATCGAACCTCCTGTATCTTGTGAGGGGTGTTTCTGGGACGAGATCTGGGATAAAGTAAGGGATCAAAGAGAAGCTTTCTGTGCATACCTTACAATCAGGGAAGCTCTTGAGGAGCATTTGTGTGGTCCCATTATCCCTAAAGCAGAAGATCATACTTATCCCATGGCCGAGACCGCGCGGCCGCCATCCTGGGAGCACATGATTGCAGCCGTGCCAGTGGAGGTGCCTGTGCTGGATGCACCCGGCCCCCTCGGGAGCGCGCTCCTTATCACAGACCCCATCCCTGTCTCGGGGTCCCCGACCACGCGGCCGCGAGTGAGGGAGCGATGCCGCAGGCGCCGCGGGTGCCATGGGCCACGAGCAGCCAGGAACCGGCATCGGTGTGGCAGCCCGCTCTGAGCACACGGCTCGGAGAGCCCTGCGGAGGGAGAAGCGGCGATTTCCACAGCGACACGAGAAGCCGTGCAGCGCCGAGCCGGAACGGGGCCGCACCCAAAGCAGCGTGGAGTTGGCGGAGCGGAACCGCTCACAGGGCACGGAGCCAGCGGCGATGGCAACGCGGGGCCGCGCAGAGCCCAGACACGCCGGAGCAGCGCCGCTCGGAGAGCGCGGAGCAGCCGCAACAGAGGGGCCCGGCCGAGACGTCGGAGCCGGCGAGGCGGCGGCCACACGGGACCAGCAGCCATGACGAACACGCAAGCACGTGATAGGAGGAGTTGTAGCCACGAAAGTCACAGGAACTGTGAAATGGTACAATGTCAAAAACAACTATGGATTTATAACACGAGATGATACAGGGGAAGATTTATTCAGCCATAGAACTGCCATTAAAAGGAATAACCCTAAAAATTACCTGCAAAGTGTAGGAGATGGGGAGGTTGTACAATTTGATAGAGTGCAAGGAAAGAAGGGTTTACAAGCAGCAAATGTTACTGGGCCTGGGGGTATTCCAGTCAAAGGTAGCCGTTATGCACAAAATTATAAACAATATCCATCCCAGCAATTTCCCTACCCACAGCCTACTTTCCCCTTTTACCCTATACCCAATATGAACCCCTTCCTAAGTTTACCCGATCCCCAGTTCATTCCTAATCCGTTTTTCACCCCATGGCTTCCCTATACAATTCCATTTCCCTACAATTCCTCTCTGATGCCGAGGGGGGGATGAAAAGGGGGAGGGAAGAAATTAAACTCTCTCCTGCCTCAGTTTCCCCACAAAGCATGCCCGGAGAGTTCTGTCTCCCTTCTGTCAGCCTTAAGATGTTCCACAGAATCCGTTTGGACATTTAAAGACTCAGGAGGGTGGCTTGTTTTGTCTTGAAACTGTTCTTGTTATGTTTATCCAGTTGTTTTCATTCTCCTTTTATTAAAATAAAACGGGTGAGATGTTGGAGCCCTGGCAGAGGGGCCCTGGGGGGGGAGGCACAGGGTTTCCCTGCCCCTGCTCAGCCTCGTTCCCATTGGTTGGTTTGTGTTCCCCGGTGTGGCCAAGGACCCTCGGGTCCTGTGACTGAGGGAGTTCCTGAGGAGAGCCCCAGCCATGCAGCTGGAGAAATAAACATCTCTGAAACATCTACCACGAATCTGTCCATATATACTTTGTTTCCATGGGACTCCTGGTTTGAAATATGCTTGTTACAGTAATCCCCTATTACAGCTGGTGGTGGGGTCCGTGGCTGCGACCCAGGAAGAGATGACCGGTCCGGGGAGATGGTCCCGAAAGGAATCACCTGCCTGAGGTCTGGTATCTTCCTCTCAGCTGCTGGCAGAGGAGCCCTTGCAGAAGCTATCAGCTCTTTAGTGATTGTCAGCTCGTGATTTCAGTTCAGCTCTGCAGGGCAGCCTCTAGGCCAAACCAGACCGGAGAGAGAGACGAGAAGACCCGTATGGCTGGTTCCGCATGAAGGTACCTTTATTGGGGGTTCCCTCCGGCGAAGGGAAGGCCAGTGACAAGCTCTCTCCTCTACAGAGGCGAACTGGTCCTTTATAGGGATACAGGGGATCAGCAAGGGGACCAATGGATTACAGAGGGTCTGGGATAGACCAATGGGTTACAGAAAGATCTGCATAGGGTCTCCCAAAGGATTGTGGGTCTACTTTTCCTCACCATGACTCAAAAGTCCTTTCCGGGGAGTCCTGCTGGGCAATTGCGAAATCTCTTATATCAGCAGACATCCCTCCAGGGCAGTGGCTGGGCATATCCCACAACTCCCCCTTCTGTATTTATTAAAAGGGCATTCCCAGTAGCCTTTTTGCAGCAACGTAGGAGGCAAAAGAACATAAGTAACACAATAATAATTACAATGAATACCCACAAAGCTCCCTTAATCAAAGATGCAATCCATCCCGTTATTCCCCATCGTCTAAAAAGTCATTGTCTACTTTTAGGTCATCAAGGCTGTGGTGAGGACAGCATCAACGTAGATACATTTCATCTTTGGGCAGGGATGGGGCTTCTGAGAGGGAATACAAGCAAGATTTTGTTAGCTTTGTGGTGAGAGGGGAGGTTTTGGGGTTTAGGGAAGTTTGACAAGGGTTGAGGGAAGGGGATATTTTGGGGTAGCAAGGGGTGATAACATATAAACTAAGGATCAGTTTTTCCAGGCTGTGTCTGGCCTACGGCTTGACTGTTTGCTGTAGCTTCTTGTTCAGCTTTCTGTTTCGTCTGCTGCCGTGTGCTGGGACGATCCTTTTCCTGGTTGGTGGGCATCCGGCGATGTTTTCGTCTCCATGCCGAGCTGGTCTGGTTTTGTGGAGGTCCTGTATTTGTCTCAGGAGAGTTCTTGGTGTTTGTGGTAGCAGTGTTTGTAGGGCCTAAGTATGGTTTAATGCTTTTTCCTGGGAACCACTTCGGGCCAGATGGTAGCTGGACACAGGCGTAGCCTCTCCTCCAGGTAATCAACTGGAAAGGCCCAGAGACCTGGTGTGTTTCAGGGTCCTTCACCAGCACTGGTGGCTTCTTCGTGAGCTTAGCTTGGGTTGAATTTGAGAAGTGGCAGAGTACTGGGGGGTCAGGCTCTGATGAGGTACCATTTAGGAAGTTAATGACATAGAGAGCCTTACAGAGTCTTTCAACAGGAGACAAGATTTCTGTTTCTCTCCGTTGCTGGTTGAGGACTCTTTTGAGGGTTTGGTGGGTCCTTTCTACAATGGATTGTCCTGTGGGATTGCTAGGTATGCCTGTCTTGTGTTTTATTCCCCATTGGTTGAAGAAATCTTTTAACTTGTGAGAGGTGTAGGCAGGCCCATTATCTGTTTTGATTTCTTCAGGGACTCCCAGGGTGGCGAAGGCAAGGAGAAAATGCTTGATGACGTGGATGGCACTTTCTCCTGCATGGGCTGACGCAAACACTGCCCCAGAAAATGTGTCAACTGACACGTGCATGTATTTGGATCTCCCAAAGGATGGGAAGTGGGTTACATCAGTTTGCCACAATTGGCAGCTGTTCAGACCACGGGGGTTGACTCCGGTACCCATAGATGGTATTTGGTAGTTCTGGCAGTTCGGGCACATTGCAATGATAGCTTTTGCTTGATCTTTTGAAAGCTTGAACATTCTGACGAGTGCAGGAATGTTTTGGTGAAAAAATGCATGTGACAACTTTGCCTGGGCAAAGATGTCAGGGACGTTTGCAGTCTCTGCTGGCATGGCCAGTGCATCTGCTCTCCTGTTCCCTTCAGCAATGGGGCCGGGGAGGTCAGTGTGTGACCTCACATGCATAATGTAGTAAGGCTGTTTTCTGTGTGAGATTAAATGGATTAATGTAGAAACCAATTGGTATAATTTTTGGTTGGAGACCTCCTTTAGAAAAGCATGTTCAGCCCTCATAGCTATACCAGCGACATAAGCCGAATCTGTGACCAGATTAAAAGGTTCATCTTTAAACTTCTCAAAGGCTCTGACAACAGCTGCTAATTCAGCAATCTGTGGAGATCCCTCTACTATTTGGATATCAGATTCCCATTTCTGGGTATTGGGTTGTCTCCATGTCATGACAGACCGATGTGATGAACCATCAGTAAAGACGGTCAGAGCTTTAAGAGGTTTTCTACTTTGGATTAATTTTGGAATCAATTTAAAAGCTGCTTCACGGTAGAAAAGTCTATGTTTTGGCATGTGAACGGAAATTTGGCCTGTGTAGCTATCTAGGGCTAACTGGAGGCTCTCATTGGTCCGAAGCAACAGCTTCAGATCTTCAGTGGTCAATGGCAAGTATATGCATGTGAACTCACACCCTGCAAGAGAGCGGAGACGAGTTCTGGCCTTTTTTATTAAATGTGCCATTACTTCTTGGAAGGTGGTTAATCTCTTTGTAGGTTGATGGCTTGTGAAGACCCATTCAAGTATCAGCAAAGGGTCTCTGAGTTTAGGGTCCCATTGGAAAATCAGTCCATGGAAACAGGGAGCTTTACCCAAAACTGCACACTGAAGAGGCAGGCTGGGTTCAATGCGATGGGCTTGGCGTGAAGACAGGGCTTCTTGAACTTTAGTGATGGTATCTCGGGCTTCAGGTGTGAGGACGCATGGAGAGTCCAAGTCTTTGCTGCCGTGGAGGAGGTTGAAGAGGGGATCAAGGTCTTCATTTGTAACTCCCAGTAGGGGGCGTATCCAATTTATGGATCCACACAGGGTGTGTAAGTCCCTTAGGGTTTTAGGGTCCTTTTTGATGGAGAGCTGCTGGGGTACGATGGTTCTCTCATGGATCTGGAGACCGAGGTAAGTCCATGGGTTGGAGTGCTGCACTTTGTCTTCACGAATCTCAAACCCTGCTTCTTCTATGGCTTCAATTGTCTTTTTAAGAGTTCTGTCCAAGTAAGTTTTTTCTGATGCACAGATTAGTATGTCATCCATATAGTGGTAAATGATTGCTTCTGGAAACAGGCTTCTGATGGGGGATAGAATGTGGGTGACATACCACTGGCAGATGGTCGGGCTGTTCTTCATGCCTTGTGGGAGGACGAGCCAATGGTACCTTCTGAGTGGGGTTTCACTGTTAAGAGAAGGGATGGAGAAGGCGAACCGTGGTGCATCCTGGGGATGGAGCGGGATGTTAAAGAAACAGTCTTTAATGTCTATGATGGCCAGCAGCCAGTCTCGGGGCAGCATTGATGGTGATGGCAGGCCAGGTTGGAAGGGGCCCATGTCTTCAATGACCTCATTGATCTTTCGTAGGTCATGGAGTAGTCTCCATTTGTTTGTGCCAGGCTTTTTCAGTACAAAGACAGGTGAATTCCAAGGACTTGTAGTCTCAGTGATATGACCTTTGGCAAGTTGCTCTTCCACTAGGGCTTCCAGCGCGCTGAGTTTTTCTTTATCAAGGGGCCACTGCCTTGTCCATTTTGGGTTGTCAGTCTTCCAGGTGAGTGGGGGAGTAGATGGCAGCGCGCGTTTCTCAGTGGCTCCAGTCAGAAATCCTGGTTGGGAATGGTAAGAGTGGCACCCCACTGGGATAGAAGGTCTCTGCCCCATAAGGTGATGGGGGCTCTTACCACGAATGGTCGGGTGGTCGCTATCTTGCCCTCAGGTCCTTCAATGACAACATTTCGTTTGCTTCTCATGGATACTGCAACTTCACCAATCCCGGAGATCATACCTGCCACTGGCTCCAGTTCCCAATTCCCTGGCCACTCGGAGCGGGCGATGATGGTCACGTCTGCTCCGGTGTCCAGCATCCCTGGGCGGTAGACCCTCTCTCCTTTACAGAACAAGCTGCATTCAATGGTCGGTTTGTTTGAGCCCACGATCTCTATCCACATTGCTGTAGGATTGAGGGGAAGCTGTTCTGGGCGGTTCTGTGGAAGTAAAAAAGCTTGAACAATCGGTGTTCCCTGTGGGAGAAAGAAAGGTGTGTCCGTGCAGCAAAGCTGGACAAGAATCTCTTGTCCAGGGTGCACTGTTTGTATCTCAGGTAATACAAAGAGTTGTTCTGGACCATGGATGGTGTCGCTTAGGATAAGAATGTCCCATGGGCCGTCATGCGGTCCATACTTTCCTGTGGGAATACAATAAAAACGCCTGTCAACAAAGTTAAATGGCAGTGATGTTACCAGTTGGCGTCTCGTTCCGATCGGTAGCGCTCCGTGTGTTGGATCCTTTTCATGTGTTCTGGGATCGCCTGGGATGATGGTGCTGGGCGAGGTCCAGCTGTCTGCTCTCGGTGGTCCGATGTGGAGTTCACCGCTGCGGCAGGGTAGTATGGCCTTTGATTTGTTGTCTGGGCGCGGGGCCTTGACACCGCTCTCCGATAGAAGTTTTTTGGACGCTGCTGGTGCTGTTGCTGTCTCTGGTGCCTTTGGTAGGCGGCGTGATGGTCCTGGGTGGGTGACCTTTGTGGGCAGTCCTTTATAAAGTGTCCAAGTTCGCCACAATAGAAACAGCGGGCATTCTCCTTAGAGGCTGCTGCAGCAAATGCACTGGAAACTCCCTCTGTGATGCCCTTTACAACTGCTTGGGTCATTGTGTTCTCTGTGGATGTGTGTCTAGTACAGGTCTCTATCATTTGTTCTATTGTGGGTTCTGTGTCCATGGGTAGGGCTCTCAAGATATTCTTACATTGTTCGTTAGCATTTACCATGGCAAGTTTGCTCAAGAGTTCTTTTCGTCCATCTGGACTTTCTATCTGTTTTTCTAAGCTAGCTTTCAAACGATCAACAAACTGAATGAAGCTTTCATTTGCTGACTGTTTGATGTTAGAGAAATATTGTGTAGGAACAGAATCATCAGGGGTGAGAAACAGTGATGTCTTAGCTGCAATAGCTATGTCTTGTAATGCTACTTCCGGTAAGGTTGTAGCTTGATCTAAGGGTTTTTGGAGGTCACCTTCTCCAGCCAGTTGTTCTATTGTCCAATCTGTCTGATTTTAGCATAAGTGTCAGACAGTGTTTTTAAATGTCTTTTCCAATGCCTTTCCCATAACATATATTCGGCAGGGGAAAGGATGCAGTTAATAATGTTTTTAATATCATGTGGTACTAATGTATAGGCAGAGAAAGTGGCTTCCAATAAGTTTCTAAAGAAATGTGATCCTCTCCCATGGTCTTTTGCTGCCTTGCTAAGCTCTTTGATTTCTCTGTATGGGAAAGGCTCCCATGCTTTTGTAGATAGGCTGCCCCTCCTCCCTCTCCCTATAATGACTGGAAAAGCTGAAATTTTCTGAGCCAACTCCCAATCCCCCTCCCGGTTTGCTTCCCTGCGTGTCTGTGCCCACCGGTCTTCAGATTCAGAGTCAGAGCTGCTGCTACTGTCATCTGAACAGAAAGGATAGGCCGTGGTAGGGCGGGGCTGGGATACAGGCGTAGCGCAGCGTTTTTGAAATGCTGGATCTGCTTTACCCAGGGCGGGAATGGCAGGGGGTCGGGGGTGCTTTGAGGGGTGGGAAGGGGTCGTGTTATGGCAGCAAGTGGGTGAAGAGGTTGTACAGCAGGAGGTCGTTTGGGGGGGCAGATTACAAGTAGTGCCGGTTTTGCAATTCCATGTGGAGTCGGGGTAGGCGATAGGAGGATGGGGGGGGCAGTAGGCTCTAGGACAGCAGCGGGGGGAATGGGGATTGCGCAAGAACCCGTAGTAGGGGGAGGGGGGGGTGCAGGGAGAGGGGGAACATCAGCAGGGATTGCGCAAGATGCAGCTGGGAGGGGGGAAGAACGGGTGTGCCGGTGCCTGCCAGGGTGCCAGGGCCATGTGCGGTGGGGGAAGGGGGGAGGGAGACTCCATTCTATGGGCGATAGCCTGAGGCGGTGCCACGGATAGCTGCGTTCTGCCAGCGGCAAGAGGGCAGACGCTGGCGGGGGGCGTGACACTTGTTCAGTGTCCCACAGGGTGTGCACGGAGCTCTGCGGGACTGGTCCCGTGTTGTACCATGCTTGCTCCGTGGGTGCGGGGGGGGGCAGGGCCGCGCGGAGCAGGGACACGGCAGGGAGCTGGGACGCGGCAGGAAACTGGGACGCGGTGGGGTGGGGGGGTCGGAGGCACCGCGGGCCGGTGCGAGAGGGGGAAGGGTGGTGTCGTGCGGGGAGGGTTGCGGGATACCAGGGGCACAGGGAGACGGGGCTGGGGGGGCTCAGACTCATCCACGCCGGGGAGGGGGGATGAGTCTGGGGTGGGTACCGCGTGCGCTGCCTGGGGGGCGAGCGGGGGGGCCCGGACACGGGGGGACCACCGGGAACAGGGGATCGGGGAAGGGAAGTGGGGGGCCGGCGCCCCAGCCGGGCCAGGGCCGGGGCAGCTGGCTGGGTCCGCGCTCTGGCTGGCCATTACCGGAGGCGGAGAAGGGGGGTGGGAGGGGGGAAGGGCAGAGAAGGGGTTTGGCTGAGGGGGGGTTTTCGCACGACACGTTTTAACCAGTAAATGAAATAAAGGAATGAATTTTGAAACTGACAGGTTTCCCAAGGCTTGAGAGGAATACAGTTTGTTCCCCACACTGTCCCAGAACGAATCAGAAAGAACAGAATCGATGGTAGCTTCAGGGAAATTTAGAGATAGCCAATTACTGAAAGATTTGAGATTTTTCTTAGAAAGAACACCTTTACAGAATTTAAAGTCAGATTTTAAGAGAAGAGTCAGAAGAAAGGGGTATAGGTCTCTCTCAGATTGGGAAAGGCTGGGTTTAGTTTGCCTTTGTCCCATCTTAGTTCCTCCCTCAGCAGAAAAAGAGAAAAAACAAAAAAAACTTAAAATGCGCGCAAGACGAGAGCAGAGCCCCAAGTTTAAACTTACAAATCCCGTTTCTGGTGGGGCTGGCTCCTGGAAAGGTCTGCTGGGGGGATGGTCTGGCAGTTCGATCCTCAGGGACTTTGTCCTCGGTGGGAGATGAGGGACTCGAACTGTCCCCGTCCGAAAGGCCTGCTAAAACGTAGGTCTATCTTCAGAGGAGCAGCACACGAACGGCTGGTTCTGTCTTGGCGATCAAGACGCAGCTCAGGCCAAGTCCGGGGTCCAATGGCTGTTCGGGCGCCAGTTATTACGGCTGGTGGTGGGGTCCGTGGCTGTGACCCAGGAAGAGATGACCGGTCTGGGGAGATGGTCCCGAAAGGAATCGCCTGCCCGAGGTCTGGTATCTTCCTCTCAGCTGCTGGCAGAGGAGCCCTTGCAGAAGCTATCAGCTCTTTAGTGATTATCAGCTCGTGATTTCAGCTCAGCTCTGCAGGGCTGCCTCTAAGGCCAAACCAGACCGGAGAGAGAGACGAGAAGTCCCGTATGGCTGGTTCCGCACGAAGGGAGCTTTATTGGGGGTTCCCTCCAGCGAAGGGAAGGCCAGTGACAAGCTCTCTCCTCTACAGAGGCGAACTGGTTCTTTATAGGGATACAGGGGATCAGCAAGGGGACCAACGGATTACAGAGGGTCTGGGATAGACCAATGGGTTACAGAAAGATCTGCATAGGGTCTCCCAAAGGATTGTGGGTCTACTTTTCCTCACCATGACTCAAAAGTCCTTTCCTTTCTAGGGAGTCCTGCTGGGCGATTGCGAAATCTCTTATCTCAGCAGACATCCCTCCAGGGCAGTGGCTGGGCATATCCCACAATCCCCGCTGTAACAGAAGACAATACGGTTATCTTTGGATAAGAGAGTGAACTCTTGAGTAGCTCTTTTTTTTTTTTTCTTTAAGAGAAACACATTACATTATGCTCCATGGTCTATCTTGTCATA
This sequence comes from Coloeus monedula, assembly GCF_965178545.1. NCBI lineage: Eukaryota > Metazoa > Chordata > Aves > Passeriformes > Corvidae > Coloeus > Coloeus monedula. The sequence goes on from NC_138822.1 coordinate 57,562,994, forward strand.
ATATTCTGAATTCAAATTTAATTTAGCATTGTCGGGGTCTCCTCCCCCTGCCATGGAGCCCTGGGAGAGGGGCCCTGGGGGGGAGACACGGGGTTTCCCTGCCCCTGCTCAGCCTCGTTCCCATTGGTTGGTTTGTGTTCCCCGGTGTGGCCAAGGACCCTGGGGTCCCGTGACTGGGGGAGTTCCTGAGCAGAGCCCCGGCCATGCGGCTGGAGAAATAAACATCTCTGAAACATCTACCACGAATCTGTCCATATATATTTCTTTTCCACGGCCTCCTGGTTTAATACACGCGTGTTGCAGTATCTGCACTGTAACATAGAATTCTGGATTTGTGGAGTCTTCAAAGAATAACTTCTGAGAGTATATTTTATTCAGGTATGTTTTACAAGATGTAAACACCAGAAATGTCTTTTCAAGGACTGTATAGTCTTGCTAATTAATAATAATGTTCAAAATTACAAGATTTCATCATCTATATATTCTTCTAGCTGATGCTATTGCACTGAGCTCCTAAACTAATTATATGCTGCAAAAAGCTCCTGCAAGCCTTCCCTCTCCCAGTCGTCAGACTGGAAAATAAGTTTTAATAACACGTGTGGGAGTTCAATCTGGGGATGAACAGACCTGAATATTCAAGTGCTCTTGCCATCCACTTCTATATCAAGGCTTCTCAATGTTGAGTGCCTCTTCTGATCATAAAATAACCAGATCCAAAACAATTAGGGCCTTGAAAGCTTTGAATTTTCCTTGGGGACTTCCAGGCAGCCAGTGCAGCTGTCTGAGCAGCAGTGTAATGCTCTCCTGTCACACAGTCCCACTTAAGTGAGCTACCAGGTTCCAAATTAGTTTTGGTGTCCAAATGGTGTCATTAAATAGAAGGAGAGATTAAGGCTACATAGGGAATAAGCCAGCCAGAATCTGAAACAGCATTAATCCACAGCTTTCCAGTTGCAGGTACATCTTTCTGTAAAGTTTTAAAATGCTATGTCAACACTCATCAGGTAAGGTTAAGTGCTAAGCAAAAGTATTTATTATTGTGGGGAGGGGTATATTTTAAAGTGTATGTTCATACCCAAACTGTTCTGATGTGTCATTCATAACACATCATGCAAGAAACACTATGAACTTTCCTGTACCCCCTATTTGTTGTCAAGTATTTAGTGACAAAGCATGGCAGACATTGGTTTATGGTGGGTCTCCCTTCAAAATGTGGTTGCAATATTTAAAGAGTAGTGAAATTCTGTACTGTTCTCCTATTTTTCTTCCTTTCCTAAGGTATTTGCCCCATAATGGCAGGCCAGGCTAATACAACATGGACTGAATGGATTTTTCATGAAAAATAATTCAGAGTGTGTTCAAAAAGGGATATAGCTTCTCTAATAAATACTGGGATCACTGGGAACTGGGGAAAAGAGGGCAGTTTGCAGGACTCTGCATATGATCCTTTGATGATCTGCTATAAGCACAGATGGAGGAGGGATCATGGTAGTTTTAAGCAGGAGATGAGAAGTTCCATGAGGGGCTTCTAAGAGTGGAGGGAAAATAGGTCAGGAGAAAACTTGAAGGCAGATCTAGTAGCTGCCCTGCTTAGCAATGTATTTTAAGTAGCTCTTTGTTGGGGTTTTAGTTTAGTCTTAGGTTTTTTTTCTGTTAAAGGAATTTTCTCCCATATGCATGTTGCTAGGGGACAAATAGCTGTACTTAAGAAAGGCAAAAAAGGGAGTGGGGCGGGCCTGGCTACTTTTTTGTCTACACCTGGGTGTGGGGGCAGTTCGCTCTGAGCGTCCGGAGAGAGAAGCTGCAGAGAAAGGAGCTGCTGCTTCTTTTCTTTTGGCCGTTCTTCTCTTCCTGCTGGAAATAACGCCGGGACCCCAAAAGCCGCTTTCCCTGCCCTGCTGGAGGCCGAGCTGTGGCTGCCCTGCCCCGCTGCTGCTGCTGCTTCGAGTTTTTGCTACGCTGTAGCCCTGCTCGCCCTGCCTGCCTGGGCATCCGTGGGGTTCTCCCATCTGGATACATCTCGCCTGCCACCCGGGATTTGCGTTCGTCCCTGCCGCTCTAGCCTGCCGCTCCCGCCTGCCGTTTCCAGCCTGCTGTTCCTGAGAGTCCGGGATCGGCTGCCCAGGGGTTTGTGAAGCCTTTGTCCCATCCCTTCCCGGGATCCCAGGCCGCGGGTGCCGCGTGCTCCCCGAGCTCGCTCCGGAGCGCCCCCTGCAGCCGCGGGGGAACCATCGCACCTGCCCTGCTCACCGGGAGCCGCCAGCGCCCCTGCCGGCTGCGAGCGGAACTGCACCCGAGGGGAAAGGGCCTGACAGCCGAGAAGGCTGGGACTGGGTTTGTGTGTGCTGTTACTGCCATAGTTGTTGTTGTTTTGTTTGACTGGTTATATACATATACATATATATATATATATATATATATATATATATATATATATATAGTAAAGAACTGTTATTCCTATTTCCCACATCTTTGCCTAAAGGCCCTTGATTTCAAAATATAATAACTTGGAGGGAAAAAGGGGTTATATCTGCCACTTCAAGGGGGGCTTCTGCCTTCTTTAGCAGACACCTGTCTTTCAAAACCGAGACACTCTTGTACAGCTGGAAAGAACCAGGCTAGATTCTGAGTGATATTCCTCTTGCCTCTCCATAGATTGTAGCTGTATCTTTCTTTTACCTATGTGCATCCTATGTTAAGCAGAGCATTTCTCTTATTCATTTCCTACTGTAGTAAATGCTGGTGAGTAGGCTGGGCCTAGGTGAGTATATAAGCTTGTTTGATATTTGATGAAACCTGCTTCCTCTCCTGAGGAGGTCGTTGTGCATTGGTGTCCTCTTGCAAAATGTTGGAGCAATGGCTGAAGGAGAGGGTTCCTCTGCACAGGGCTCAGTTCAGCTGGTCTCCTCAGGCTGACCAAGCATCCAGGCTATCCTGTCTGGTGTTCTAAAGGATATAATGATTTTCACCTGTTGGAGAGATAGCCTTCAACTATACGGAATCATTGGGGAAAGCTGGTTTTGACCCTGCCTTTTCTGTAATGTGCCTTGAGTGGTTGAAAACAAAATCTTTCATCAAACAGCTCTTAGTGGAGCAGAAACCGAACCAGTGTGTGCTTTGTGGACCTGATAGAGTCCCAAGCCCCTTCATGTTACAATAATAGTTATAGCAATCCCAGGGGGAGATAAAATTCTGGCTTTAGTTCCAGAAAAGCATTCTTCCTGCTGTTGATAGGAGAGAGGAAGCAAAGATTAAAAAAAAAAAAACCACCAAAAAAAACCCCACAAAACCAAATCAACCAAACAAACCCCCAAAAAACCATAAGGAGGGGACTTACATTTTGTCAAAATACACTAAGATTATAGCACTTTCTGATCCACACATTTTTTGAAAAAAAATCCCAAAGAGATGTTGTCATTAGGAAAGCAGAAGTAAGTTCAGAGAGCATCTTGAATATAACCATTGTCCTGAGAGAAACCTTGGGCCATGTTTGAGTCAGAGGAAACAGTGACTGAATTTTGCTGTTTACTTTTTTCAGGTAGGAATGGCAAACAATTCTCTAATCTCAGAGGGACAAAGGGCACTGAGTTCCACTCTTGGTCACCTTCATATAAAACATAAAATATTTTCATTCTAGAAGCAGAAGATTTTCCTAGTTCATGCTGCTAAAATTGGGTAAAACTTGTTTCCATGCACTTCACAATAAAATCAGGAGGGTGATACCTATTGCCAGCAGACGGGTTATATTTTGCTTTGGAGAGTTCTCAGAAAGTTATCTTAATGCAAAAGCGAGGTTACTAATTTGGGCACATGTTGACTTTTCCCTCTAGGTACTCCTAGGTGTTTTCTCCTTAATTTTAGCATCACTCACACTGCTTAGCAAACATCAAAGAGATTCCATTAGTGTAGAGATACACAGGTCTCTGCCTCTCTCCTCCAGTTTTCAGCCACAGAACACCGTGAGAATATCCCACAGATGAGCAGAAACAGGCAATTAACAAGGGAAACAAGATGATTCATGCTAGTCTTTTGACCTCAGCAGGATTTCTCTTTCACTCGTGAAACCACTAGCAAATTTAGTCCACTGCCGTTCACCTGCTTTTCCAAAAAAACATGACTCCTTCCATGAAACACTGCCATGGGTCTTGACAGCAATAACTGCCTCTGACCACCCAACCCACAGGTTAGTGTCAGTGTCCAACCTCGGATAAACGTTCTTCTTCTCTCCTCACCAAATTTTCAGCCCAGACACATAATCAGTTCTCAAGGCAGTTGTGACAGAGCTGGAATAAAGGCAGGCAACCAACAGCACATGTGCAGCAAAACATGCTTAGGCCTCTGGCACCACCACAACGAGGCCGCCAAAAGTTGTTGCTGATGCCGTTTAGTTGCTGGAAATGAGTTTTTCTATGGGCAGCTAGAATTATCAGAACAATCAGTAGAGGGAATAGCTGTCTTTCTGAATAACTGAACCAAAAAATAGGCTTTTGACAGGATTATCATAAGCTCTGGCCAACACCAACAAAAAAAGGATTCCAAAGCTAATAAAGCTGTTGTGGGGTCATCAAATGGCTTTATTTGGAATTCTTTACCTTCCCTATTCATTACCTGCCTCTTGGCAGTTCTGAGAATGATGAATTCAGGTTGCAAGGAGAAGCCATTATAAATAAGGAGCCATCTCTGGATGCTCCATAAGTCACCCATAATTGTGTAATCACAGGAGCACATGTGTGGTAGGGAAGGTAAATTGTCTATCTGTCCAACATGAATGGGAGTTGGACACCACGCTTTTGGGTTTAAGTTGTTCTGGCCATCCCTAGAGAGTGGCTAGGGGCTAGAAATAGAGCTAGTGATGAATGTGTGGAAGAGATACTTTTTTTTTTGCAGCAGGTACATGCCATATTGTGGTGGTACCAGCTCCCAAGAGAACAGTTCTTTCATCACTGTACTTCAGGCACTCCCTCAGCAACACCAGCATCATCTTGCCTTCAGCCCATGTCAGCAGTGCAGCCACAGCTGTTCGCAGCCCAAATGACTGCCTTGCCTGGGCTGGTCAACACTCTGCATGTTTCTAGAACTATCTGAGAAGTAACTATGCTAGATCTGTGCCATACATAAGAATTTCAAGAATACAGTATGGTGTGAAGGACATAATATAGTGTGAAGGAGCACTAGGGTGTTGAATATGTCTTTATGACAACAGGCTTTCACCATGTAGTAAGGTGGAGTTAAGTCAGAACTCAGCAGCATGTACAGCGTGGTCATGCTGTGAACAGTGAAGAGCTGTTAGAATCTTGAGTCAACTGTGATGGATACTCACATGAAGTACCCTCCAACTGAAAGGAGTGTAGGGAGGTAAAATCCTATAGAAAGTATATTTAGCTTTGCATACATTGTGGCTTGAACCTATTTAGAATTTCATTGATTGGTTGTCTGTATGTGTTGGGGTTTTTTTCTGCTTTCAATTTTTTAGGTTTATCATTTTTCTACAAATAACACAGGGAAGCTACGTCATGCTGGTGTTGAAAAAGGAAAACACTAATCTTAGAGATTAATATAGAAGAAGATCTCTACAGATACAAAGGGTACCTAAAGGGCTGAGGCAGAAAATGCCTTCTAACCATTGTTGTGTGCTTTGTGCTTGTGTATCTGGCCCTGCTTGAGTCCAGGTGGGTATTGCAACAGGCAGAGGCCAATCTGGTGTCACCACCTGGACTGAACAGCTGATTCAGGGTTTTGACATAAAATGAAACCAATAAGTTTGATGTAGAATAGAGTAAAATTTCTTTAAAGTTTGTAGCAAAAATTATCTTCAAGTTTAAATTGGGTTTAACAAAGCCACAGCAATTTTTTGTAGACTCAAATCAAAACCATAAGCTGGCCATTTGAAAAAGGAAGGAGGATGAGGTAGGCTCTAACTTTATCCTTCTTTCCCAAGAAAACAGAGTTTATGATAGCATCTTGGTAACATATATGTTTGTATTCTTCCCATTGACCCTATTTCAACTTTGATTTTTCTAGATATTTTTGTAAAATCAGTTAAGGGATAAAGATATAAAAAAAATTGTTCCAGAAAATCCTATGCATATTTATGTCAGGGTAGACAAAGAGCTGTACACAAAGTTTGTGATCTCCCAAGGAGACAATGTGAATTTAGTCCTACCAGGCACAAAACCCCAAAACAATAGAAAAAACAGGCAGAGAAGAGCCAAGTGAAAATAACCCTTGTAAGCTCCACTTACAAAATTTTGATTCTTTCAGAGCATCCAAACACACCTAGCACCAAACAGCAACATCACAATGTGCTGTTCCTACTAGTTCAAATTCTAACACCAATGTGATTTGTCCAATCTGTGTAATTCTCCATTCTGTATTCCCAACAGTGGAAGAGACTAAGCAGTCCTCAACCATTTGATGCTGTATTAAATTGCATTTCAGTTTGCTTGTACTGACAACAATTAATCTGAAGACCTACCTTTTTTCTTTTCTTCTTTTTTTGAGCTGTGTGTTTTGTGTGGTAGGAAGAGGAAAGAGCCTTGACTTTAATGTCTTTGCTGCATGAGCTTAGAATAATAGGGCGTAGATGACTGAATTGATTCCTGGTTAAACTCAGCTGAAGTAAATTGACTGATTGGGTTTGCAGTCCTGGTTTCTGGCTTCTCTCCCAGCAGCAAAGGAGCAACTTCCATCAAGCACACTGGTGAATGTAGTGATGGCAATGATCCAGAGTGCAACATGACTACAGAGAAGGGAGAGGCAGGCATCTTTCTGTACAGAAAGTCAGCTGTCCTTGATGTGCTTTTAAGCACTCTAGTCATTTATGATGGTTAGAAAATAAAGCATTTGTGAATTGAAGTTCAGGAAAAGAATTGTGTCTGTAGTTTGTCCTTTCTGGGCTCTTCTTCTGTCACCAAAAATAGGTTCTTCCTAAGCAAAGCTTGCAGGTTCTTGATATGTTTTAATGATTATAAATCACAGAAAACAGAATGCTGTCCTCAAAGGCACTGTCTGTCCCTGTTTGAGTGTATATGACCAAATGGATCTTGTCAACTATACCTACTGCATTTTTGAAACATCTTTCCATGGAGCATTTAGAGGGATGCAAACTTCTAACTTTTGGGGATAATGGGAAGACAGTAACTTGTTTTGTTTGTCCAGTTGTTTTCCCAGGGAACTTGTCTGAATATTATTTTACTGTGTTACTGTTTTTTGACCTGGGATTGTCCTAGTATTATGTTTAGGTCTTTCCAAATTACTTAGGAAATTTTGGGTTTGGCATTTTCTTTTTTTTAACCTACTCCTTCTTAGGGCTGTGATCTCACAAACTCTCTGTATGCATGTTTTATTGTCTTTAATTTTGTACAGAGGGATATGGAACACAGTAACGTCAGTGACAAACCTGGCTGTAGGGCAGGAAAAAGAATTGACTCACTGCCTGAAAGCAGGGAATTGGTAATGATATAAAAAAGCAGTTCTACCAGTGGCTTAAACCTGCTTAAACGTTTGTGCTATCAGAAAGATTATTTCTACTGCTATTTGTTCAGATATCTTTGTGAGAAACACCTAATGGCTGCCACAAAAAACCTAAAAAATTGTTTCCAAAAGGGTCACTTTTCAGGCTTTTCTTACTGTGTTTGTGAAGGTGCAAGGGTTACTTCCACTCTCTTTATTTGCACATGTGTGGAAATAGAAGTTAATCAGTCACAACAGAGTATTTCCTTCCAAGCAACCCAAACTCCCACCCCAGTCACAACATGCTGGCAGCTTCGTAGGTACCCATTCAGCTTTTCTTCTCTGGTTTGGCAGCCAGTAGTACCTAATCCAAGCTCTCGCCTTACAGGCCACAGATTCAGTCCTTCCCTCAGGCCACCTTAGGTTCTGCTTTGCCACATGGAAGCTGCTGCCTCACTGTCTCCCATTTGAAGAGAGACAGAAGTTGGGCCCTTCTGTGACAGTACAGCAAGGCAAGAGGCCACCTTCTTTGCCTTTGACAGTGGGAAAGGAGGCCCAATATTCTTCAACAAACCTTGATTTGCTGTTATTTTCTGCAAACCTGTAAAGTGGGCAGTTCTTCGTCAATGTCTGCCACACTGCTTCTGTTCGCAGAACACCTTCAGTTTTGCATGACTGTCTTGCATCTTTGTCAGGCTGTATCCTTGTGGCTCTCTGCTGCTTGAAAAGAGGGGAATTTGGGTTTTGTTCACTCAGTGAAAACAGGATTTCCCAAACTCATTCAGCATTGCTGTTGGGTTTGAAATTTTTCCACTTAAGAACAGAGAGTTTGGCATATAACCACCTTATTTTTAGTTGGGTGTCAGTGAAATGGGTCTCTGCTGTTATTCTGTCTCTTTCCTCCCACCTCCTGCCTCTTTTTGTCTGTGGAAAAGATGGGTCAGATGGGAAGGTGTAAGAAATCTTTGTAGGCATGAAAAAGAAAGAACTTTTTGTCCAGGCTGTATTTATATAGTGAACTGGGAGAATGTGTGTTATCGTTGGGTTTTTTCCCTACTGAGACAATCAATTCAACATAACTGCGAAGGTGAGTATTGCTATACAGATGGCTGTGTATCAACCTACTCCCACAAATGCCATGGGTTAGAAAAACCAAAAATCTCATTAGCTGATACAACAGTAACATGGATACTGTTATTTATTCTATCTGGCAGCCCTGAGATAAGGGACTGTGGTCCATGGTCTATGCTGATGACTACCACATCAGCTGGGATGGTGCTGTGGAAGGCAGACTCCTCCAGAGTACTGTATCTGCAAGGAGCCCTGTGAAGGAGGGTCATGGGGCTGAGGTTTTCCTGTTATTGCTACAGGTTCCACAATAGGTCAAAGTTTCACATTTGTTGCCTAAACTGAGCTTAAGTTTTCTCCCAACTCTGCGCAGTATGGGATGGGATTAGGCCTCTTCCCAGAAGCTGTGGGAGGTAATTGTCCTGCTCTCCTCTGCACTGGGGCAGCCTCATCTTGAGTCCTTGTGTGCAGTTCTGGGTGCCATGATGGAAGAAATAGATCCATTAGAGAGGGTGTAAAGCAGGGTCACGAAGATGGTGAAGGGCCTTGAGGGGAAGCCGTGTGAGGAGTGGCTGAGGTCATTTGGTCTGTTCAGCCTGGAGGAGAAGAGACAGAGGGGAGACCTCACTGCAGTTACAACTTCCTTGTGAGGGGAAGAGGAGGGGCAGGCACTGATCTCTTCTCTGTGGTGACAGTGACAGGACCCGAGGGAATGGCTTGAAATTGTGTCAGGGAAGGTTTAAGCTGGATATCAGGAAAAGGTTCTTCACCCAGAAGGTGGTTGGGCCCTGGAAACAGGCTCCCCAGGGAAGTGGTTGCAGCACTGAGCCTGACAGAAGCATTTGGACAAAGCTCTCAGGTACATGCTGTGACTCTTGGGGACATCTTTTGCAGGACCGGAAGCTGGACTTTATGATTCTGATGGGTCCCTCCCAACTGAGGATCCTCTGTGATTCCATGGGGCACGAGCTTATCCTCGGGCAGGACCGTGTGTGCTGGGACAGTGTGTGCTGGGACGGTGTGTGCTGGGACGGTGTGTGCTGGGACGGTGTGTGCTGGGACAGTGTGTGCTGGGACGGTGTGTGCTGGGGCGGTGTGTGCTGGGGCAGTGTGTGCTGGGACGGTGTGTGCTGGGACTGTGTGCTGGGGCAGTGTGTGCTGGGACGGTGTGTGCTGGGACGGTGTGTGCTGGGGCGGTGTGTGCTGGGGCGGTGTGTGCTGGGGCGGTGTGTGCTGGGACTGTGTGTGCTGGGACGGTGTGTGCTGGGACGGTGTGTGCTGGGGCGGTGTGTGCTGGGGCGGTGTGTGCTGGGACGGTGTGTGCTGGGACAGTGTGTGCTGGGACGGTGTGTGCTGGGACTGTGTGCTGGGACGGTGTGTGCTGGGGCGGTGTGTGCTGGGACGGTGTGTGCTGGGACAGTGTGTGCTGGGACGGTGTGTGCTGGGACTGTGTGCTGGGACGGTGTGTGCTGGGGCGGTGTGTGCTGGGGCGGTGTGTGCTGGGGCGGTGTGTGCTGGGACTGTGTGTGCTGGGGCAGTGTGTGCTGGGGCGGTGTGTGCTGGGGCGGTGTGTGCTGGGGCGGTGTGTGCTGGGACTGTGTGTGCTGGGGCAGTGTGTGCTGGGGCGGTGTGTGCTGGGGCGGTGTGTGCTGGGACGGTGTGTGCTGGGGCAGTGTGTGCTGGGACTGTGTGTGCTGGGACTGTGTGTGCTGGGGCAGTGTGTGCTGGGACGGTGTGTGCTGGGACGGTGTGTGCTGGGGCGGTGTGTGCTGGGACGGTGTGTGCTGGGGCCGGACAGTGTGTGCTGGGACGGTGTGTGCTGGGACAGTGTGTGCTGGGGCAGTGTGTGCTGGGACGGTGTGTGCTGGGACGGTGTGTGCTGGGACAGTGTGTGCTGGGACTGTGTGCTGGGACGGTGTGTGCTGGGACGGTGTGTGCTGGGACAGTGTGTGCTGGGACTGTGTGCTGGGACGGTGTGTGCTGGGGCGGTGTGTGCTGGGACGGTGTGTGCTGGGGCAGTGTGTGCTGGGGCGGTGTGTGCTGGGACTGTGTGTGCTGGGGCCGCGGGGCGCGCTGGACCCGGGATCCCCCGAGTACGGGCAGGGGCACAACGCCCGCGAGGGGGCGTCCAACGCCGCGGGAGGGCCGCGCGGGGACCCGGGGCTGACGGGGGTGGCGCCCGGGGAGGCGGGCCGAGCCGAGCCGAGCCGAGCCGAGCCGAGCCGAGCCGAGCCGAGCCGAGCCGAGCCGAGCCGAGCCGACGGTACGCGGGAAAGCCAAGCCAGGCTGTGGCGTTCTTTTCCCGGCCCTCAGTCGAGGAAGGCACCTGGAAGGGCGGTGGCAGCGCCAAGAGGGGTGCGAGGTAAGGCGGGGGCGGTTGCGATGGGTCAGGGCGGGACACGCGAGGGTAGGGTCGGTGTCACCGCCTACAAACTTCCCGCCCTGAGCGGGACGCGTTTGCGGCGCGGCAGCTGGCCGCACGCTCTCCGCTGCGCTCGGTCCGAGCGGAGGTGACAGCCCTGCCCAGTTCCTCCCTATCCCGCGGGGACTGCCGTGCGCGGGGGCTCGGCCGGTGCCCGCCCCGCCGGGAGGAGCTCCTGCTCCCGCAGCCGCACTGCCGTGGCGGCACCGAGCCTCGTCCTTCGGCAGGCGCGGGCGGGGGGCGGAACCTGCCCCTGGTCCCGGCCGGAATGACAGGTGCTGGATGCTGCCTGAGAGGACGGGACGGTGCTGGTGAGCGCGTTTCGCTCCGAGCAGCAGCCGCTGGGCTACAGCCCGCACGAAGGTGCCCTTTTCCAAGTGCTCCTCTTTAATTTTTTGTGGGTTTTTTGTTTGTTTGTTTGTTCGTTTCCCTTTCCCTCTCCCCGTCCCGTCTCAGAGGTAGGTCGCTGCGTGCTTTCTCCAGAGCTTCAGGAGCCGGCTCGGTGCTGCGCGGGAACCGCGGGCTGTCTTGGACCTGTTGCCCACGGCGGGTGCCCGACAGCGGGAGGGACGAGCTGGGCCCGGCTGGGCGCAGAGCTCTCGCCGCCTCGCTGCACTGTGCTCTGGCGCAGGGAGGCGAGGTCCGGAGCCCTGCGTGCTGCTCCTGTTGTAACCGTGTTGAGCAAAGGGATGGGAGATTCAGCCGGGAGCTTGTCTTCTCAGCAAACGCTGAGACACAGCCTCTTGAAAATGGCAATTTTGCTGCACTTTCTTTAATGCTGTGGGTGAAGTTAGTGTTTCAAGAAACCTGCCGTGCAGCTGATCTGCCAGGTCTTTTAGTTGTGGAAACAGAGGTTCAGGGTGCTGGATTTTACTTTTAGTTTGCAAGGTTACTCAAGGAAAAATGGTTTGTGTTAAACTCCTTGTTCCCTAGTGGAACACAGTGTTTGAAATCCCTGCAAGTCTTTGCAATCACAGTGTGACAGCCTGACAGCTGGCTTCTCAGAGACTGACCCAGGGTTTGTCATGGAGAAATGAGTATTTGCCAGTGCAAGGACTCGCAAGCCATAGAGGTACCTCCCTGTTGAGTTAAAAGAGAAGAACTGTGGTGCAAGTACAGAGTGGCCCTGGTTAGCAGAGGCTCCTGCAGAGTCCTGCTTGAAGCTGATTGACCCTGCAGATCTTCTGTCTTCTGGCAAGACTGCTGCCATTTGAAGATGTAGAGGCCTTCTTGCTCCCATTTGATGGTCAAATCAGCCTGTTCTGGGGCTGGTTGTGGACAGCTTTCATAAATAAAATATTCTGATTTAATATTTTATTCATGTATGATTATCAAAAGGACAGAGGTGTTTGAGGACCCTTCCCACCCCTGATTAGATTTCAGTAATTTCTTGAATAGGCAGCAGGATTACTTCTACTCTCCAAGCCATCTGTATTTTACACACAGATATAATATGTATTTAATGGGCGATACTTGTGAGACAATCTTCTGGACATACCTAACTTGAAATTTTATGGACTGGTTACACTGCAGTAGAAAGAGAAGAGCCTGTTTCCCTCTTTTCCACAGCAAAGCATGTTATTCAAGATTTGCAAACTTCTCTGAGTGGATGTACTAGTTTGAAAACAAACCAGTGGGAGGCACCAAGTCAGAATAACAATTTAATGGGGAAGTTAAAGAAAAGGAAAGAAAAAAACTAAAAGAAAACACTGGTTCAAACTGACAGAGTCAAGATACAACCTGAGTCCCTGTTGTGGGTGGTGGTAGCAGTCTGCTAGAATGGTGGCTGCAGTCCTCTGAAGCGGTGATCCTGTAGAAAAGAGGGTCTGCTCTTCCTCAGAAGGTCCAGTGGTGGCTGTGTAGCTCCTGTCCTCTGGAAATCCAGTGGAAAGGCCTCCTCTCTGGTGTTCAGCCTCAGCTTATATCCACGCTGGGATGCTTGGTTCCTCCCTCTGGGTGGAGCATCTCACAATGGGGTAATGAGTCATGAGGCCAGGTGTTGATTGGGCTCATTAACAGATGATAGTCCAGAGGGAGTTATCTATGAGTCATGCAGCAGGACAATGATGGGCCATTAACAGCAAGATAGTCTGGGGGGAGGAGGCAAGGAAACACTGCCCCACCTGATTTCAACGGCTGATGGGGATGGTAATAGAATACACTGCAACCCAGGACATTATCCACCCCTTATTCTATTACCATCTACATCATCCCAAATCAATACCTTCTTTAAACTCTACACACACATACATATATATATATATATACAATGAAACCCTACGCACTGTTCTCACCTAAGATTAGGTCTCCTTGTGGTACACAATGGGTTTCCCCATCTTTTTGCATTACCCACCAAGTGCAACCAGGTCCTTGAGCAAAGACAATCCCACGGATGGGTTTGCCTTTGCCTGAGGTGGGATTGATCCAAACAGTCTTTCCTAAAATACCCCTCAGGTGTACCGCAGGGACTCTGTCTCCATCCACTGTGTGCAAGGGTTCAGACTCGGCGGGACCAGCTCGATTGATGGACCCTCGGGTATTGACCATCCAGGTGGCCTTTGCTAAGTTCACTTCCCAATTTTTGAAGGTCCCCCCACCAAGTGCCTTTAGGGTGGTTTTAAGTAGTCCATTGCAGCGTTCAACTTTTCCAGCAGCTGGTGCATGATAAGGAATATGATATATCCATTCAATACCGTGTTCTCTGGCCCAGGTGTTGATGAGGCTGTTCTTAAAATGAGTCCCGTTGTCCGACTCGATCCTGTCAGGGGTGCCATGTCTCCACAGGACTTGCTTTTCCAGGCCCAGGATGGTGTTCCGGGCTGTAGCATGGGGCACAGGGTAGGTCTCCAGCCATCCAGTTGTCGCTTCAACCATGGTCAACACGTAGCGCTTGCCTTGGCGGGTTTGGGGAAGGGTGATGTAATCAACCTGCCAGGCTTCCCCATACCTGACCATCGTCCACCGTACCACAGAGGCTTCACCTGCTTGGCCTGTTTGATTGCAGCACAGGTCTCACAACTGTGGATGACCTGTGAGATGCTGTCCATGGAAAGGTCCACCCCTCGGTCACGGGCCCATCGGTATGTTGCATCTCTCCCCTGATGACCAGAGGCATCATGGGCCCAACGAGCTAGGAATAATTCTCCCTTGTGCTGCCAGTCCAGATCCACCTGAGATACTTTCACCTTAGCAGCTCGGTCCACCTGCTCATTGTTGCGATGCTCTTCATTAGCCCGACTCTTGGGTACGTGCGCATCCACGTGTCGAACCTTCATGGTCAGCTTCTCTACTCGGGTGGCGATGTCCTGCCAAATCTCAGCGGCCCAGATGGGTTTCCCTCTGCGCTGCCAGTTGGCCTTTCTCCAGCGATCCAGCCATCCCCACAGAGCATTAGCTACCATCCATGAGTCGGTGTAGAGATAGAGCCTCGGCCACTTCTCTCGTTCAGCAATATCCAAAGCCAGCTGGACGGCTTTAAGCTCTGCAACCTGACTCGATCCACCTTGTCCCTCGGTAGCTTGTGCAACTCGTCGTGTGGGGCTCCATACTGCAGCTTTCCACTTTTGGTTAGCGCCTACAATTCGGCAGGAACCATCAGTGAAGAGGGCATAACGTCTTTCAGTCTCCGGTAGCTCATTATATGGTGGGGCTTCCTCAGCACGAGTCACTTGCTCTTCCTCTTCTTCAGAAGATAATCCAAAAGTCTCACCTTCAGGCCAGTTTGTTATAATTTCTAGAATCCCAGGGCGATTCGGGTTTCCAATAAGGGCACGCTGTGTGATGAGGGCGATCCATTTGCTCCATGTGGTGTCGGTGGCGTGATGCGTGGAAGGAACCTTTCCCTTGAACATCCAACCCAGCACCGGTAGTTGGGGTGCCAGAAGCAACTGTGCTTCAGTGCCAATTACCTCAGAGGCAGCTTGGACTCCTTCATAGGCTGCCAAGATTTCCTTCTCTGTGGGAGTGTAGTTGGCTTCAGACCCTCTGTAGCTTCGGCTCCAGAATCCCAGTGGTCGGCCCCGAGTCTCACCAGGCACCTTCTGCCAGAGGCTCCAGGACAGACCATTGTTCCCGGCTGCAGAGTAGAGCACGTTCTTCACCTCTGGTCCTGTTCTGACTGGGCCAAGGGCTACCGCATGAGCGATTTCCTGTTTGATCTGGGCGAAGGCTTGCTGCTGTTCAGGGCCCCAGTGGAAATCATTCTTCTTGCGAGTAACCAGGTAGAGAGGGCTCACGATCTGGCTGTACTCGGGAATGTGCATCCTCCAGAAACCTATGGCGCCTAGGAAAGCTTGTGTTTCCTTCTTGTTGGTCGGTGGAGACATTGCTGTGATCTTATTGATGACCTCAGTGGGAATCTGACGCCGTCCATCTTGCCACTTTACTCCCAGGAACTGGATCTCTTGAGCAGGTCCCTTGACTTTGCTCCTTTTGATGGCAAAGCCAGCTTCCAGGAGAATCTGGATGATTTTCTCTCCTTTCTCAAACACTTCCTTTGCTGTGTTTCCCCACACAATGATGTCATCGATGTATTGCAGATGTTCTGGAGCCTCACCCTTTTCCAATGCAGTCTGGATCAGTCCGTGGCAAATGGTGGGACTGTGCTTCCACCCCTGGGGCAGTCGATTCCAGGTGTATTGCACACCCTTCCAGGTAAAAGCAAACTGGGGCCTGCATTCTGCTGCCAAAGGAATGGAGAAGAAGGCATTGGCAATGTCAATAGTAGAGTACCACTTCGCTGCTTTGGACTCCAGCTCGTACTGAAGTTCCAACATGTCCAGCACAGTGGCGCTCAATGGTGGTGTGACCTCATTCAGGCCACGGTAGTCCACCGTCAGCCTCCATTCTCCACTGGACTTACGCACTGGCCATATAGGGCTGTTGAAAGGTGAATGGGCCTTGCTGACCACCCCTTGGCTCTCCAGTTGGCGAATCATCTCATGGATGGGAACCACAGAGTCTCTGTCGGTGCGGTATTGCCGGCGGTGCACTGTTGCTGTGGCGTTTGGCACCTGTTGTTCTTCAACTCTCAGCAGTCCCACAGCAGAGGGGTCATCTGAGAGGCCAGGCAATGTACTCAGTTGTCTGATATCTTCTGTCTCCACAGCAGCTATCCCAAAAGCCCAACGATGTCCTTTTGGGTCCTTGAAATACCCATTTCTGAGATAGTCTATGCCAAGAATGCACGGGGCCTCCGGGCCCGTCACGATGGGGTGTTTCTGCCACTCATTCCCAGTTAAACTCACTTCAGCTTCCAGTACAGTCAGCTGCTGGGATCCTCCTGTCACTCCAGAAATAGAAATGGGTTCTGCTCCCACATACCTTGATGGCATCAGAGTACATTGAGCACTGGTGTCAACCAAAGCCGTGTATTTTTGTGGGTCAGATGTGCCAGGCCATCGGACCCACACAGTCCAAAAGACCCGATTCTCCCTTTCCTCTACCTGGCTAGAGGCAGGGCCCCTCTATTCCTGGTCATGTTGCATGTTGCTCCCTTCCGGTGAATACGTTCCTGAGGTCCCTTCAAGAGGATCGGTCATATTATCATTCCAGTACCGTCTGGAGTTCTGTGTGCGAGAGACCGGAGCAATATTGACTCTAGGTGCGCTTCTTGTGGTAGTTGTCCCTCTTTTTAGTTCACGTACCCGAGCTGCTAAGGAGGAGGTGGGTTTTCCGTCCCACTTACTCATGTCTTCTCCATGTTCCTGAAGGAAAAACCAGAGGTTACCTCGTGGGGTGTATCCTCTCTCCCTGGTTGGGGGACGCCGGCTCCTAATGGCAGAGACTCTTGTTGGTTCTGGAGAGATCGGGTAAATCTCTTCCTTAAGTTCCTTTTTCAGTTTCTGATGGCCTTCTTCAATCAAGCTCCGGACTTGCTCAGCCAAAAGACTTGTTTCCACGGATGAGACATGGGTGCGAAACGGGGCTGTGACGGTGTCCTCATAAATCCTCAGTTTGTTCACCAAGACGCCCACCCTGTCCTCACCTTCCCTCCATTGCAGCGTTGCCAGGTAACGGGAGTATATCTCTGGTCCAAGGCGTGCGAACCTCAACCACATCTGTGACGTGCACTGGACACCATCTGGGCTCTTAGGAAATCTCTCGTCTTCTGAGAAAATGATCTCCAGCACAGCCAATTCCCTCAGGCACCGGATACCTTGTTCCATTGTGCTCCATTTCCCTTGGTGCACCTGGAGGTCTTCTTTACAAAGGTACCTGTCCCTTACACTTGTAAGCAGTCGCCGCCAGAGGCTGAGAGCTTCTTGGGTTCTCCCGATCCCCTGGTCAATGACCACATCCCGGGACAGAGATCCCAGTTGCCTGGCCTCACTTCCGTCCAGAATGGTGTCATTGGCTGCAGCGTCCCAGATGCGGAGCAGCCAGGTCAGGATAGACTCGTTTGTCTGGCGGGTGAATTCCCTCTGCAGGTCACGCAGCTCACCCAGGGATAGCGACCGAGTGATGATCTCTGGCTCTGCCTCTTCTGCTGGGTGCGAAGGTCCTGCTGCATCCTCGTCAGTCACAATGCGGGCTGATTTGCTTTTTGATTTCTTCTTCTGAATGGGGGCAACTGCAATTGGTTTAGGCTATTCTGGTTCGGTGATAGTTTGCATGGGGACGCTGAGAGTGCTTTTGGTTCCCTTCTCTGTGTCAGTCTGCGTGGACATGGACGCTGTTGTCTTGCATCTGGGTTCTTTCTCCTCGGTGTCAGTCTGCGTAGACATGGACGCTGTTGCTTTGCATTTGGTTTCTTTCTCCTCTGTGTCAGTCTGCGTAGACATGGACGCCGTTGTCTTGCATCTGGGTTCTTTCTCCTCGGTGCCAGTCTGCGTAGACATGGACGCTGTTGCTTTGCATTTGGTTCCTTTCTCCTCTGTGTCAGTCTGCGTAGGCATGATGTTTGTTGCTCTGCTCTTTTTCTCTCCCTCATCCTGAGGATGCTGTGCCATGGCTCTGATTCTAAGCATGGTGTACATGGTGCAGGCTGTACAGAGAAGACAAAGCAGAACTGACAGCAAGTTTATGCCGTCTTTGACATCCAGAGGGAATTCAATATTTTCAAAAACTGCTGTGCCTGGCCTGAAAGGCTGGAAGAAACCACTCTCTACTCCTCCCACCAGGGGCTGGGTGCGATTGTTGAGGAGATCCCAGACATAGGAGCCCAGACTAGGACAGCCAAGCAAAACTGAGTATATACTCTGAATGGTATTCATCGCCTCGCAGGTTATTATGCTGTAGACATAATAAACCATTAAAGCAATTCTCATACCATTCCCTGGTTTTAACAGGAGTAATACTACAGGCAGGTAGTTCCCCATGTGAGGAAAAATATAGAGAGCAAGATACAGTACCCACATAGACAAGCTGAGCACCATGGTGAATAGGTTTCCGTTAACACAAAATTGTAATTCTGACTTTCTCTCAGAGCTGCCCCACGTTGGGCGCCAAATTATGTACTAGTTTGAAAACAAACCAGTGGGAGGCACCAAGTCAGAATAACAATTTAATGGGGAAGTTAAAGAAAAGGAAAGAAAAAAACTAAAAGAAAACACTGGTTCAAACTGACAGAGTCAAGATACAACCTGAGTCCCTGTTGTGGGTGGTGGTAGCAGTCTGCTAGAATGGTGGCTGCAGTCCTCTGAAGCGGTGATCCTGTAGAAAAGAGGGTCTGCTCTTCCTCAGAAGGTCCAGTGGTGGCTGTGTAGCTCCTGTCCTCTGGAAATCCAGTGGAAAGGCCTCCTCTCTGGTGTTCAGCCTCAGCTTATATCCACGCTGGGATGCTTGGTTCCTCCCTCTGGGTGGAGCATCTCACAATGGGGTAATGAGTCATGAGGCCAGGTGTTGATTGGGCTCATTAACAGATGATAGTCCAGAGGGAGTTATCTATGAGTCATGCAGCAGGACAATGATGGGCCATTAACAGCAAGATAGTCTGGGGGGAGGAGGCAAGGAAACACTGCCCCACCTGATTTCAACGGCTGATGGGGATGGTAATAGAATACACTGCAACCCAGGACAGTGGACCAATAGTTCTGACAGTTGTGCTTCCCTGCTCCATGCGACACAGAAAAGAGCATTCCTGGAACACAAAAAAAACCCCCACATAACAAAAAACCAAACCACACCAAAAAAAAAAAAAACAAACATCAGAAGGAGGAAACTGTTTTGTTGCGGTTTTTTGTTTGTGGTTTTTTTTGACAGAGAATATGCACATCTGAAAGAGGGGTGTAGGGTAGAAAGAAAGAAAGAAAAGAAGTACAAGGTAGAATTCAGTCAAGCAATACTGAATTTCAGAAAGTGCTAAAGAGAAAAGGAGGTGGGTGCAGAATAGCATGATGTTGCTTGGCATCCAGCCTCTTGGAATGATGATTTTATACAGTTTGCTGGTGTGTTGGTGTAGTAGCTGGTGCTGCTTAGAATGCCTTAGTGAGTGATGTGAGACTTGGGACTGGACCAGATCACGTCAGGTTCTTTGCTGGTGTTTCTCTCCTGAAAAATATTCTTTATTGACTGCCAGCAAAATACTTGGCATTTTTAGGTCCCTGGGGAAAGTACTTGTGCTTTGTAATAGAAACAGAAGCAGAGAGGTCCAAGTGCCCTGGGAACAAGGATCACAGAGTCATTTGGAATAGCAGTTGTTTAAAAATATTACAGGAAAAACATGGTACTGGTCTTTGTTTAATATTTAGTCTTTATCAGTCGTTAGGTAAACTGAGATTTCAGATGGAATATTTTTTAGTCAAAACATAATGTTATTTTCATTCTTCTGTTTTAGGCTATTATCTCAGGATTAGATGCTTCAGTAGTACCTTTGACAGATAGATGAGTATCTTGTGAGCCTCTTCTGAGCCAGGGACTTAGGCAAGGACTGTCCAGATAAGATAGACAGAGAAACCTAAAATGAGTAAAATATAACTGGAAATTTAAACGATGTACTCTAGAAGTAGATTTATTTCCAGAGAAATTTACACCATACTATTCCACTAAAGTGTTCTGGTGATGGGTAATTAGTATATTAGTATATTAAAGGAGAAATACTTACAATGAACTACAGGTATGGCTGAAGATCAGTTAATCAGTTATGCACAGAGTAACTGAGAGGTTCTTTTAAAGGCATTTGGACCAGACAAGGAAAGCAGAGGAGGTTTTGGTCACTGTTCTTGTTACCCAGTCTTGCTGCCACAGATGCCAAGAAGATTTTTGCCTTTTCTTTTATACCCCTGTTATACCTTTTTACAACTTCTGTATTCCTGGTGCTTTTTGCCTACATTCTTGGTCTTGTTTGTCAAACTGAGAGACTAACATTTTAGAAGCTTCGTAGCCGGGGATCAGTGTGCCCCAGACCCCAAGGTCCTCTCCAGAACACATCCTGTAAACCAAGATAGAACCATCCAGGGGAAGGTTCCTTAGAGAAGGGGGCTCACTTGAGCCTCTCATTGGGGAATCTTTGATAGATATGTTAATTAGTAAAACCTATAATGTTATACCTGATCGTTTGGGGTGGGCATTTCGGTAGGGTGCATTTTGATGCACATGACCTGGACGTGTACACCTAAGGATCCTTAAAATAAATACCAAGGTAAAATCCCTTTTCCCCTTCTAACTGTGTATGACTCTTGATTTTAAGACCAGGAAAAGGCATCACCACACTCCCCTTTCTCTTTTGTGCTGATTCTCAAATGCAGTGGGTGTTCTTCCCTGATTTTAAATCTTTACCTTTGAACAAAAGTATGGATTTAACTTGTTTAGGTATTTTGGATAATTTTCTGTTGGTCTGATGGGCTCAGGAAAAGATTCAAAAAGTATTAAAGCAGGACAAGGATGTGAGATTGGAAAGAGGGAAAGGGAGGAAGAAAGGATGTAAAACTGGATCATCCTGTCTTGTGTACCATCAGCGTTGTTTGATTTACCCTGGAAAGATAAAAGGGGACTTAGGCTAATCAAGTAGCTGAATGGGAACACACTTTTTAAGAGCAGGGGGCTCTTTGGCCAAGAGTTTGTAAGATCTGTTTGATCTAGGAAATCTGTTGACAGTTTTAATTTAAGACGTGCCGCTTCTGCTGTTGAGGGCATTTGCTTACCACACCAATACAATCAAATAAAAAAATATTTTTGATTTTTGATTTTTTATTCTGAAGATTCCACATATCCTTATGCTGACAGAAATGCAGGTTTTTAATCCAGAAAGACTTTAGTAAATTCTGTGGATAGTATCATGCAGTATATCCAGGTGCTTGGTAGTAGATGACCACTTCCATCTTAAAAATAACTCTCTTTCCACTGTAGTGAACAATAGTCTTGGATTTTTGTTTTTGTGATTTAGTACTTACTATCATTGGGGTATACAAAAACCAAAAAAAAAAAATGCAGCTCTAAAGTTTTAAAGCAAATTCTAGCAGATAGATGAGTGCAGTCTCTGAACCAGTGACTGGAGAGGGTGATGAACAGGTGTTTAAAGCAGCTTCATGAGCCCTGATACCAGGCCTTGACTGGGTGGTACTTCCAGTGTGCTGAAACTGGAAAAGTGTGACTGGGGGCTGATTTCCTGCCCTTTGGTAATTCATTCCTTACTTCAGCTCTTCATCTTGGGAGAATTGCAGTTTATCTTTTCCAGCTCACAACTATCTGTATTTCAAAGTAGTACAGCCTTTCACTGATCAGTACAATATGGTACAAATGTTAGCAGTGATCGTTTCAGGTGGTGCTTCCCTGCAGAATATGAACTTTCACTTTTTCTGCTTTTAGCCAGGAGAAAAATCAAGAGGATCTTGAAATGTAGTCAATTGGTTTTTTCTTAAAAGAAATTAAGTGGCTGTGAAATTGTTACTAATTCTAAGAATGATAGAATATTATTTTCACTTTCCCATTTTAGTGTCTTTCTCCCAGCCCACCCCCTTTTGTTCTTATACCCACTGGCATGGTATTAGAGTGCTTGATTAAGGTAGACATTGAAGTGATGTCTATTCACAGGGATATCAAAGCCAATACACTAAAAAAACCTGAACAAACAGATGTGGTTTTGTTTCTTTTGGTCTCCAGTTACAGCAGTCATAAAAAGTTACAAAAAAGTTTAATCGTAAGAGTTACGTGTAAAACAGTCTAGAATTTTTCATAGAAACATTCAGTACTTAATTTTTAAGTACTCATGTAAGGAAAAAAAGTCAAGACTTAGTTATTTGACTTCAAATAGTAGAAGACCATATCCAGTTTCAGAAAATGCAACTCTTTCCACAGGAGTAGAAAGTTGCATATTGGTTTGTCATGGAGGGTTAAGACTGAATTCCAGGTAAGAAATGTGAAAAAAGTATTGGTTACAGTTATTGTTTTTTCTTCTATAAGTACCTTCCCAGAAGAGCAGATGAAGGAAGTGAATGTTTCCACACTGTCCAAGGATGGGCTTTTTTTAGGTCATGGTGCTGTTATTACCTAACCAAAATGTGCTGTGATCCCATGAAGAACTGATAGAATCCAGTTGGAATCCAGTAGACTCTGCAAGGTTGTTACCAGTGGTATCTGCTGAAGCTTCTGCTGACTCCTGACATTTTAGAAACTGGAATCCAAGTGCAGAACAGAGCACAGAAAGTACAGTATAAATATAGGTACACTGATACAACCTTACATGATCTTGCCTGATACATTATGCATAGGGAAACCTCAAGGTCATGGGCTTCAGTTCGTCAACTTCCTTGAGTTTAGTATCCAAAGTTGGTTTATGTTAATTCCCCACAGTAACCACACATTAAAAGCAGCAATTAAAAAAAAAAAATCAGAATTAAATGTACTTGAACGTATTTTGCAGACATCAAACCTCACTTAAGTGTCAACATAGTTGCCAAGTGTTTAAATTAATAAAAGAGACTGATTATTGAAGTTGGGAACATTATCTATGTGCCGAACTGATCTTATGTTCTCTATACAACCAGTTAAGAACTAAGCTCTTCTGTTGGTGATTGAAAGCAGAATTATATTCAGGAGTCTGAAACCCATTCTTTCCTCCCTGTCTCTGTAAAGCAGGAGCATGTGAGAGGAAAGTGGGTGGGCCTGATCTCCCTAGCCCAGTGTCTAATTTGGGTGCCTAAAATTAGGCAGTTGTAAATACCCTGTTGTTGCATTCCTGGAATAAGGAATGATACCATTCCATTACAATAGCTGCATGCAGAATAAGTTTCCCTTTCTTTTTTTCCACCCAAAGTCGGGAGGGATTTTAAGATACATATTTGATTTGAATAAAGGAAAGGAAGGCAACCCGAGTTACAGTCCAGCCCTCAAACTTAGCAAAATGTTGACATTCTGTCCTCAGGTAACAGTAACAGTACATTGGAATTTTTTGTCAAAATAGTCCCTTTTTCTTCCCCAGTTCCAGAAGGCACAGAAATATATTAACTCTTTTCTTCTTACATTCCAATTGGACACATTCCATTTATGATAAAAATATGTAAGGAATGAGATATGCTTGAAGATATATGAAACCTGAGGTGGAAAAAATCCATGTCAGAAGTCATCCAGTTTTCTAATATATATAGGGAGTGGTACAGAGATCATAGGGTATTCAACGTGTCTTGAGTAACAGTTAAACTGATGAAGATGATAACTTGTACTGCTTGGTTCTGCCTGAATGAAGGAAAGAAAGATGGGAGAGGAATGGAAGAAATTTGTTAATATCTGTGTTCATACAGTAGTTCTTTTAAAATTAATTTTGTCTGCTTATGGACTTGAAGCACATTGAATGTGTACATATTTTACATAGTGTTGTGAATCATGTCCTGAAAATCTATGCTGTAGTTATTCAATATGCTGTATAGAAAGCTGTATATAAATCTATCTATATATATCATGTATATAAAAATATATATTTCTTATTATATATAAATATAATAATATCTCCATATAAATATATTTGGAGAAACAGAAATATATCTCCATAGGCTATGAAGACAATTATACTTGCAAAATAAGAATCAAAGCTGGTAATTGACTTTTCTTGTTTGGGAGGACTACCTATCATTATTTTTTTAGTTTAAAGATGTCTTGGTCATCTTAAATTCTCATCTGTTTTGCAATTTAGGATCTTCATGGTGTACAAGACTACAGGAAGGTCTGTCTGCTTTATGCATGTCTGCATCGTGTACTTTTTTCCTGAATTAGTGAAATAATGCAAAAATAAAATCTATGCAGTGTCCACATGTAGATTTTTCAGGTTGTAAAACAACTGTTACATTATGTGTAAAGACCACAAAACCTTTTTTTATAGTGCAAAGAGACAATACAGGAGCAATATCCACTTGTATTCTTAAAGAGCTTGTCTACTACAGAAGCAGTGATACGAAGTACCCTTTCATTTGAGTACTCTGCAGGTTTAACTTAGAGCACAAGTTTGAAAACAAGCCCCAGCTATCAATTTGAAAATTATTAAAATGTGGAAATGAAAAACCTATCAAGAAGGGGGAAATTATTGTATTATTAAAAAGAAAAAAACCAGAAGATTTTACCTCTTTATGTAGTTTTTTTTTTCAAAAGGCTGTCAAAAATTATAATACATGTTCTCAATTCCATTTGAACTGCTTCCCAGGAGCAACGGCTGTATTGCTTATCTTTTAGGAAATTGGTGATTCTTTGAAAGTACTTTTTTATGCTGTATGTAGAGCTTTTTAGGATCCATGTTTGAAAAGTGTTTCTTGCCTTTGATTGCTCTTCTGACATACATGTTTCCAGTTCTTCAATTTGATGATGAATTCCATTTTGGAATTTCTCAATCTTGCTTGTATTCCAAGCATCAACAGGAAGATTTTTGCTAAATAGTTGGAAGATCTGTTGAAGGAACTCGTAGATGATCCTTATAATGTTCTTCTGTGTGACCCTGGTAATCTCCATGGAGAATCTGAAATCAGTTGTTTCGCTGAGGCATTGCTGAGGAAAATAACCACCCATTTTCCACAGAAAGTTCATTATATGGTAGTTCACTTTGGTTCCTTGGAAAAGACAAACTGAACATGAGATTTTGATGTACAATGCCAGTATAATGCAAATTTGCACTAAACTTCTCTGAGCCATGATGGTCATCCTGATGAAGCAGTCAGCACTATTGTCCTTTCCTTTTTGCAAATCTGTCAGCTTGCAGTTTCTTGGTTGTCTTGTCTTGCTCACATGCTTCTCTTTCACATCTCTCAATTTATTTTATCTGTATGACATGCTGGGTATTACTCACTGCGTAGGAATTGCTCTTTCTATCAGCTATGGTCCTGCCAAGGTTTTCAGTTTCACACAGTTGCAAAGGTTTTGCTCATTTCTGCTTTGACTCTGTTTAATTGAAAAATGAGTAAATCAGTCAATCTAGTGATTCAGAGGATATTGGCAGATTAACAGGCTAGAATCTGGTAAGAGCATTACATCTGCTCACATTCTTACTAGAAGAGGCAGTCCTGCTTGAGAAATTTTACTTTTATTCTTAAGTTGGAAATGGCAGTGGAAAAAAATCACATCCCTAGCTAACATATATGCAATCAAAACAAGATGTAATTTTGTTGATTTAACAACAAATATCTTTTTAGTAGGATAAATTGTTTTGTTTGGGGAATGGCTTAAATTTTATTAGCAGAATAACCTTGTTGTTGACACAACATTGACTCACTAGGGGCATATGTTGCTATGACTGTGTTGGCAAAAAAAATCAGTACATACAACTCTTAAGACAGATGCCTTTTTCTCCAAAATCTTTGATAGTTCACTGTTTAGAGTAGCTTTGTTCTACTTCATCACTTGATGAATCAGTCTCAATTTTTAGATGCATTAAGTAAAAAAAAGAGGAATTCCTTACATTTCAGAGTAAGAAAACTGTGGTTCCGATGCTTCCTCCTGTTGTCTGAAGTTCTTCACCTGGTGTGTGAGAGAGAGTCTGGCTCTTCTTATCCACTGAAATGCAAAAGAAAGCATCTTTTAAATCCAAACCAGTCAAATAAGTATTTGTCCACAGTTATTTGGTTTATTGCTTTTAAATCCTGTTCCTTCTGACTCTCTTGTTCCTCTGAGGTCTGGGTCATTAGTAAACAGATTTGAGCCTTCTGTGCCTTTTCTTATGAGATATATAGAGCTTTCTAACTCAAGCATTTAACTTGCATAATAAATCTCATCCTACAAAGGACGGGGACGTTCTGGCATATAGAAACTCATGAGTCAGTTTAGTGTCTCCAGTTGTCCA
The DNA here is from genome assembly GCF_965178545.1 of Coloeus monedula. Classification (NCBI taxonomy): domain Eukaryota; kingdom Metazoa; phylum Chordata; class Aves; order Passeriformes; family Corvidae; genus Coloeus; species Coloeus monedula. Next base: position 57,589,132 of record NC_138822.1, read on the forward strand.
CTCTGGGAGTTGTAGGAATGACCATAGAACTGCCCCAAAAATCAGTGCTGTAACTTTACTGAGCCCTTACAGATAGTTTTTACTGAATATGTGGCTCTGCTATTTATCAAAAGTTCATTGTTTCTCTGGTTTTACTGGAACTAGAGGGTCTATTGGGGATTCCTTGATATTTTCCCTGGTCTCCTCATTCATTGTAAAAAATTCTCCAGTATCATAATGTTTGCATCTTTTCAATGACCCTTACTGCCTACAAATATCACATTGATTCAGACCAAAAGTGTGTGTGTGTTTTTGCAGGGAAAGTAGGGGCCTTTCAGGCCCCAAGCCCCCTGCTTGTTCTGCTTATTTCACCTTTGTAATGCCAGTCTCTTTTCTTTCCACAGCAACATGGTAATCAATCTAGCCTGAGTATGCCCCCAGTTGGGGTTATTGGTTAACGCTTTCCAAAGGCTGATACATTCCTTCAGGATTCTCTCAGTACAAACCAACAGATCACTTCCAAGTCAACAAATACAAAATATAAAAAAGGACATGTATAAAACCTGGCAGACCCTTGTTGCTTGTTTTAAAGATGCCTGTATCAGTGGTTGATTATTTCCCTGAGTCTGGCCAGCAACAGGACTAAAATCCTTACTTCCCATATGCTCTTTATTTTGATCCATATTCTCTTTATCCATCCCGACTCTAATGTTATATGGTGTGAAAAGGAGGGAACTAACATTCACACATCTTCTGCCTCATTCCCTCTGGAACATACAATCTTTGCCTTTTTCTATTTCTCCTTAGTACTTGGTATCAGCGTGTCTCATTCCAACATACACCTTTTCTAAATACCTGGGTCTCTACACAATGTCATAAAACCATCAACATAAACCAAAACTGATCCCATTTACCAAGTCAGCAGTAAAACATCATCTCCAAGATAAAACTGTGACAAACCATTTTCCCCATTCTCTGACTTATAAGGCATCCACCACTGATTACAGTATTTATTCATTTTATCTTTAGTTATTGGATCTTCCCCAGCTTACTCCAGTTTTTCAAAATAAAACCCCAAGGGCTACAGGGTGGCATTGCTGTCTGGTTTGCCAATACCCAGTTGCCCAATTTCTTTATCCTTAGGTCCAGACCTCCAACACAAATAATTTTTTACTCTCTGCTCCGACTCCTTGTCGTCAGAGAAAGGACAAGCACTCTCTCCTATCATGCAGTTTTGTGTGTAACAATTTTAAAGCCTAGGCATTTATTTATTTATTTCTCAGTTCTGATCCCCTGTTGTTAGTTACATGGTGCTCTGACCTCATGGCAGCAAAGATAGGAGGACCCCTCCCCTCTTTCACACATTGTTTTTGTTGTGTAGTGACAGTTACTGTTCCAAACCTTCCTTATCCAATTTACACAGAGCTTGAAGTTTTCAAGTACCAACCCTGCTGGTCAATTACAACAAAATAAAATTTGATACTCACCAGTCCAGAAATTCACACCACTTTCCCTTGCTCAAATACCTCTGGAGGTATTTGAGCTGCTCACTGCCTCAATACTGGAGAGGATTTGATGGAGTCTCCAGTCAAACTGGTCCAAATCCTTTCTGATCTGTTTCTCTTTAGCTGGGGACAAGAAGATGATCCAGGAAAGGCTTTTTAGCTCTCCCATTTGGTTCACCAAGACTGTCGTCCCAAAATGGATTCTTTCACCTGTTAATGCAAGAGGCTGATCCATGTACAGAGCTGAGGTATTTGATTTATTTACAGTTCTGCACAGGAAGGGGTGCTGGGTGGCAAACCCACAAACCCAGCACATAGGCTATCAAACTTTTTACTATTTCTACATTTTAGCAAACAAAGGCATTAATGTTCATTCATTACAAGTTGCATAGTTCTCTTATTAAAATTAATATTAATTAATATTCTGTCTTCTCTTGGTTAAATGATTCCCTTGCTTCTTTTGCTAATTAGTCTGCATGCTCAGTCTTTCTCTTCTTTCAGTCAGTGGGTTTCTTGAGTCTTTTTCCCTTGCCAGAATTACCTTTTACCCAATTGTAGTGTTGGCTTTTTTTACTTCTTTATCTTGGGAGTTCTGCCAAATGACCTTGTGGCCTATAAATTCTGCATTGTGTCCATTCTCAGTGGTGCGTCCTTCTCCCTCAGCTCTGCTAACCTCCTGCTAGGTCTGTGTTCGCCGAAGCATGACTATTAACTTATTAACTTCAGCAAGACTATTCTACAGACAAGTAATTCATCTTTCTAATACCTAGATATCACTCCCATGAAAACAAGCTCTCAAGGAGACTGAATTCACTTGTGTTGGTAGCAAAATGTCCCATCTTCAGGACCACTCCAGCTGGGGTAATGCTGGAATTTGTCTTCCAGTGTCTGGCTGATGTACTTCTCTGACTATCAAGTCTTTGGGTCAGGTTAGAGTAAGACTGCTGATAGCCACCACTGGATGAATTGTAAGCATCTGAATCAATCTGAGCCTTTGATAATGACAGTTCTAAGAAAGTGCCACATAAGCACTGTGGCTTGAAATGGAAGTGCTTGGTTGGTTCCTGAATGTGCATTAGCAAAGTGCCATGTTTCTATATATCACTCATCTCCTCTAGTGCAGCACCAGCCTTTTGAACTGGTTCCTGTAATCACAATGTAGGAAGTCACTGGTGGTTGAAAAGGGAGACTGAGTTGAACATTAAGATAAGCAAAAATTACAAAGTATTTAGCAGGCAGATTTGCTTTTCTTCTTGTGGGAATAGTTACAGATTGCTAATTCTAAAAGTGAACCAAAGTGATTCATCTTTATGCTATTCAGCCTGCATAATTACAGGAATATTTGAAAAAGAATATGGAAAATGTATAAGCTCAGAAATATTTGATGTTGTCCTGATTTTGTGTGGGATGGGGTTAGTTTTTTTCCTAATCACAGGTACAGTGCTGTATTTTAGATTCAACAGGACAATAATGTTGATAAAACACGATTTGGCTGTTGCTGTCAGTACTGTTGTTTCCTGTGCTCTGACAGTGAGCAGGTTCACAAGAAACTGGAAGGGAGCCCAGCCCAGCTGGAAGGTCAGCCAGGACAGCTGACCTGAACTGGTCAAAGGGGTATTCCACACCATAGAACATCATGCCCAGTGTACAAACTGGGGGGAGTTGTACAGGAGCTGCAGATCTGTCACTGCCAGTGGGTGATGAGCAGTTGTATTGTGCATCACTTACCTTTCTTGGATTTTATTCCTCTTTATCACTATTTTTGTGGTTGTTGTTTTTTATCATGATGATGATGATGATGTTGTATTTTGTGTCACTTATTAAACTGTTCTTATTTGAACCTACACGTTTCACTTTTCTTTCAGATTTTCCTTCCCACTGGGGAAGGGGGAGGAGTAAGTGAGTGGCTGTGTGGTTCTTGATTGCCAGCTGGGGTTAAACCATGACCGATGCAAGCAGTGAAGGAATTCCATGATGATCTTGAGATTAGAAAGTGTTTTGTTAAAAGAAAGTAAATCCTGTTGATGGTTGGGAGGACCTGTTATAGTCTGACAGAGTGCAAGATTGCTGTGGATGAGCAGTTTCTTCAGCAAACCAGCGGGTGACTTCAGCAGTTACACAGTAGTATCCTAGTAATATAGTAACTCTCCCACAGTTACTCTTGTTCTACTTCTGCTGATGCTAACGTTGTGTTTATACTGTGGTGTTGGCACAAATTGTCTACCCAGGGGTCTTCAGAGAAGTTAATTTATGAATGAAATTTGTGGAAGGGATGTGTTTGAAAGACTGGACAGAGAATCAGAAGGGCTATGGTAGATTTAGTGCATTGATTTGCCACAGATGTCTTTTTGGTTTTAATTTGGTGTACATGTGTATGGATCTTTTGCATTAAATGGAACATTGATTTAAATCAAGTAAGGACCAGTAGTTTGATGTACTAAAGCAACATGAGAAACAGCTTAGTGCTTCATGACAAAGGTGGATCTGATTCACTGTTCAGTGTTTGTATTCTGTTTATACACTGTCACCCCTCTTTTCTTTCCATTGTCATTTCATAGGAGACCCATGAAATATTTGATTGTTGTGGAAAAAAATTAAAATTTCAAGGGGAGATTAGGCAGTATGAAGTGGATGTAAGTGATGAAGGACAGAGTATACTGTGTAAAAAACTTCAGTTTGGGGTTGGGGATAAGACACTTGTTGGCTTTGTGCAGCTTATCTAAGGACAGGTCAGGACAATTGCTTCTCAGAGTAGCTGTGTTGTCTCTACCTAATATTATATATAACCCCCCTAATATGGGGACATCTGAGAACCCACATGGAGATTACCACCTTGTAAATCAGAACTCTTCTTCCCTGAAAGCAGAGAAAGGACATTCACACATTCTACCTTGTAGTGCAAACCATCTACCCTGTGACAAAGCACCTCACACTGGTTCTCTCCTTACCTCTTTCTGTAAATAAACAAATGCTTTTCCTGTGAGAATGACATGAGTGGCTTGAATGCATAAATCAGAAACTATGCATCTGTGCTTTTGTTTCTGCGCTTCAGGATTTTGCATTTTATTGTGTTCTTGCCTCCTAAACACTTCTCTGAGGTCTGGTCGATGGACCAAGCGTTGCTGAAAGAACCATTTTTTTGTCTAGTGAGATAGAATATGGTTTTGGGGTTTCAGTTTTTTGGTTGCTTGCTTTTGTCAACAACAACAATAATAGTAATTTTTAAAATCTCTCTGTCACAGGTTTTGTATGTCTGTAACAAATGTGAGCATCAAAATGTCCTGCTGTTGTGCTCACATTGGCTGTCATGCTTCAGTGAAGGCTAAAGAACTCTTGGTCTGAGGATCCCACTTTGTGCTAAAGCAGATGAGGATATGAAAATTTTGTGTCTCAGGCGGGAGCTGAAAACAAAATCCAGAGGATAAATCTGAAGGTCTAGTACAAAGGACTAGGAGTCAACTGAATGGAACTGAGATCCCAGATCTGTATTCACCTAAATGATACCTAGGTTCAAAGTTTCTTAGTTTTCCTCTGTTCTAACTACATCTTTACAAAGTAGATATATCTAGTTAGTACATGTCTTGTGAGTGTTATACAGTTTTACCCAGGCTGTTTGTCAAGATTGTCTAGTTAAAGCATTGTGAGAAATGATGAAAAAAGCAGAAGAAAAAAAAAAAAAGTCTGAGGCCTGAAAATCTGTTTTGATTTTGGACAACCCTAAATTCTGAGAGAGATGCTACTTTAGCTTCTATATTGTCTTTGTTTCCCTCAGCATTGCCCTCTTTTCTTGCTTAACAAGTAAAAGTGATAAACTGTTAGTTTATGTGATAAAAACTTGCCTGTACTCCACAAGGTAGGACAGAGAAACATTGGCAGGTGGAGAAGCTTTAGTAACCCTTTCCCCAGCTGCTCCTAGACCTGTCACCAGAGCCTATCTCCTCAAGCCCAGAGGAGCACAAGGGACAGTGACAGGCAGAGACCCAATGTAAGGATTCTGAGGAAAGGCCCCTTCCACTATTGTCCTGGGGCAGCCTCACCCTCATGATGTGGGAGAGAAATGCATAAAGATGAGTAAATGCTGGAGCACCTCACAGACTTCCTGGTTTTGCTGCCTGAAGATAGAGGACACATTGCAGCATACAGAGGAAGACTGTTTCAGGATTACACAGGACTTATGGGATGTTTAGGGGAGAAACCAAAGGCAGGGAAAGGGATAGAACTAGATTGTTTAGGAAGGAAAAAGCATGTGAAAAGAGAGGGATGAAAAGGACTGGTCATGTTTAAACAGCAGCTGGTCAAAACACTGCTCTATTGTGACCTGAAGAGCTTTATGCCCTCCCAATAAACTCAATTTCTAAATATTTTCTCGGATGAGGGACTGTTTGACTTTCCAAAGGAATTTCCATCCGGCTGCATTGTCAGACTCTTTGAGTTAGACTTCTGTGACTAGTGTTCTCATCTGCTTGTAATCAATTGTAATAAACAGACTAATGTTATTGTTCATCCTTCTGTAAGAAGGTCATCTTGGCAGCTAGTGAAAAGAGCGGTTATAAAACACTACCCCAGTAATAGGAGATGCAAAGTTCCTAATGCTTGTACAAGTTACTGCTGGTCTAGTTAAAGTTGAGGTTTCATGTGGTTAAATAAGAAATCAAAATGCCATACTTCATTTGCTTGGTTTTCCTGTTGAATAGTGTTTTTGTTTCTGGGAAGAATGCATGCATCACTTTATTTTGCCTCTGGAAAACCCTTAGGCCTGAATCACAGAATCCAATAAACATGATAGGGAAAGCCCCAGTGACTTGTTTACCCCCAGCTGCAGGGGAAATGTTTCACACTGAATGTATTTTTAGAGATCTTCATCAGCCAAATTACTCCTGGGAGCAGGCCTCTAAGAGGACATGAACAATACCAAGCTTAAGGTGAAGTTTTACTGCACACAGCCAAATTGATCTAGTGGTTAACTCCCACCCAAAGAGCTGGTCCTTTTTCTCTCCTGCTTGGCCTTAAGACTGATTCATCTTGGAAGAATAGTGTTCCTGGAAAGCCAATCACCTTTCCTTTCTCTGAGCAGGAATGATGGCGATGACAACAATTTTTTGCCTGTTTTTCTACCTTGAACTGGCTAATCAGAGTAAAGCTCATGGTGGCACATGGGAATGACCAGAAGAACATGTCTGTTAGTATGAGAGCAGGATCTGTTTTTAAAAGCAGACCTAACAGTAAGAGGCTGGAAACCTGGAATTCTGAGTTTAGGAGCCGGTGCTCTGTAGAAGGCAACCTGAAGTAATCATGTGATCTTGTCTCATCGTGACGTCCACAGAGGGAAGCGTTAGCTATATTGCAAAGTGTCTCAGCGCTTCATCTCTAGTACTTGGATGTGAGACTGGCTACAGAATGTAGAACAGATCAAAAACTTCTAAAATCAAACTAAAGAACAGCTAAAAAGTGTAACAGTTTCACCTGAGATTGCTGGCTACTGTATGAGTACTACAGATCTCTTTCTTGGGGTTGATGGCAGATACAAGTCAGTTTGTGTTGCATGACTCTTAGAGGCTACAAGTGTGCATCAATATTATTCAATGATATATTATTCCATATTAACATCATTAAAATAACTTTATTCCACAATATATGTATGCAGTGATTCTGTAGGCTATCTTGTATCATCCTCTTAATAACAAATAACAGAGTATTTCTCATCACTCAGGTTGGGTGGAGGACAAGTACTATTCTGATATGAGAACATCTTTGTATTGCTGACAAATCCTTTTTATGTCAGCATGGCAGTTTGCTTGTGAGAGATGTCTTAACAATGCAGCATGGCTGTAAGGAGACCGGTAACTAAATAGTGATGCAGAATTGCCCTGCCATAGTGAGGTAGAGACTTAATTATATGTGCCAGTTGTGTTTATAAATTTTAAAATTTTATTTTATTAACCAATGAAGTCTTGTTCCGGACCTCTTTTACTTGATTCTCCCAACACCTTTTCCTTGTGTCTTCTCAAAGAAGGTAAGGCAGAGGATATAGTGTAACTAATTTCCAACTCAGCATCCTTCTGTGGTGTTACAGTAGTGATGGACGAGGGAAGAGCAACAGACATCACCTCCCTGGACTTGTGCAGAGCATTTGATACAACCATGCTTGTCTGTAAACTGGAGGGACATGGATTTGACCCTGACATTAGCTCAGTTGAGTAGAGCATGATGCTAGTAACTCCAGGGTCGCGGTTCAATCCCTGTGGGTCATTCACTTAAGAGTTGGATTTGATGATCCTTGTGGGTCCCTTCCATTTCAAAATATCCTGAGATTCTGTGATTTCATGGATGGACCACTCAGTGGATAAAAAATTGGCTGTGTGGTTTCTCTCAAAGAGTTGTGGTCAACAACTCATGGTCCAAGTGGAAAGCAGTGATGAGTAGCATTCCTCAGAGGCTGGTATTGGGACAACCACTTTTTAGTTTTTTTGTTGGTTATTCAAGACAGTGGGATCAAGGCCACCCTCAGCATCTTTTCTGATGACACCAAGCTGGGTGGTGCAGTTGTCACACTGGAGGGAAGGAATGTCATCCAGAGGGACCTTGACAGGCTTCAGAGGGAGGGCCTGTTTGAACCTTGTGAGGTTCAACAAGGCCAAATGCAAGGTCCTGCACCTGGATCAGGGCAGTCCCAAGCACAAATACAAGTTGGGTGGAGAATGGATTGAGGCTCTCTACAGAGAAGGACTAAAGGGTGTTTGTGTGTGAAAAGCTTGACATGACCTGGCACTGTGCGCTCACATCCCTAAAGCTAAATGTGTCCTGTGCCGCATCCAGAGCAGCATAGCCAGTAGGGTCAGGGAGTTGGTTCTGCCCCTCTGCTCTGTTCTGCTCTGCTCTGGTGAGACCCCACTTGGAACACTGTGTCCAGCTCTGGGGCCCTCAACGCAAGAAAGATGTGGACCTGTTGGAGCAAGTGAGGAGAAGAGCCACTAAGTTGATCAGAGGGCTTGAGCACCTCTCCTGTGAAGACAGGCTGAGAGAGTTGGGGCTGTTCAGCCTGGAGTGGAGAAGGTTCCAGGGAGACCTTACAATGCTTTCCAGTACCTAGAGGGCCTTATAAGAAGGCTGGAAAGGGGCTTTACACAAAAGTATGTGGTGATAGGACAAGGGGGAATGGACTTAAGCTAAATGATGACCGGTTTACGCTAGATATTAGGAAAAAATTCTTCACTGTGAAGGTAGAACAGGTTGCCCAGTGAGGCTGTGGACTTTCCATCCTTAGAGATGTTCAAGACCAGGCTGGATGGAGCTATGATGGTCTAGTGGAAGGTTTCCTGCCCACAGCAGGAGCATTGGAACTGAATGGTCTGTAAGGTCCCTTCCAACCCAAACTATTCTACTATTCTGTGTGCTGAGTGGTTAGGTTTTTCCTTTGTGTGGTTAGTAGGCTTATTTTCATCCTCATTCAGCTGCTAATTTTGTGTAGTCTGGAGGACTGAGTTTGAGGTTTTATTTTGAGGTTTGAATGGCTCTTTCAAACATCATTGAAGAAGATGATGGTTTGTAAAATTATTGTTAGCAAGACAGACACTGTGGACTGTGTAGAGTCTTGTTTCTAAGAAATCAGTTGAGAAATGTAATAGAGAGAGAATTAAATACTTTTCCTGAAAAAGTTCTTAAAAGTTAATAACGCACATAGAGAACTAAACAAGTCTAAGCAATTACTGTCAAGTGTCATGGCTATGGACTTTTTGTGAACAACTGTAAAATAAGATGAGAACCAAGAATATTTACATTGGCTTGGTTTGACAACAGGCATAATAACTGTGCCAAATAATGCTTATTTATTAGGGGTTTTTAGTTGTTCTTTTGTTTATTTGGGACTTTTGTGTTTGGTTGGTTTTCTTTCTTGTGTACCCTTCTCATTGTGTCATTTGCGTCTGTGTCCTGCCCCTCCCTCAAATGTTAGTGTTTCAGATTACCTTTGTTTCACCTGGGGAGCTGCTCACATATGAAAATGGACATTACCAGCAGTTCTAAAAGTCTGCCTTGCTAATGATCTTGGCTAAAGGGTTAAATGCCAAATGGTTGCAGAAACACTTCTCTCTGTGGTTGATGTATTACTAAGTATAAAGTTGTTCCCAAGGCTGTTGCCAGGAATTTGTGATCAGACAGGTTCCTGTAACAAGATGGATTCCAGGTCGGGAATAGCTTGAGTCACCCCATGAAAATACAACTGTGTCGGTTCTCCCATGTTCAGAGAAGTGCCTGCAGTAGCATCCATTCTCACAGAATCACAGAATGGGTAAGGCTGGAAGGGACCACGGTGGGTCCCACATCCGGTCCAACTTCCCCTTCACACTGTATCAGAAACAGTTTGGATTTCCTGCTTGAAGACCCCCAGTGAATCCAGTGATATTCAGTTCATTTGCTGGATAGATTGTGACTGGAGTGAAAACTACTTGTTTGCTACTTAGAATTTTGCAGAAGTCTGTCTGTGAAAGAACTAGCACAGAACCTACAACTTAGGTGGGTTCCTAAGCCCTTTCTTAGTCTTTGATAAGTAAACAGTTGGACTATATGGGAGAAGATCACTTCTGGAATTGGTGAATTGGCACAAGGCTTTTAATTCTGTGCCATTGGTAACTGGTCATTGGCACCCATGCTTATTTTGAAATTGCTTAGCACACGTGATAGGCAACTGAAGAGGATTGCATATGACAGATCAGTGTTTTGGGCAGCTTCTGAGCACAGGAACTTTTGATGTGCGGAAGCCAGTTCACTGTAATCCTTATTTCGAAGTCTATTGGAAGGATAGCTTTAAAATCCTTGATGAATAAAGAATGTATGTGTAGAAGATGTCAAGTTTGTGCTATGCATTTTTCTGGCATCCTAAAGTTCAGATATTTCATTTTCACTGTGAATTTATTAGATCCAAAGGACTCCATTGTCCAGTGGAAATTGGGATATATGTTGTTTTGTTGAGCAGGTTCAAGCTGAGTTAAACAGAGGGGCCAGATTTGTTTAAAGAATGTGTTTGGAGTCTAGCTTTATGAACAGATGGCAGCTCCAAATGAGGCAACTGTGTTTTTCTTCCTTGGTCTGCTATTGGCCTGGTGTGTGACCTTGGACAAATGACTTGCTCTCATATTTCTTGCTTTCATCTGCTGTTCTCAAAGCACTTGAGGAGACATATTTTTTACTCAAGACAGTGGTTTTGATAAGAATTTTGTGGTTATATCTTACAGCAAAGAGAGCAGTCATTTGAAAACCAGATCTTTCACTACTAAAATAAAGTAGGTTTCATAATCTGATTTATTTTGTTTATTGTACTGATAAAACTACCAAACACAACTTAGTTACATTAATGACCTTTATAGAATTATAAAGAAGGAAAATTTCTCTTAGACTGTATATCTCATTGTGCTTTCAGGTGTATATTCTTAACTGCTACATTTTTCTAGTGCTTTGCATTAGTAATGTACTGATTTCTACAGTGTGGCGGACTGCAGTGGCAGTGTGCTTCCATTGGGATGCAGAGATCAAGAGAATCCAGAAGTGTAACATACAGTATGTAAGCTATTGCTGGCATTCTACTGTAATCCCTGAACAAAATCTTGATTTCACACTACCTGTAAGAGGTCTTGTCTTGCAATGAAAGTGCTTAGGTTGAAAAGCCATCTGCTGAAGCATTTTGTCCCCTGGAATGGAGGAAAAAGAATAGGATAAGCTGCTAAAAAACATAATCACAGAGTATCCTGAGTTGGAAGAGACCCACAAGGATTGTCAAAGTTCAACTCCTGGCTGATATCTGTAGGGTACAGCACACGGACTATATGATTTAACTCCTTCAATGTTCTTCTTTAGTGTTTTTTACTTGCAAAATCCTTTGCAAGTAAAGGGATTTTCTACTGGTTCCTGACTACATATCTAAGCAGCTTCTCTCTCTTTTATGAGGAGTCTGGAGGGTACAGGACTTTCTTTCTTTGTTTTGCTTCAGACAATCTTGAATTCTGGTGTGTGCTGCTTTACAAAGTACAGCCACCCAAATGCAATCCCCAGGTCACTTTTCTAGCCAAAATTGCAAATTATTAATAATCAATCTCCTAGCAGTACAAGTGGACCACAAGCTGGGAGATGCCTGTGTAACCCAGCTCTCCCACTCAACCAGATAGGTCTCCAGAGTCTCCAAAATTCTCAAGGCTTTTCCATTGAGACCCACTGCAGAATCCACATGGTATGAGGCATCAGAATCTGCTGTGATAACCTCAGTAACTGATAACCTCTTTTCCAGGTACTATATTCTGCATCATACTGTAAACTAACATGTTAACAAAACGGAACTTTCCAAATAAATAAGGGCCTGAGAGAGAACTGTGCATCACTAATACGGCTTCTGTTTTTCGAAGTCTGTCCTACTCCTGTTCTTATCTAGGAACTAGTTAGGATTATAAGACAGTGTCACGGGTTGGCCCTGGCCAGATGCCAGGCACCCACCAAAGCTACTCACTCCACTCCCTTCTGCAGATGGACATAGCAGAGAAAGTTTAACAAAGGGTTCATGAGTAAAGGACCAGGAGAGACATCAGTCACCAAATACTGTCACATGCAAAACAGGCTCAGCTTAGAGATATGCATTGAATTTATTACTAATTAAATTGGAGCAGGATAATGAGAAGTAAAATGAGCCCTTAGCAACACCTTCCCCCCACCCCTCCCTCTTTCCAGTTCTACCTCCTACCTGGTGGCACAAGGAGACAGGGAATGGGGGTTATGGTCAGTTCATCACCCAAGGCTTCCCCTGCTGCTCAGGGAGAGGAGTTGTTCCCTTGCTGCACCATGGCGTGCCTCCCACAGGAGACAGTTCTCTATGAACTTCTTCAACATGGCTCTATCTCACGAACAGCAGTCTCCTGGGACCTGCTGCACGTGAATCCTTCCCACGGGCACCAGTCGCCCTCTAACTGCTGCAGCATGGGTCACTTCCATGGGGTGCAGTCTGCCAAGGACAGGCTGCTCCAGCCTGGGAGCAGGGCCCTTCTCTCCTCAGGTCTCCCATGGAATCACAGCTTCCTCTCAGGCATACACCTGTAACGCAGCGTTTGGTGCTTGAAGCACCAACTCTGGCGTGCCCCAGGTCAGAGAGAGTCCAGCTGCGTTACTTCCACGTGTCGCTGAAGCGACTTCAGCATCAGGAAAGGAGCTGCTGGCTGAGTTAGCTAGCTGGCTTCTTGGCAGAGGAAACATGGCAGGAGCCAATGGGATCGGCTCACGTTAGCTCGGAGACAAAGGAAGAGAAAGGCTGTTCTGGTCTGGCTCCTAAAAGGAAGAGAGAGGCTGTTCTGGTCTGGCTCCTAACAGGTTTATTGTTAGAAGTTTCGCAATCCAAACAAGCTGGAATCCGATGGGATGGGATGGAATGCGATGGGCTTGTGATGGGATGGCTCCTTGGAGCCTTGACCTCGGTTTTATAGGGAATTTGAAAACCCCGGTGAAAGGGGAAAACAACCATTGGGGAGGATACAATTTAACAGGAACCACTGGGGGAAACTGAGAGGTGGGAGCTGTAACGGAGAACAATGAACAACCGAGGAACCCAGAATTTTCCCGAACCTGGGGAGGCGGCTTGGACCCTGGCACGGCTTAGGCTTCTGAGCCGCCCCTCGACCCGCCGTCTGAGTCTGCCTCTTCGGGAAACTCGATCCAGGGGAGGGGCTGGGATTGATTGGCATCACGCTGCCCCAGCCCCACAGTGGGCTGGGTCACACCAACACACCTGCTCCATACTTGGGGCTCCTCCACGGGGTGTAGGTGTATCTTTGTATCCCCGTGGTTCTCCATGGGCTGCAGGGGCACAGCTGCTTCACTACGGGCTGCACCACAGGCTGCAAGGGAATCTCAGCTCCAGTGCCTGGAGTACCTCCTTCCCCTCCTTCTTCACTGGCCTTGGTGTCTGCAACACTGTTTCTCTCGCACGTTCTCACTCTGCTCTTCTCTGATCACAATTACAACTGCACAACCCCTTTTTGTTTTTCCTTTTTCTTAAATATGTTAACATAGAGGCATTACCACCATTCTAATTGGTCCAGCCTTGGCCAGAGACATGTCTGTCTTTGGAGCCACCAGGAACTGGCTCTACAAGACATGGAAGAAGTGTCCAGCATCTTCTCACAGAAGCCATGCCAGCATCCATCCCTCTCCTTTGCCCCTCCCCCCACCCCCATTTCCAAAACCAGGCCATGCAAATCCAATACAGATGGTCATAACTCAATGTCTTCTAAAAGAAAGTAAGGTAGGTATAAGAAGTTAATTTACACCGTAGTAGAAAGCTTCACACCATAACAGGGATTCATTGTGATTTATTAGATAAAGATTTAGCCTTGAGAGTCTAAATTCAACTGGTTAGAACCTTTTCATGCCCTGTGCCTCATGGCACATATTCAACACAGTGAAAATAAAATAAGGTAGCCTGTAATGGCATGAGTGGAGGCCACATAAGATCATTTCAAGCTGCTAAGTGCCTTGATTCTAACTGTAATTACCTGTATCTTACCACTGTCCAATGCCTCATCCAAGAAGAAATAAATACTCCAGGTTTATGTACTTTGCTATGAAAATAACCCACATAGCTTACATGAAAGCTTTAGCTTTTGCCATGTTCTAGTCATGGCAGTGGCAGCTGCACTTTGTCCTCCTGGACTACTGTATTTCTTTGTGCCAGAGCCACCAGTGTTGTACATTATTGAAGCATTGATTAGCTTGAACATGCTGCTGGACCAGTGTGCCCCAAAGGGCCAGAAGCCTTTCCTGGTTTTCAGGCTTTGAGGAGCATAATGTAGTGACACTTGAAGGACTGGGCTGGGCTGGTAACCAGAAAGCCAGTACATTTTTATGTCCTGGGGGTGCGGTGATGAAGCATCAGTGCTGGATAGGTCACTTGGCTTAGGTGATCAGCCTGTGCTCACTGGAATTGTCTACCTGGCTGGTAATGCCCCTTTAAATCATACAGTCAAAATTTGTTCAGTCCTATGCCTTTTCAGAATTTAGTCCGTTTTAGACCATGACAGTCCAGAGGCATGGTTGTCTTACTTTCTGTTCTTCATGAATGGATTCCTACTGAATTAAGAGACTTACAGATAATTGAGAGTTTCTGGGGTTGCTTGTTAGGAACTTTGTTCATGCATTTATTTGTTGTAGTATGTAGATTGTTTATTATGCCATGCAGTTTGACATATAGTCCAGAAGAGTGCAGTTGCTGAGTTATTCTTTGTAATCATTGTATTTCTAAGGCAGGGCCATTAGCTGCTCATAATATGGACTTGAGCTCAGCAATGCAGTAAATTAAGCTGATGGATTCTACATTGTTGTGTTGTTCATATTGCCCTGTCGTTTTTAAATTGTGGGATTTAATTATGTCCTAATGATTGTTTTTATATAGCTGCAGTAATACTATCAGGCATTCATCCTACATTCACCAAACTCACTGTTTTTTCATGATCAAAGCTAATTTTCTCCTTAGACAGGTCAGACTTGTTTTATTAGTTAAACTAGAGGAAGGGACGTGAAGGGTTTGGTATATTTCATCTATGAGAAGAATGTTTTTTAAACATGTCTCAGACTCTTGAATTCCAAGATATATTTCAGAAGCACTTCATGGGAAGCACACACAAAAAATCAGGTCCCCTAAAGTACGTTTTTGCCATGATTTTTCATATTGGAAGGCCAAATCTTTGTTTACCCTGCAGACTACTCTCTTACCTCTTATGTTCAGTAGAAAGAAGATGGTAGAATATCTTGTCTTGAAAAACAGGTGTCTGCTGAGAAAGGCAGGAGCCTCCCTTGGAATGGAAAATGCAACCCCCTTCCCTCCAAATTATTATAATTTTGAAATTAACTTGCTTTCAGGCAAAGATACAAGGAACAGGAATAACTGCTCTTTATCTATATATATATGTATATGTAACAAGGCAAACAAACAATAGCTGTGCCAGTAACAGCAAGCAGAACCAGGAACCCGGTGGCAGCCTCTCTCGACTGTCAGGCCCTTTCCCCTCGGGTGCAGTTCCGCTCGCAGCCGGCAGGGGCGCTGGCGGCTCCCGGTGAACAGGGCAGGTGCGATGGTTCCCCCGCGGCTGCAGGGGGCGCTCCGGAGCGAGCTCGGGGAGCACGCGGCACTGGCGGCCTGGCCAAGCCAGGAAGGGATGGAAGAAAAGGTTCACAAAACTCCTGGGCAGCCAATCCCAGTGCCCCAGCAGGGCCCACGGGAGCAACAGGCTGGAATGGCAGGAATGAGCACCAAATCCCAGGTGGTAGATGAGATGTATTGAACTCCGGAGCTGCAGCGGGAACCCCAGGATGTCTCGGCAGGCAGGGAGTGAGGAGCTGCAGTGTAGCGAAGGCTCGGGGCAGTGGCAAAAAAGCAGCGGGGGCGGGGCAGCAGCAGCCCGGCTCCCAGCAGGGTAGGGAAACCCGGCTCCATATCCTGGGGTTTTTCCCCTGAGGCATTGGAGCAGACGGTAAAACGTCCCTCTTTTAGTGAGGTAGGGTGTTAAATAGGGTCCCAGTGCAACGACTGCTCCAGCAAGCAGAGCTCCACTCACGGTAGAAGGAAGGCAGCAGAAGGCAGAACCCCGCAGTGGTGATGAGTCCTCCCCACAGCAACGCAGCCACTCTCCCCTCCGAACACCTAGAGCACAACAGAGCTAGGGGCTCCACCCAGGCCCTTTTTCCCAGCACGAACCTCATGGCATCTCTGCCCTACACAAGAAAACCCCAGGTAAGAGAGAGTAGCCAGCTGGACCCTTCCCTGAGCTGTGGTCAGGTCTTTTGTCTCTCTTAAGTATCCAGTTGTTATTGTCTCCTAGCAACACATATTGGGAAAATTCCTTAAGAGGAAAAAAGCAAAAGGAGAACTCTTAAAACCCCAACATAGAATTACCATTAGTGGACTGGTTTAGAATGTTATTATAAAAAGAAGCAATTGTGAGCAATTCTGAAATGCTGAATCCTCTTTGAGAACTGTTTCTTAAGGTGTCATGATGCCCAAAAGATAGGCTGGAAATAAATCCCCATAGACCGATGTCTATAGAGCAGGTATTTGTTTATTGCAGCACTGTTAGTGAGGGGGATTTTTCCTCCTAACTCACCCGCCTTTGTCAAGTGCTGTGGTATATTTATACAGTGAATTTTGCTTAATGTTGCTATGTCATTACAGCATCATCACATACTTACCAGAACTAATTTATATAGCATGATCTTATGGTTATTAGATAATTCTTTGCACTGCGCATGCACTTCCCCAGTTCGGGGGTCGTCGGGGGTCTTTGATGAAGGCTTCTAAAGTCTTCTTCTCTTTTGAACTTTTCAACTTTGTCTTCGGGGCATGCATAGTTATGGTGCTCTTTGGTCCATCTTGTCTTAACTGGCCTAAATTATTTGTTTTGTGGCTAATTGGCTTTGGCTTACCAATTTCTCATTAGTACTATACTCTAAAACTATACACCTGGTACATTTTGGGGTTTTTGTTTGGTTTTTTTCTCTCTTTCTCTATTCTGCGAATAAGCAACTAGTTAACTATATACTAGCCATTACGTTGTATAAAAAGTTATTCATATTGGATTATATGGGTATCAAAAGTTATGATTCAGGTTATATAAGCATCAGGTTATATAGGTATAAAAGTTATGATTCAGGCTACATAAGTAAAAGCTATAATTCAGGCTATATAAGTATAGAAGACTATGCTTCAGGTTATATTGATATTCTTCAGGTTATATTGACAAAAAGTAATGATTTAGGTTATATTGATATTAGGTTACATAGATATCTTAGAACCCAAGCTATATAAACACTTTGTTACTTTGACCTAAATTATATAGACATTAGTCATAGTGTCATAGGTTAGCAAGCATAGTCCCGGAAGGGACGTCCTTGCTAAGGGGTGCTTACAGTTTCCTCTGGGACCTGATAGAACCTATCAGCTGGCCAGTTTGAATATGGACAATTCTCTAAGCCACTTAAAGTTGTGACTGCCTCTGTGATACACATTTAAGAATAGACAAACTCCCCCTCCAAGCTCTCTCTCGTTTCCGGCGCTGGGACAGGTGGCTGCGGGCCCCGTGTGGGGGCCAGCGGGCCCAGCCAGGCCCTGCTTGGGCCAGGCCGGGCCGGGCCACGGCCATCCTGGAGCCGATGGACCTGTTCCAGCCGTGGAACTCCCCCCACTGCCTTGCCTTGGGCAGCCGGAGCGGCTTGGCTCTCCCCATCTCCACTGCGATAAGAAAAATTCCAGCTGCAAGGCCAAGGTGAGATTAACCCTTTTATTGCTGTGAAGAGCTGAAAACCTGAGGGAAGAGAGAGAGGAGATGCTTAAAGCTGAAATTCTGTTGTGAAGCTATGATATATCAGAGTATCCTGTTGCAATTTCATGAAGATATGGGGGGTGGAGTGTTCAACTCGTAAGCAAAAGCACCTGCGCTGAGATAGGCAGATGCTGACGCAGCTGTAATTTCATGAGAAGTTTGGACAGGGAGAGATGAACCAGATGAGGACTTTTTGCTCCAGATGGGAAAGGAGAAAACCTCAGTCCCTAGAGATGCTCCCAGAGATAGTCTTAACGATGAAGATGATGAAGACCCTTTGCTCCCAGGGAAGGAGAAGGGTCTCTGTTTTTGTTTCTGAACGGCTCAACCTTAAAATTGTACCCCAAAAAACTTCAAGAGTGGACCCTCGAAAGCAGTTGCGGGAAAAGCTGCAAGTCGGGGGGAAAGGGACTCACACGCAGGCAGAGAGACTCCTCTTCCTAAATGGACTGAACAATATCTGGAAGTAGGCGGCTGTCTCGTTGTGATAATGTTTTCATAGCACGAGCAAGAAGAGACTTCTCTTTCTAAATGGACTGAACCAGGTTATTATGGAAGTGGTAAACAGACTGAACATCTCAAGGGTTGTCTTTTTACATTGTCAGTGGGAGAAGGGAGGAAGGTGGGGGGAGGAGGAGAGTTCTGAAGGTGGTAAAATTTTTTTTTTCCCTTCTTTTAGGTTTGTTAATAAACTTCTTTATACTCTTTCAAGTTTGGTGCCTGCTTTGCATTTCTCCTAATTCTTATCTCACAGCAGATAAACAGTAATGAGTATTTTGGACCAAACCCCTACACTAAATTGGTGTTTCTGCCCGGTTAGCAAAACGAACCCGCGACACATAGTTAGGAGGTCCTTAACATCCTATTGCATCTCATGGTTGACAGGTAAAGCGTTTCCAGAGTTGTTTTTTTCCTTAAACAGAAGTAGGTAAGGGACTGTTACTGCTTACATTCCACAGGGTCATCAGGTTTTCCTCTGGAACTAATGTTCCACTGCTAGCAAATATTTTTTGCAGATCTGTAAACATGACAGAATATGTATGGATATGATAGCAGAGGAGGCTGATACACAGTCTGCAAAAACAGACACAGAAAATGGATTTGAAATTTTACCTAATGTGGGAACATGTTTACCTATAAAAAGACATCTGCTTTACTTTAAGAAGGTGTTAACTGGGTCATAAATTTAAGTCTTCACCAGACAGTTTTGTGCTATTCTGTGCTTCTCTTTACCTCTGTCTTGGGGAAAAAAGGCTTGTCTCAGTTCTTACTCTCTTAGAGCACTTACAACTTAAAGAGAAGTTGTCCTTAATACTCAAAGTTTATTTCTGAAGATCCTTCTGTGTGCGTGCTAATGTTTCGACTCAAAGTAGAGAGAAGGATAATAGTAGGGATCATTTTCATTTTCTGGGACACTGGGGCCTGGATTAGTACGATGATTCCTTGTATTCCTCATAGATGTCGCCTTTCCTCAGTCCATTTCATTATACCCTCACACAAAAAAAGAAGTGCAACTGAACCAATTCACTTGTTTGGCTTGCTGCCTGCACTTTGGAGTATGTTCCATCAAAGTCTCATCTTTTAATGCTCCTGTGAACAGTAGTACAGCAGTGCACCATCTGCACCCAAGACTAATTCATCTGCTATTGTCTTAGAAACCAAAACATTACAAAGTCTTAAGCAGACAAGAAGCATAAAGCTTGACATAATGTTTCCTGCATTTTTTCAGTGGAGCTGTTCTGTGACATCGGCCTGATGCTGGAATAAACCATGCAATTAATCTAACAGTTCTAATGACAAAGGGATATGAGAGATCAGAAGCGAGCATATAAGGTTACCTCTTACCCTTTAGCAGCCGTATGTTGAAATCTCTTTTGTGCATGGCACAATTCAGGCATGGAGTATGCAGTTTCACAGTCTAGGTACAGTATCTCTGCCACAGAGCTGAAATATGAGTCAGTTTATCCAAAGACTGCTGTCAACAGATACGTTTTATGTCTTCAACCTACCATAGATGACATCTGTTCTATGGAGTTTTGCAGGTATTGTGTCACTTGGCTTTAGGGGTGTTGGCTGGGTACCTGTGTTAAGGTTTATATTCTACCTACATGGGTGCGTCTTCTGAAAAACTGGAGATTACACCAAATGTACAAGCTTTGAATGAAGTCTGCAGAATTGAAGGGCACCTGCCATATCTCTGTGGGGCAGAACAGCTACATGCTACATCTGCGTGACTCTGTAGACAGAATCTGCTTCACTAAATTACATTGGAATGATTTGGTTTGCATTGGGCCTACATGTTTTCAGAAGCATCGTTACTTTGCATTTTTATTGTATTCACAAGACTTATCAGTGTGTTTATAATAAAGTAAATCTCAGTTAACCCGTTAGGCAGATCTGGATGCACTTCTGAAAATTATTTATGTTGAAATATAGACATGACCATTTTACTACTGCAAGCCTTGTCTACTTCTGTTCAATACAGTGATTGAAATATAGTTGAATCTGAATATATGGTTACATTGCAAGTGAGGTCTTTATTTTTCCATATTTAGGACAAGTTTTGTCTGTTGTTTTGCCTGCTTTTTTTTTTGTTTCAGTAAGTAGTGGAAAATACAGTGCCAGTGTCCATATTTGTTTTATAATAAAGAAGTTGGAGCTTGAAGAAACAGAAGAATGATCCTGTTCTTCTGGCAGTAGTAGATTTTCCATTGCAATTATAACAGGTATATTCAGTATTTGAAGTTTCTCCTGTATTTTATCATGTTCCTTTATAGTTACCATGTTCTCTAAGTTAATATATCACACCACACTTTTCATGCCAGTTTAAGCAGATGTATTAAAGAACGAATAACAGAATGAGTAGTGGTTTTTATCTTGAATTCCCACGTGTGCCACATCAGTATGGCTCTGGCCTAAATGGAGCTAATGTCCTTTTATTTTAGAGCAGGCAGGTAAAAAATTGCCTGATAGGTTCTAGTCTTACACGCTAACTTGTAGTATGTTGTCCTGTTGTTAAAACAGGAAGTCCACAAGAAGAATAATCTTCTAATTGCATGTACTCCCACACACATGCAATAATTTAATAATTGAACCTGTCTGAACATAATTATGTAAAGGGCAGCAAATGTAGGTGGTTTACACTATCTCTCTATATTGCCTGATTGTTTTCCATAGTTGAACCTAGGGTTAGAAACTCAGTAGAGACAAAATGGGGTGTGGCCAGCAGCCTTTGCTTTAGTGTCTGCCTGTCATCCTTCTGAATTGCCATTTGGCTGACACTTAAACCAAAGCCTGATGCAGTTCCTGGATGAGTGAGGAAGAGAAGAAAAACAAAAAAGTGTAAGGCGTTGAAGAGCGTGTTTTGAAATGAAGAAAAGAGTAGAAGGTATAGAAATTCTTCACAAAGAACAATAGAGGAAAACATTTCAAAATTTGTCCTGATCTTACAGCATCAGTGAGATGTGTGTTTTCTGTGTGCAGAGCAGTGTGTTTATTCATTACCATCCAATTGGCATGTAATCATGTAATCCCGTGTTTTGCAGCTTGGTACTCAGATGTTATTGGTGGCTCCTAAAGAAATACCCATAGTTTAAGTTTCCAGTCTTGCTGACACCAGAGTGATGGTCTTCAAGACAGTGACAGTGACTCAAAAAACTGGTTGCTCAGAAACTTGGTTTTGTGGCTTGTTATTCTGGATTCTCACTCATTTTTCTAAAGAAAATTTGGACTTCGTTCCTTGCTATGCTAGGATGGGGATTCAGTCTTCTCAGTCACCAGGGTGGCATTCTTCTCAGAGCACAGATGTATTATCATTTGGGAGTACTCTTGGGATCTGTGGTGATTGCTGCCTCAAAAATTCTGATGGCATCTGCCTCTCTAATAGCAGATACTGTGTGTGATACAGCTGGGTATACTCAAATAATTTGGGACTGGATCAAAACCATAAACGTATGGAATGCATGAGTGGCAAAAGATGTAATTGAAATGGGATAAAGAATAACAAGGTAGCAATGCAATTTCCTAACCATTTGCTAGGTAGCAATTAGAATGATGAAAGCATCCTAGAGGGAAGTAGGTCTAAGGTTGTTTTGGATTTGTCCCAATTCAGGAATAAATTAAAAGTGCTAAAATCTGTGTGAATTTAATCAGTATCCTCAGTGTTGTTAAAGATTGCACCAAATTCTAATGGATAAAATAAAATATTTGAATAAATATAATACAGGTATGTAACAGATGTGCTAAATATATAGTGAAAAAAAGATCTAGCACCATTATTTTTATGTGCTGAAGAATGTGTGTTTCTGCCAGGAAGCGGGAGAGGAAAGGAGATAAAAAAACCTGGGCATGGGGACATTAAAAAATACAACAAATACTGTTGTTTCTGTTATGATGTGAGAGAGGGCATGACATCTAGGTCATAGTCTGGATGAATGGGTGAAAAACCTGTTGCCAATCCAAGTGCTACCCATTTGGAATAAGGCACAGAAGTGAGGAGAGGATTTCAGTAGGATAGAAACCTCAGGCACTAATCAAGCAGTAAGTGATGTTTTGGGAGGATATTCTTTGTTGTTGTTTTTCTACAGTTAAATACAATTAAATTGAATGTATGAATTATTATTTGGGTAAGGTTCTCCAAATTATCTGCAAAGGTTTCATTTTGAAGCCTTCCTGGCTTTTCTTTTAAATCAATGTTTCACCAATGGAATATTAACTCATAATAAAGTTCTGTATATTCAGCTTCTCAAATTGAGGCTGACCTGTTAAAAGAATAAGATAGAAGACTCAGATGAAGTGCAGGTAGTGCAGATAGTACAGGGCTGTTTATCCCAGTGACTTCTCCACAATTTTGGTGGCTTTTCCTGATGATCTCACATGTTTTCTCTCTTCAGTGATCATCTGGTGCCTCTGCGTCCTTTTTGGAGCAGTTCCCACTTTGCCCGGTCAGCTCTGGGCGCAGGAGGCTGCGGGGGCCAGCCTCCGGAATCCGGGAGACCAGAGGTCTGGCTCATGGGTCCTTCCACAGGACCGCGGCAGTAGAGGCAGGTGGTGGAAGAAGGAGGCAGGCTCAATTGTGGATGAAGTCCAGAAGGTTTATTGTGTCTCCAAACAGGGGACCTCGCCCCCCGGGGGTGTCCAGCAATGAGCAACCCTGAACGCGCCTGCCAGGGGTTTTATGGAGGGGTGGCGACAGGGGAGGGATGACAATGGCATCGAATCAGGGAAGGAGAAGGATGGGTCTGCGGGATGAGAGACACACAAGGGAACCTGTCTTGGGAAAGGAAGGGAGGGATCCTCCCCCCAAGACCAATCACTCGACGCCCCTGCCAGAACTTTCTAGAAGCTTGGGAGGGGTGCCGGAGCGATTGGCAGGGGTTTGGGAGGAGACAAATAGAGAAAGCAGGGTTATGAACACAAAACCAGGAGGGTATAAACGGGGATGGTACAGTAACACAAAACCCAAAGGGGAGACCCGGACTGAACCAAACAAGACACACTCCCACATCTCCCCCTTTTTTGTTTTTTAAGATGGTTTAAAGTTCGGCTGGGGGTAATATTCAGAGTCCGGATAAAAGACCTCGAACTCTTGCAGCTCAGGAGCCATAGGTTCGAGCTCCGGTTCTTGCAGGGTCTCTGCATCCGGGAGTACCTCGGCTCAGTCAATATCCGTAGGGGAGGGGGAGCTTGTAATCAACTTTACTAACATTCTCTTGAGGAGTCCAAACAAAATTAGGGCAACCAACAAAACAAAAAGAAAAACCAGTCCAGATCGGAAAATAGATCCTGCCCATCCGGATAGTCCCCATTGGCTGAAGATGTCACCGAGCCAGTCGCCAGTTTCTTTCCAAATTTGCATCACCATGGCCTGCATCTTCTCGATGGTTCTGTGGATGTTCTCCGCCCTTGATGTTAAGTTAAGGCAGCACAGCCCTTCGAACTCCTCACACCAGTGGTCATGGAGTAGGAAGTCGATCGCAGCCCTATTTTGCAGAGTGGCCTGCCTGGTCAGTTCCTCGTCTTTTAGGAGGTCGCTTAGGGTGCTTGAGGTAAGATTTGCTTGTTTCACAACCCAACATTCTAAATGGTCCAATTCCCCTAGTGCTTTGGCTGCCGCCACCAACAGCAAAAGCACAGTGACTGCAACCCCTTTTGGTCTCGACCAATGAACGACTTCCGAGTCGCAATTTTGATCCAAATCAGAGAGCTCGCGTTTCTGGATGGCCAATTTGGAAGTCCTATTTCTTTTTCCCCTCCCAATTATTAACTAAGGTTTTGTTGGGTGTCAACAGCGTCAAGCAGCCTATGGTGCAAGGGCCTCCTAACAGGCGAGAGGGGATGCCTGCCCACGCCCTGTCACCGCAGATGAAGAACAGTCCCCTGGGTAACCCTTTCGGACGTGACCTATGGGGATTTTCAGTGGTCACCTTACTGACGGCCAGGCACCATTTGGCTGCCTTATACTCTCGGTGGCTTGGAGCTATGTTCTTAAAGAACTCCCGATCCAGGGACAACCCGAATTGGAATTGGACACAGTAGCGAGCTGGGTATGATCCCAGAAGATCCAGCTCCTGGGGCTCACTACTGGTCTTCGGGAGTTGGGGCAGCCATTTCTCAAGGGGGTTGTCAATGTCGCGTTTCCCCCTGCGGTGCCAGCCAAATGGGGGCCGTCCCTGATAGGGCACCTGGGGATGGTATGAGCTTACAGGCGGCTTGACGACAGGGGCCTTACCCGTTTCAGATGATTTGGTATTTTGGGCAGACGTAGTCGAAGCCTGCGTGGGCTTGAGCCTTTCGAAAAGAGAAGCATACTCCTCTTGCTCAAGAGGGATCCCCACCAGGCACGTGGCCATAGGGTTTTGGGCCGCGGCTGTAGATAAACATATGTGGTCTTGGCCCATGGTTTGCGCCAGGACTGACCACACGTTTGCTGCCAGTTGGGGAACTATCCACGGCGACGCAGACCATGGGAGCAGCCGCAGGATGATGACAAGCTGCAGGCTTTCTGGCGATGGCTCAGATGGACGACGCAGGACTCATCTCTGATGTCTCCAAACTAGTACAAACTTAAAAGCAAGAATATTAGATTTGGGGATAACAACTGGGGCCGAGTTGGGGTCCAGAGGGGCATAGGGTTAACCCACCCCGGTTTTAGGGGGTGCTTGACTCCTTCCTCCGGTGGGCTGGGAAATACACGGTTTCACCCATTTTGATAGGATCCACCTGGGGCCCTCAGGGGTGGATATGCATATCCCTTCTCCCATGTAACTAGTTCATGAGGGCCCTGTATTTCCCGAGTCTTCGGGTCTTTAACCAACACTGGAGGCCTTTCTTTCATTTGCAGCTGCTGAGACCGCCCGAAGTGCCGCACGATCGGTGGATTCAGGTTCTCAAAGGCACAGTTGAGGAAGTTTAGCGTGAACAGTGCCCTCGAGAGCCTGATAGCTGGGGATTCTAATTTCTTTGAGGACCTTTGCCTTTGTAGCATCCTCTTGATATTTTGGTGAGCCCTCTCGACTGTCGTTTGACCTGTTGGGGAATAGGGGATGCCTGTCTTGTGCTCTATTCCCCATTGCTGTAGGAAGCTCCTGAACTCCTTGGAGGTGTAGGCTGGGCCATTATCGGTTTTAATAACCTTGGGGATGCCCAGGGTAGTGAATGCCTGCACTCAACATTGCTAGCCCTTTCCCCTGTGTGGGCAGAGGCAAAGACGGCTCCAGAGAAGGTATCTACTGACACATGTACATACTTCATTCTGCCGAAAGAAGCGACATGTGTCACGTCTATCTGCCACACCTCACAACTATTAAGGCCACGGGGGTTTGCGCCGGTGCCAATGGCGGGAAGAGCTAATTGGTGACATTCAGAACACGCTGCCACGATTGCTCTGGCCTGGTCGTGCTTCAAATTGAACTGCCAAACCAGGGCAGGCGCATTCTGATGGAACAACTGATGGCTGATTTTGGCCTGCTCAAATACATTTGGAATCAGGGCCATCACGGCTGGCGCAGCGATGGCATCTGCCTTCCTGCTGCCTTCCGCGATGAACCCGGGCAGGTCCATGTGTGACCTGACGTGCATCACGCATAACGGTTGCTCTCGGTGGGAGACTAGGCTAACCAATTTTGAGAGCAACTCATACAAGTCTGTGTTGGAGACCTCTGGCAATATAGCATGTTCAACTCTGGAGACTACCCCTGCTACATATGCAGAGTCAGTTATCAAATTAAAGGGTTCAGGGAATCTTTCAAAAGCCCTGACGACCGCGTCTAACTCAGCAACTTGAGGTGATCCTTCCACCTCCTTAATATCAGCCTCCCATTGCTGAGTTTGGGGGTCTTTCCAAGTCATGACTGACTTGTGGGACACCCCAGACGCGTCAGTGAAAACAGTCAAGGCCTTTAAAGGTTCCTTGCTCTGAACACTCTTTGTATTTAATTCAAATTTGATTTCCGAATTAAAAATTTTGTGGGCTGGCCTGTGTAAGGAAATTTGGCCTGTGTAGCCCTCCAGAGCGAACTGCAAAGCTTCACAATCATGAAGCAAGCTCTCCAACATTGCCTTGGTAATTTGGCCCATTTGTGTCCTGATTGGTACGTGAATGCAGTCAAAGTCACATCCTGGTAACTCCCTGATCCAGACTCTAGCCTTCCAGGTCAGTTCAGCCATCAGCTCTTGTGGCCGTGTCATTCTTTTGGACCTATGATGACTGAGAAAGACACACTCTATTATCAAGAGGGAGTCCCTCTGGTCCTGGTCTTCCTTACTCTTACTCTTTGTCCTCCCATTGGAAGACAACCCCGTGCAGGTGTGGCAGATTAGCCAGGATGATGAACTTAAATGGCAAGTCAGGTCTATAACTGCTTGCTTGCCTGGTGGACATCAGGTGTTGCACCCTCTCCAGGGCTGTCCGCGCCTCTGGGGTAAGTGTCTGGGGAGAACTAAGCTCCTCTCCCCCTTTTAGTAAATCAAAAAGGGGGCTAGGTCTTCGTTGGATAGACCCAGCCACGGCCTTACCCAATTTAGTGACCCACACAGTTGGTGGACACCTGCTAAGGTCTTAATATTTGTATTGATAGCCAACTTTGCGGCACAATGGTCTGCTTTGTAATTTCCAGGCCCAGGTACTTCCAAGGTGGCATCCTTTGAATTTTCTCTTCTTGGAGCTCGAACCCTGCAGCAACCAATGCACTGATTGTCAGGTCAAGCACATTCGCAAGCATGTCATTGTCGGGGGCACACACAAGGACATCATCCATGTAGTGGAACATGATGGCCTCTTTTGCGGCTGCGCGAACTGGGGCAAGCAAGGAAAAGACATACCACTGGCAGATGGTCGGGCTGTTCTTCATGCCCTGCGGCAGCACTTTCCAATGGCATCTCTTCCTCAGGGCTTCTCGGTTGATAACCGGAATCGAGAAGGCGAAACACGGGGCATCGTCAGGGTGCAGAGGAATTTAGAAAAAACAATCTTTTATGTCGATTATGGCCAGATTCCAATTTTGAGGAAGCATCGCTGGGGAAGGCATCCCCGGCTGGAGAGAGCCCATGTCCTCAATAACATCGTTAATTTGGCAAAGGTCCTGGAGGAGCCGCCATTTGTCTTTGTTAGGTTTATTGATGACAAAGACCGGGGAATTCCAGGGGCTGTTGGTCTCCACGATATTCCCCTTAAGCTGCTCTTCCACGAGCTTCTCGAGCACCTCTAATTTCTCGTTATAGAGCGGCCATTGCTCTACCCACACCGGCTGGTCCGTTTTCCAATTCAGTTTTTGGGTAGGGCGCTCTTCAGTGGCCACCATGCAAAAATTTATCGGGGGGTCAGGTACGTCAATTGTGACTCCCCATTGTTGCATGAGGTCTCTCCCCAAGAGGGGTTCCTTGTAATCCAATACGAACGAATGTATGCTCGCCAATTGTCCTCTCGGCCCCTTAATTTGCACGACGCTTTTGGACTGTTTCGCTAATTGGATGCCCCCAACACCCTGCACGTGTCCAGTCACGTTTTCCAATTCCCAATGTGCCGGCCATTCCCGTGTGGGAATGATCGTCACATCTGCCCTTGTGTCCAGAAGCCCCTTGAGATGTAGGACTTCTTCCCCTCTGTTGATCTTACAGTCTACCCGCGGTTTCCCTGTTCCTATTACATGTGTGGCACACACCGTCGGGTGTGGCCCTTTTGCAGGGATAGCCTGGGCGACCATCTGCCCTCTGGGCAGAAACAGAGGTGCACGGACACAGCGCAGCCAGAGAACGGGTCCTTCGGGACTGGATGTCATGAGTCCCAGAGCAACATTTAACATCTCCAACAATGACATACCTGCTAGGGCTTGGGTCCCACATCCCCAGCTCACCACCGACACTTACTGGTGCGGCGTGCCACTCGTTGGCTTTCAGGAAGAGCGGTGTCGACAGCTGCAACCTGAAAGAACCATCAGCAGGAGAAGTGAAGTCAGGCTGAAAAGTCACATCTGGTAATTTTGCATAGTCTTTTTTGGCCCCTTTCTGTTCCCCCTCCCCCTCGCGGCCCGACCTTTTTATATCCTTTTTTTGTAACTGGTTCTCTAGTCCCCCAGACCCTTGCTCCTGTTTAAATTGATGAAATTGCCGCTTGAGCGGGCAGTCTTTGGTCCAGTGCCCAGGCTGGTCACAAAGGAAGCAGGTGTTTCGGGTCTGCTGTTGGGCCCGCTTCTGGCTGTTCCTCGATGGAGGCTGTCTGCTGCTTCGGCCCGTGGTCCTCTTCTGGTCCACAGCAGGATGGTGTGTTGCTGTTCCCACCGAGACCGCTCCTCGGGACCGTTGCTTGTCCGAGCAGGTTGCAGGTGCGCTGCTTTCGCAGCACAGACTTCCGACATGGCTTGGATTGTCGGCGGGGGGTCCAGTGAGAGGCTCAGGATAGCTGTCTTGCATTGGGAATTAGCGTTTGCCATTGCCATCTCTGTTATGACCTCCTCTCTGGCCACCGGCTGCCTGACCTGCAACTCTACTGCTCGGGTTAATCTCTCTACAAACCGGAGGAACGACTCCGAGGGCTGCTGTCGGACCCATGAGTAACTTTCCATGGGCGCGTCCGGTCTCAGGCCAAGGAATGCCTTACCGGCCAGTTCCTTGACCTGCTGCAGCACCTCTAGGGGCAGACTCTGAGCCTGCTTCGGCACCAGTGCCCATTCCCCCTCGCCGCTTAAATGGTCCACAGTTAATACCTGGCTGTCAGCATCAACAGCCGTATCAAAGCTCTGCAGAAGCGCAGGAAGGAGTCGGCGGAGCTCCTTTTCCCATGCCGCCCTCCAGAGCAGAAACTCTGCCAAGGAAAGCAAGCACGAGAAAAGCTGACGCAGGTCAAAAGGCGTCATTACTGCTCCGGAGAGATTTGCCTTTAAAAGGCCACGAAAATATTCACTTTCTCTCCCGAACTCTTTCTGTGCCTTGCAGAGTTCTTTGATCGTTTGGTGGGAGAGAGGTTCCCAGTTGGTGTGGGTCATTCCCCCTCTCCTGGACCTTTGATAAAAAACCGGAGTGGCCGAAGGAATGGAGTCCAGTTCCGGGTTCCGGTCCTCAGGCCCCTCCCCTTCCGGCCACTCACCGTGGGAACCGGAAGGCCAAGCGTGGGAACCGGAAGCAGGAAGCGGGTGGCAACCAGACACGGAGCTACAACAACTTCTAGGGGCGGAGCACGGGGGCGTGCACTGATGACAGGTGGGAGGGGCAACAGGGGTGGACCCAGCTTGGGTGTGGGAGAAGTTAGGGTACTGGGAGGGGTCATGACGGAAGGGGTTGGGACTTAGCAGAAAGGGGTTTTGGGATGAAGAAACAGGGGGAGGGCAAGAAGGGGTTTCTGCCATGTGGCACCCGCCATCTTGTCCTCATCGGGCAGGGAATCCATTTTCTAAGTTCTCAATATAACTAAAGCGAACCTGGGGTCTAGCAACTGGGGAAGTCGGGGAACGGGATAAGCCCCGGGCAGTCTGGCCAGGACTGTCTGGGAGGGGGGGGCCGAGAATCCCGAGGGGAGCCAAGGAGTCGGTGGCAACCCTGCGCAGCATCGCGGTTTGCTTCCTTCAGGACGCCCGGTTTAGGGGACACGGGTTTAGGAGAAGGCTTAGGGGTAACTGGGGAACCGGGGGCAGGCTGTCCTTCCTTCTCCCTTTTTTTATTTAAAGCAGCCCAAATATGTAGGTATAATAAAGAAAATCTATCTAGATCTTTTTCTTTTGTCAATTCGGACTGAGCTATTTTTGCTCCCACGGCGTTCCAAAAGGGATCGCTTAAAACCGAACTGTGGGAGCACTGAGGGAAGTGCTGGAACAGCCACCGCACAAACCGTTTTAAAAACCCTTTAGAAAAACGTTTCCCCCCCCCCTCCAGGAGTCCCGCAACTTGGAAAAATACCCCCTTTTGTGCTGTGGACAATTTTGCGCCCATAATCCACAGCACAACGTCTGGAGCTTTAAAAATAAACCAACCCTCGGACACCAATTCCCCGAAACAAACCGGAGGCAAGCAACACACTCGCCCCGGGGCTGAGCAGCCTACCCTGTGCTCCTACAAGCCATGGACTGTGCGAAGCTATCCACCACGCGCTGCGCGCGGCCGGGCGGGCACCGTCGGGTCCCGCCGCTCCCCGCTCCGCCGCCGACACTGCAGCTCGTGTGGCTCCGCCCGCACGCGGGAACTGCCTCGAAAGGCTTAACTGTAAGTTCCCCCCCCGGGGAAATACTTACCTGCTGGTGTCCAGGCGAGCTCCAGGCGTCCCGATTTCCACCGAGGACGACTCTGCTGGTGCTGGCGGAGCTACCGTCCTCCTCCCCAGGAGCGCAGCTCACTAAAACGGAGCCTGCTACAACTGGGGTGGCTTGACGTCCCAAGGACGCACTTGGAAGTCCAATCAGTCCCTTCCGTGGGGTCCGGTGGAAGCAGGGGCCCTACGCTGGGCACCAAGCTGCCTCTGCGTCCTTTTTGGAGCAGTTCCCACTTTGCCCGGTCAGCTCTGGGCGCAGGAGGCTGCGGGGGCCAGCCTCCGGAATCCGGGAGACCAGAGGTCTGGCTCGTGGGTCCTTCCACAGGACCGCAGCAATAGAGGCAGGTGGTGGAAGAAGGAGGCAGGCTCAATTGTGGATGAAGTCCAGAAGGTTTATTGTGTCTCCAAACAGGGGACCTCGCCCCCCGGGGGTGTCCAGCAATGAGCAACCCTGAACGCGCCTGCCAGGGGTTTTATGGAGGGGTGGCGACAGGGGAGGGATGACAATGGCATCGAATCAGGGAAGGAGAAGGATGGGTCTGCGGGATGAGGGACACACAAGGGAACCTGTCTTGGGAAAGGAAGGGAGGGATCCTCCCCCCAAGACCAATCACTCGACGCCCCTGCCAGAACTTTCTAGAAGCTTGGGAGGGGTGCCGGAGCGATTGGCAGGGGTTTGGGAGGAGACAAATAGAGAAAGCAGGGTTATGAACACAAAACCAGGTGGGTATAAACGGGGATGGTACAGTAACACAAAACCCAAAGGGGAGACCCGGACTGAACCAAACAAGACACACTCCCACATTCTGGCTTTTGGGCTTTTTCTGGGTTGGGGTTTTTTGTTTGGGCTTTTTTTGGGTGGAAGGGATGTGGGGAGACAATGTCTTGGGTGGGTGGCTTTGTTTATTGGTTAGGTTTTGGTGCTTTTTGTTGGTTTTAGTGGTGTTGGTTTGGGGTTTTGGGGTTTTTTTGCTATAATTACTTTGAGCCAACCTCTGCTCCTGATGTCTTTAACAGTCATGTGAGTGTGCCAGTCTTAAAAAATCTTACTTTGAGGGAATAGGAATCTTACTGGTGAATCAGTTATATGCATGGTTTAGTGATACACTGAAGATGTTGTGAATTCCTCCACTGTTGTAATCACAGTAACCACCTTTTGGTTTGGATGTCCCTTTGATAAGACAGCCTGTTGTGCAATATATTTTCCCAGCATCTACACTATCTTAGAAAGTGCCAAGACTTCGATGCTTTTGACAGTTCCCAGTAAAATTCTTCTCTGAAGCCATGGGATGAGCTATGGTGGAAAGTGCCCGTAAAGTTTCAAGCGTTCCTGAAGAAACATCACCACAGAACCCCCCTAACAACCTTTTAATTAGAGCAGCAAATAAAAATTTGTAGCGGTGTGCTCTGATTGGGATCTGAGTCAAAGACCTTCCTGTTGAGTCACAGGATGTGCTACACACAAATATACAAGTAGAAACAAGAAATGACCAGGCTTTCCTTTTTCTTGATCAGAAATTGTTGGGGACCTAGTATGGGATACATGCTGCATAAATGAGTTCTGTAGGAGGAAGCTTAGCTACCTGACAACTCCTGCATTCAAACTGTGCCACCTTTGCAGTCAATTTTTGATAAAAATCAGCAATTGGCTTTTGTTTAGAGCTAAACTGAGCAGTGCCAGGCTGTGGGGAACCACTCTAGTGCAGTGCACATGGCACCCCCCAGAGCTTGTCAGCTGTACTTTCCCTGTGTGCTGGCAGCTGTGGCCACACAGATGACAAGGAGCACTCATTTATTTTGCTTCAGGGTAAACTGCTTGCTATGGTCGTAGGGGAAAGAACTCAACCCTTCTTGCTGGTTATGTTTGTATGCTGTATGGAAAATGAGTTTTGTTCCTTTTTTTTGTAGTATTGGGTATTTATTAGCCACAGCTGTGGGCAGCTTGGTTTAAAAAGCAGGATCCTCAACTTGCAGTGAAGGTAGTTCTCCTCTATTTATACCTTTTAAGAGCTTGGTCCTACAGCTCTGTTGCAGTAAATTTTTTGTGTGCATGGTTAGGAGAACTAGTGCTGTGTGAGAGTTGCTCTGACCACAAACTGTGAAGAGTAATCAAATACTGTACTTCTGCCTATAAAGCGCTTTACCACAGGGATAAATTTATGTTAAAAACTACCTAAACCCTTCTTCCAGATCAGTTTGTGAGTAGTTTTGTTTGCTTTGTTAAATTCCCTCTGAAGCACACCATGGGTTAAGCAGTATGCAGAAAAGGCTTTCAAAGTAGTTTAGTTCACTAGAAAGGTAAAGCAGAGTCATAAACTGGGAAGTTACTTTTCAGTGTGTAGGGGGAGCAAGGCAGTTCCACAGCTGTTCCCTGGAGCATACTGCTAGGTTACTGCTTCTCCAGTGCTGGTACTTAATGTTCTGTGCGGAGCTATGCAGTCAATACAGTCCTGGCTAGTTACTATCTGCTAAACTTTATTAAAGGGCAGCACATTTTTGCTATTCTAAACTCTCCCCATGTGAAAAATTCTTGTTACACAGTTAGTTGTATTGTCAACTGGAGAGGAGGCTGGCATTCCTCAGAGGGGGTAGTTATAATGTTTAAGTGTTCTTTCTAATATTGTTTGATATATAATGTCTCTGACTTCCTTTCCTTGCTTTCATGTTTCAATTATCACAGATGTCAAGGAAAACAGGTTTTTTCCTCCAAGAGTCCTTCAAGACTGCTGATTTAGAGCTCTGGAGTGTGGATGGTTACCCCACCCCAGGTATTCTGTTTCTATCTAGCAGATTCTCTTTTTTTTTCCTCTGTGCATGGTAGTAGGTCTTTTTGGCCAAATGGTAAGTTTGAACATGCTAAAGTTACATGGTGGGGATCAAAATTATTCTCCAGAGACAAATCTCCTCAGCCATCAAGTCAGTTTAGTCCTGCAAGTTCAGATCGATGTAGAAATCAACCCTATGGATGATTTATTTCTTTGAATTTTGAAATCACAGATCCCGCAGCTAGGCACTTACGACCCCACCACCACTTGCAGAGGCTACGCCATGTGACTGCATGCTGCTGAAGCATTTTATCACTTGCAAGTTGCAGGCTATGATTACACCATGCCCTTGACATATAAAATTGTGAAATCATCAATCTGTGAAATCTTCTGCATTCTTCAAAAGACATCTGTACAAATACCTTGCCTTTGTCTCCTTGGTATGAGTTTGGAAATGCCCATCCTGGGATGCATCAGGCAGAGCATTGCCAACAGGGTGAGGGAGGGGATTGTCACACTCTGCTCTGCACTGAGGTGGGCTCACCTCGAGTGCTGGGCTCAGGTCTGGGTGCCACAACACAGAAAAGACATTGAGCTGTTAGAGAGTGTCCAAAGGAGGGCACAAGGATGGTGAAGGGCCTTGAGGGGAAGCCTCGTGAGGAGTGGCTGAGGTCACTTGGTCAGTTCAGCCTGGAGAAGAGGGGACTGAGGGAAGACCTCACTGCAGTTACAACTTCTTGCGAGGAAAAATAGAGGGGCAGGCACTGATCTTTTCTCTGTAGTGAGCAGTGACAGCACCCAAGGGAATGGCCTGAAGTTGTGCCAGGGAAGATTTAGGTTGAATGTCAGGAAAAAGTTCTTCACCCAGAGAGTGGCTGGGTACTGGGACAGGCTCTTCAGGGAAGTCGTTGCAGCACCAAGCCTGACAGAGGTCAAGAAGTGTTTGGACAATGCTCTCAGGGTCATGCTGTGACTCTTGGGGATGTCCTGTGCAGAGCCAGGAGCTGGGCTTGATGATCAGGATGGGTCCCTTCCAACTCAGGTGATTCTGTGATAACTGTAGTTGCTGCCACTGTTCATATTGGTGTATTGAGTGCTCTCATCCAAATCATGGGAAGTAGACTTCTGCTGTTATTTCATACATGTAGCTTTTCTGATAACCATGCGTAATGCCTGAAGTGGCCCCCTAAAAAACAGAGACTAGACAAGAATAAGGGAATAAAGGTAGGTATTTATTTGGAGGGCCTTCAAAGGTACACCCTGGGGAGTCCAGACGCTACTGCCAAGATGGACCCAAAGATGGACAGCGGGTCACGAGTTCTTCACACTTTTATAGGTTTGGTTTATTTGCATACCAGGGTTAATTCTCCAATTAAAGCTTCAGTTAATGATGAAATTTCCCCAAGCTTGCCCCCCTTTTGAGGCTTTTGGTTTATACTTTTTGGGCATAGGACGGTCTGAGTGTCCTTGGAGAGCAGGCTTGGAGAAGTTAACAGAAGTTAACAGGCTACAAGAAACTTCAGAGTTACACACTAGGCAGTACAGGATTTGAAAAATACGAAAGTAAAAACCTCAGGCATCATACAGAACTGTATTTTAAAGTTAATGGATTGGGTCCTACAGCTGCTGGAGGTCCATTTCAAGACAAGATTTCAGATTTATGGTATAAATAATTGGAAGATATTCACAATTAAATTATCACTTTTGAGTTATTTGCAGTTAATTTGAGGGGCTGCACTGACTCCCACATGATTTTAGGTGAGTTTTGTTTCTTAGCAACATGGAGTTGAGGGTAATTTTTTTGTAACTGAAGGTCATCATGTTCATGTTCAGATTTATCAGCGTTTGTTAGAAAGGGTGCAGTGTGCTAACTAAGAATGTCATAGCCTCCTTGCAGATCTTTGCTTTGGAAAATGTCTCTGATATCATTAACTTCTTAGGACAGTTGCTGAGGGCACTGTGTCACCAACAGTGTGTCTCTGCTGTCCATCCTGCCACATTAACCTGAGCTTTGGTGGGAGAAGCCAGACTAATGGGTCTGAATGGGTGTCAGCTGAACTTCTTACATCTTGTTTTCAGTGTGTTTGTTTGCAGCAAGTCCTGTTTTCACCATGGAGCGTTAGCTATTTGTCTCTGCCAGCATAGTGTTTGTAACCTGACTCTGCCATTGTATCCCTGGTTTTTTGCATGCTTTCCTTGGACAAGAAAATGAGTGGTTTTATTTGAAATGTCACTGAGATGGAACATATGATTTAGACTTTTTTGTTAAAGCAGTACACATACGTGGTTTCCTAAAGCTACAGTTTAGACCAAATATAAATCAAAATTTGG
Organism: Coloeus monedula; assembly: GCF_965178545.1. NCBI lineage: Eukaryota > Metazoa > Chordata > Aves > Passeriformes > Corvidae > Coloeus > Coloeus monedula. The sequence goes on from NC_138822.1 coordinate 57,624,791, forward strand.
CCAGTGCATGCAGAGCAGGGCACCTGACGTTCTAGGGCATAAACTGCTGGCTTCTAGCAGATAGGCCATTTTATTGCCTTGTACAGAAAGGCCCTGACATGAGGTCTCAGACCACATTTTTGTGTGTGCACATTTTTCTGTTCCCTGTTGCTCATATGAACTGACTAGCATTTTTTCAACAGAATTCAATGGACCTGTTTTAGGCTTTCATATGGGAATTGCGTGGGTGATCTGATAGTGTTGGAGAGGGCAGGAAATATTTTAGCTCTCTCAGAGTCTACTCAATTGTGCTAGTGCTTTTAAAAGCCAAAATGTAGATTTAGGATTTAAGCTGAACAGAACAAAGAGATTTTTGAAGTTCAACCACAGTTTGATAAGCACATCTTACGGTCTTGTAAAGGAGAGTTTTCAGAGTGTAACAGTAAAATTTTAGCTCTGTTTTCTGAATTCATTATCACAGTTCCCACTGAATGTAGCTTAGTCAACATTTCATCTTCAGGAATGGCTTGGAATCAGAAATTAAACAAGCTGGGGGAAACATGTATATTATCAAAGAGAATCAAAATGTAATTTAATTTGTGTCCTTTTCTCCTTCAAGGCTATTAAAATACTCCTACTCCTTTCACCTGATCTTTGTATATTGTTTTTAAAGGAATGAAGGGTAACTGTTCTCTGTTGCTGCAAATGCTGCAATATGCACACTACAAAAGCCTAACCACCATCCACTGTTGTGGTGAGGTTTCTGTCCACAGAGACCAAGAGATTTTGGCAGAAGCGGGGTTAGTGAGCTGGTTCTATTGTTCTTCATACCACCGTTAGTAAGCTGACCTACCCAGTCCACCAGTATGGTCAGCTGTACACAAGAGCAGTGATTGTAACAGCAGCCGGTGAAACAAGCCACATGCAGCTGTGAAGACTTCACTTTATTGGTGGTGGAAGGACATAGCAGGTAATAGGGGCTTGATAACTGAAAGCAGAGGCTGTTTGTATACTTAAAGAATATGGCTTCATGATTCAGGATTAGTGGCACAAGATTCACTGTGCTTGCACCTGTGTTACCAACAGCTCAGACCAGTAAAAGCCTGTGAACCCAAGAGAGAACTGGAAAAACCTGAGTTTTTTTCAGAGGGACTGTCAGAACTGCATGCTTCACTGTGATCTGTCACTGTCAGACTTCAGCCTCAGTAGTTGCCTGAGCTAAAGGGAGTTCCCAATCTGCTTTAAAGTTTGAGAGGTCTGAAATTGTCATGGCAAACACTGATTCACTTAAGTGGCCATGGCTAAATAACTACTCCCATGGGGTTTTAGTCTGTCTTATCCTCTGCCCTCCACACGCCTTTCGTTATGTTGTCCTTTACCCTGCTCTGTGTGGCCAAAAGGGAGCAAAGAAGTTGATTGGGATCAAAAATCCATGTTTTCTTGAAGTATTGCAGTTTTTTGTGTGAGTATCATACAGCTCCCTGCAAGGGGATGTGTAAATGCCTGGGCCAGGTATCATAGAGAAGATATGAAGAAGGTAGGAACATGAAAGGAGAGAAGAAGAAGCAGGACTGAGTCTTCAGAGAAATAATGTAGCTGTACACACCCCTGCATGACTATCAGTCTGTAATGGGTCAAGACCTCATATTTCTGGATAACAGGGGAACATAAGCTGAATTTCAGTGTAATCTAAATCATGTATTTTTTGTAGTTTCTTTATTGTAGTTCTGAGAGATACTTATTTCATTTCACCTTAAATTGTATGCTACAGGAAGTCCACATTCCTAACTAGAATGCCATGGATGCTGTAACCAATATGAACTTGTAGTGAAGAAGTGTCAGAGTACTTTCAGTACCTTCATGGTGATCAGTGTTCTTTTACAGCACTTCAGATGAGGTGTTTATAGACAGCAATCCATTGTATCTTACTTTCCTTTTCCAGTCTTTTACCTTAGAAAAGTATCAAAGGTTATTTATATTAACTCCATTGATCCTTAACACTTTGATTATGAAAACACTATGCTGATTTCTGTGATTGTTTACAATTGGGGGTTTTTGTTAGTCTTACAAAATCACTTGCTCCTTCTTTTTTTCCCCATGCCCAGACAAAGCAAAGGCTAGTTATTGCATGTCAAATGAATGGATATTGTTATATGTCAGAAATGTTTCTGACTGTGAGAAGGCTTCTTTCTAATCCATACTTTCCACCTGAGTATCTTGAGTCTGCAGTGTTGTTATTGTGGTTACTAGCATAAGGTAATCCCAGCATCTTTAGAGGAAAGAAAATTGCCACTCAACCAGTATCATCCCTGAAAGAGTGAGGAACGGAGACTCAGACTTTGGAAAGAAAAATGTAAAAGTGTAGAAGTCAGCTGATGCAGAGTTGGTTTCCATATTATGTATCACTAGATAGACATCTCACTGTGTGTTTTTTTGCTGGATGTTTCCTCATTGTCTGCGTTAATGAAGCAGGATTTATATCAGCTACGTTCCCAGCAGACCTCTAAAGCTTGTGTAATTCTCCAAAGAATATCATGATGAAAGGTATGTGTCTGTAAACAGTGTGTCATTTAACATTCTTGTTACCTGTGATTTAATAGAAAATACACAGGGAAATGATATAGTATGCTTTTAATTCATTAATGACTCTACTATGATGCTGGTCACAATGTGTAGTTTGCTGTGAGTGATTTTTTAGTGGTATCTGCATAGGTAAGACTGGTTTATTATTTCCAGATGATGGCATACCTGATTTTGGGCCAAGTTGCTGTCTGTCTGTGCATGAGCTGGGGGGCAGCATTGGTCACTGTGGTGCTGATGCCATGGATGAAGCTTATGAGGTCTGGTTGTCCTGAGATCATCTCCAAATCTGTGGTTACCATTCTAAGGCATGTCTCTGCCAGCAAGGGAATTCACCCAGCTGCATTATATATGCTGTGGAATCAGGAAAAGATGTTGGTGACTGTCACAGAAATACATTGCTCTGAAAAAAAAGAAGATAAACTGAGTCATTGGGAGGAGTTTCCTTGCTGAGCTGACCATGCCAGGACAGTCATTTAGTTCAGAGGGACATGCAGGACATTGTCCCAGTATACCATTAAGACAAATACTGTGGGTGATAATTTTATTCTTTATGCCTCATTGTATAGTTAGAACCTGTCATAAAAGATTAGAAGCCAGTTTCTATCACTTTGGACACACATATAAGCCAGGAGCAGTTCTGCTGGATTACTGTAACAATGAACTGCAAAATATCTCTTATCAAGAGACAGATTTAGTTTTATGTGGAATGAGGATGGGTGCTGCTGTACCACAGGTTTCAAGGAGCTGTGATTCAGTCTGACCTATACCACAACATTGTTTGCAGTGTTTCAGCTCTGGAGCAATTCTCCCAAGTCTAGTTGAGATAATGAAACTGGAAGCATTTTTCATTCTTATGAGGTGAAAACTGTCATAGAAGTGAATGTGGTGACTGGCAAGGCAAGTTACATTCTCAGTGTTTTAAAAATGGTGAGATTTTGTTCATCAGTAGTTTTTGAAGCTATCTGATGAGTTTTCATTTTGCTAATGTTATGCAGTTTTGAAGAAATAGCTTTGATTTGTAAGTTCCCCCATACAAACTTTTAATAGACAGTATGTGATTTAAGATGAAATGACAAACCTCTTGTCATGATTGTTGATTTAAACACAGTACAGGAAGTTTTGGAAGTCTAAAGGCAATTGAGTTCCTGCAACAGATTAGTGATTCAGTCCTAAGTAAAGGAGTGGCCATCCTACCATTAACTCCTGCCACTTTATTGCCTGAGCAGAAAAGATGCTCTTAGATCTCAACGACTTTGGTCAGAGCTTTCCCATTAGTGCCAGCCTCTGCAGGATCCAAACCTAAAATGTCTGTGTTTGATCTCTACTGAAAATAAGGTGACCCTGTTCTTTTATCTCCTGTGAGTAAAGGGAAAGCTTCTTTATTCCAAGGAAGTAATGGTGATGTTGCTTGTAAAAGTTCAGAAAAGCCTAAATTCTTATTTCTATGTTCATTTCTGTTAGATTTTGCATAAAGACAATGGTTAATTAGATAGCAAATATCATCAAGAACCAGGATGCAAAAAAGTATTTAATAAGGTTGATTCACTGCAGTATTTTTGTGAAGTTTGGGCCTTACAATTTTCTATTTTGCATTCTTGAATATGTAAATACATAAGAAAGCAAGTCTGTTAATCCCCTGGCATTGCACAGCCTTCAGTCACATTTTCGGACAGAGAAAAAGGAAAAATATAAGCTCTTAGTAGAGCTGTGTCTCTTAAGAGAAGTTAAGCAATGAGATACAAGCCAGCTCTGTATTTTTGTATTGTGTAAAGTTAGGGAGAGATGAAAAAGGAAGAGCCTTAGCTTTTATTGCAAGATACCAAACAGGAGATTCTCCAGACAGGAAATGGTAGGAAATTCTTGCTTGTTCTGATTCTGCCCTGGTGAGTTAAAGAACAGTTTCATCTGGCTGCACAGTAATCTTTTGGATGAGGCTTTGAGGTGAATTTGACCAGGATGTGTGTGTGCTTCCACAGAGACCTTCAACATCAACATAAGACTTGAGATAAGGAGTTGTTTGCTGAATTGTTTGCTGTTTCAGTTGAATTTTCTCTGCATTAATTGATTTTATGCAGACTTCCTGAATGTATGGAAAGGAGTGGGAAACAGTATTTAATAATATTATTATGTTTGCATATTTAGTAGAAAGTAACTTATAAAATACAGTGTGTTGTGGTTTTTTTCCTTGAAGGAGCTTTAGTTGCAGTGACTACTGTGCTTCAAAATGTCTCTTTTGAAGGTGAGTTTTATTTGGTGCTCAGCTTGTTGTTTTAAATAAAACTCCTTACATGTTCTGGTGAATATTTGCAAGTGATGAAGGGAGTCAAAGTAACCACGTAAGAGCACCAGGTGTATTAAAGTGGGGAATAAAGTAGTTACCTGAGCTGTAAAGTTCTGGACTTAACCTGCTTATTATTGCAAACTGGGACATTGGCTCTATGCCATCTCCAATTGTGTCAGTCTATGCGGCAGTACTCACCTATATTTTGAAGGGCTTTTAAATAAACAGCTGGCTGCCACAGAGTATTTGAGAACTGGAAGTTATGGGTCTTAGTAACAAACAACAAATTGTAGGGCAAAGTTGACCATTTAAAAGTACCTTCATTTCCTGCCAATGACACTTAACTGTTCCAAGGCTACTTTGTTTAAAGTCTTCTTTCTCTGACCTTTGTCAGGCTTCAGAATCACTGGATTGAAATATTCAGGATCTCAGTCTTTGAATATTACTCAGGGGACATGTCAGATATGACAATAATCCCTCTGGAGTTCATTCCAAAACTTCTTGGATTTTGCAGATACGGAAAAAATGACTGTTTATAAGGTCATGATTGGAGTATCCCTCCATCATGCCATCACTCTTCCCTGCTGATTCTGTCCAACTGCTGCTTGCCAGCAAATTAGCTTGCATGCTTATCTTTCACATACTTGGAAGAGGATTTTTTATGGCATTTACATCCTACTGTGTGGACACAGGATCTAGCACACCAAATTTCTCTTTGCTAAGGTAGGTGTTGCTTTCTTGTTGTTATTAAGAAAAAAATAACACCTTCTTCTCTTCCTTTTTGCCCTTCAGCAAAGCCTCAGGCAACTGTCTTTAGAAGAATTTAGTGCTAGGGACACACCACCTAGTAAAATTTTCATGCACGTGATTTCTGTTAAGGGAAACAGTGGAACACAGATAATTCCATAAGAATTGGCCACTGATAGGGGAGGATTTTTGTATTGCTCTGCAAGTTGAACACATATTGTGTTATTTAATTTAAATATTGCATAGAATGAAATGTTTATTCTCTATTCATAAAATCTTCAGTAGTAAAACAGACATCTAATTGAAACAGCACCTATCTATCCTGTCACTCCTAATTGCATACATTTAGTGATGATATACTCTTTTTCATGTATATCTGTGAGAGCAAACAAATCTGTAATGCAGTAATACATTTTTTCAGTCAAGCTCGCTGTTGAAACCATTCCATTGCCAGAACAGGTTAGATGGTGTGGGTGCTTGAGGGGTGCTCGGTGCGGGTTCGGACGATCGGGAGATCTCTGAAGTCAGATCTTGGAACATGCGGTTTATTGCAAAGGGCATGGGTACAGGGGCACTGCTTAGAGCTGCCAGCCGCAGCTCGGAGCAGGCCCAAGAGAGCAAGAGTGTAAGAGAGTAAGTAAAGAGAGAGAGAGAGAGAGAGAGGAGTAAGAGTGTAGTAAGAGTGTGTTGGGGTTTTAGTTTAGTCTTAGGGGTTTTTTTTCTGTTAAAGGAATTTTCTCCCATATGCATGTTGCTAGGGGACAAATAGCTGTACTTAAGAAAGACAAAAAGGGAGTGGGGCGGGCCTGGCTACTTTTTTGTCTACACCTGGGTGTGGGGGCAGTTCGCTCTGAGCGTCCAGAGAGAGAAGCTGCAGAGAAAGGAGCTGCTGCTTCTTCTTTTTGGCCGTTCTTCTCTTCCTGCTGGAAACAACGCCGGGACCCCAAAAGCCGCTTTCCCTGCCCTGCTGGAGGCCGAGCTGTGGCTGCCCTGCCTCACTGCTGCTGCTTCGAGTTTTCGCTACGCTGTAGCCCTGCTCGCCCTGCCTGCCTGGGCATCCGTGGGGTTCTCCCATCTGGATACATCTCGTCTGCCACCCGGGATTTGCGTTCGTCCCTGCCGCTCTAGCCTGCCGCTTTAGCCTGCTGCTCCCGCCTGCCGTTTCCAGCCTGCTGTTCCTGAGAGTCCGGGATCGGCTGCCCAGGGGTTTGTGAAGCCTTTGTCCCATCCCTTCCCGGGATCCCAGGCCGCCAGTGCCCGCGTGTTTCCCGAGCTCGCTCCGGAGCGCCCCCTGCAGCCGCGGGGGAACCATCGCACCTGCCCTGCTCACCGGGAGCCGCCAGCGCCCCTGCCGGCTGCGAGCGGAACTGCACCCGAGGGGAAAGGGCCTGACAGCCGAGAAGGCTGGCACTGGGTTTGTGTGTGCTGTTACTGCCATAGTTATTGTTGTTTGATTTGACTGGTTATATACATATACATATATATATATATATAGTAAAGAACTGTTATTCCTATTTCCCACATCTTTGCCTAAAGGCCCTTGATTTCAAAATTTAATAACTTGGAGGGGAAAAGGGTTATATCTGCCACTTCAAGGGGGGGCTTCTGCCTTCCTTAGCAGACACCTGTCTTTCAAACCGAGACAGATCTTGGAACCCAACGTGGGGCACGAGCGCATTAAGAGAGAGAGGTGAAAAAAAGGAATAACAGTTCTTGGATAACTTTATTTTGTGTGCCAGATATAGGAACCTTGTTAGGCAGCACTATGTGGTCTAGTTTACCCTGGTTCGGGTGGCATGTGGCCGTGGCTATATTCTTCCCCTTTGCAGCTCCTTACTTGAATATGGGTCCTCTGACTAAGGCTACCATTGCTGTTATCCAGCTTGCGTTATGGGTCGAGAAGGTGAGGAATTCATGGGTTTTTAGCTTCCTCCGGAATGTGGGCACATGGATAAACGGCTATCACACACTGAGCACATGTTTTTGGGGTTATGTTAACAATGGTACCTTCTGTGAGGAAATGACACCAGGGGAAGTTTTCCCCCAACCCCTCAACCAGTTCTTTGGGCCCACCCCATCAATTTTCGAAGGGTTTAAATTCCCTCTGAATATTAACCATCTGCTGCTGATAGGCCTACTCTATTTAGCACTCAAGGATAAGTTGAGATTGGCTTGGATATCTACCCGGACACCAGCCCCAGAGACTAGAGATCCTGCCCCAGAACCTGACATGGCCCCAGAGAGTAGAGTTCCTACCCCAGAGCCTGATCCTGCCCCAGAACCTGACATGGCCCCAGACACAAGAGATCCTACCCCAGAGCCCTATCCTGCCCCAGAACCTGGCACGGCCCCAGACACTAGAGACCCCGCCCCACAGACTGATACCGCCCAACAGCTCACCTCAGAAATGGACTACCCAAACTGGGTGGGGGTACTGGCAAAAGGGATGCAAGAGATGTGCCAAGAGATGGGTCAGGTGCGCCAGGAGATGTGCCAGGAGATGGGCCAGGTGCGCCAGGAGATGTGCCAGGAGATGGGCCAGGTGCACAAGGAGATGTGCCAGGAGATGGGCCAGGTGCGCCAGGAGATATGCCAATTGCTAAGGGAATACACCTCCTCAGCTAGTGAAAAACCCTCTCCCTGCCCCAAAGAGGGTGAGTCCGATGGTGCAGCAGTAGAACCCACGGATGTTACAACCGTCCAGGCTTCAGCTGAACCACAAGGACAACCACAGCCAGCAGCAGTCGCCCCTGTGCAAAGGAGGAAGTGTAAGACCAAATCAGTACGACCAGTTAATGATGATGGGCAACCAGGGCCCTCACAACCAGCAGGAGAGCCAGAGCCAGAAATCATCACTGAGTCCCTGTCGTACGACAGTCTCCGTGCTATGCGAAACGACATTGCGCGAAGGGGGCGTGAGCTTTATACCACCTGGCTGCTTCGGGTTTGGGACCTTATGGGCACAAGTGTGCAACTGGATAGTGGTGAGGCAAGGTATCTGGGATCATTGACCCAGGACCCAGGTGTGGACCAGGTATTTGTGAGGGAGCCAGGGCCCCTTTCTCTCTGGGAGCGGTTCTTAATGAGTGTGAGAGAAAGGTTCATTCACAAGGAAAGAATGCAGGAGTATCATCATAGAATGCAGTGGAAGACACTCGAGCAAGGGATCCAACAGCTAAGAGAGGTGGCAATATTAGAGGTACTCTTTGGGAGGGATGGACAGCATGATAATGACCCCGATAAGGTCAGGTGCACAGGACAGATGATGTGGAACCTGGCAAGGCTAGGGCCATCGCAATACACCGCCTTCATTGCAATGATTGATGCTGACAATACCCGAGAAACCGTGGGCTCTGTTGCCAGCAAGCTCAGGCATTATGACAGCATGATCAATGGCCCGCTGAAAGCTCATGTCTCTGCTGTGGTCCAGGACCTCAAAGAGGAGATGAAGGAGATGAGGAAGGAAATGAGGGAGGAGATGAGGGAGGAGATGAGGGAGGAGATGAGGAGGGTCAGTGTGGCACCAGTGCGAGTCACAGGCCCCCAAGTCAGAGCCCGTCGTCCCCCTGCTAGAGAGAGAGGGTACACCCCACGAGCTGAGCTGTGGTTTTTCCTGTGTGAGCATGGGGAAGACATGAGAAGGTGGGATGGGAAACCCACCTCTGTCCTGGCAGCGCGGGTGCGTGAACTCAAGGAGGGAGGCACTAACCGAGGGGGTTCCGCTAAGGTGAAGGTAGCCTCAGCCTCCCGTGACCGAGCTGCCAGATATTACAGAAGGGAGGATGATATGTCGGATCCCCTTGAAGGTACCTCGAGCATGTACACCCAGGGAAAGAATGATAACCAGGGCTAGAGGGGCCCTGCCTCTAGCCAGGAAGAGGCACGGGAGAACCGAGTTTTCTGGACGGTGTGGATCCGATGGCCTGGCACATCAGAGCCACAAAAATATGATGCATTGGTTGATACTGGGGCACAGTGTACTTTAATGCCATCGGGACATGTGGGGGCAGAACCTGTATCCATCGCTGGGGTGACCGGGGGATCACAGCAGTTGACCCTTTTGGAAGCTGAGGTGAGCCTGACTGGGAAGGAGTGGCAAAAGCATCCGATTGTGACCGGCCCAGAGGCCCCGTGTATTCTGGGCATAGACTTCCTCCGGAATGGCTATTACAAAGACCCGAAAGGACTCAGGTGGGCATTTGGTATTGCTGCTGTGGAGGCAGAGGGCATTAGGCAATTGAACACCCTGTCTGGACTATCTGAGAATTCTTCTGCAGTTGGGCTCCTGAAAGTGGAAGAGCAACGAGTGCCAATTGCCACCTCGACAGTGCACCGCCGGCAGTATCGGACAAATCGAGATGCTGTGATCCCCATCCACAAGATGATCCGCGAGCTGGAGAGCCAAGGGGTGGTCAGCAAGACCCACTCACCCTTCAACAGCCCCATCTGGCCTGTGCGCAAGTCTGACGGGGAATGGAGATTGACTGTGGACTATCGTGCCCTGAATGAAGTGACTCCACCGCTGAGCGCTGCCGTGCCGGACATGTTGGAGCTCCAGTACGAGCTGGAGTCCAAAGCAGCGAAGTGGTACGCCACTATTGACATTGCTAATGCATTCTTCTCTATTCCTCTGGCAGCAGAGTGCAGGCCTCAGTTTGCCTTCACATGGAGGGGCGTGCAGTACACCTGGAACCGACTGCCCCAGGGGTGGAAGCACAGTCCCACCATCTGTCATGGACTGATCCAGACTGCACTAGAAAAGGGTGAGGCTCCAGAACATCTGCAGTACATTGATGACATCATTGTGTGGGGGAACACCGCGACCGAAGTGTTTGAGAAAGGAGAGAGAATAATTCAAATTCTCCTGCAAGCTGGTTTTGCCATCAAGAAGAGCAAGGTCAAGGGACCTGCCCGAGAGATCCAGTTCCTGGGAGTAAAGTGGCAAGATGGACGGCGTCAGATTCCCACTGAGGTCATCAATAAGATCACAGCAATGTCTCCACCGACCAACAAGAAGGAAACACAAGCTTTCCTAGGCGCTATAGGTTTCTGGAGGATGCACATTCCCGAGTACAGCCAGATCGTGAGTCCTCTCTACCTGGTTACCCGCAAGAAGAATGATTTCCACTGGGGCCCTGAACAGCAGCAAGCCTTCGCCCAGATCAAGCAGGAAATTGCTCACGCCGTAGCCCTTGGCCCAGTCAGGACAGGACCAGAGGTGAAGAACGTGCTCTACTCTGCAGCCGGGAACAATGGTCTGTCCTGGAGCCTCTGGCAGAAGGTGCCTGGTGAGACTCGGGGCCGACCACTGGGATTCTGGAGCCGAAGCTACAGAGGGTCTGAAGCCAACTACACTCCCACAGAGAAGGAAATCCTGGCAGCTTATGAAGGAGTCCAGGCTGCCTCAGAAGTAATCGGCACAGAGGCACAACTCCTCCTGGCACCCCGACTACCGGTGCTGGGGTGGATGTTCAAAGGAAAGGTTCCCTCCACGCATCACGCCACCGACACTACTTGGAGCAAATGGATTGCCCTCATCACGCAGCGCGCCCGAATTGGAAACCCAAGTCGCCCTGGGATCTTGGAAATAATTACAAACTGGCCGGAAGGTGAGACTTTTGGGTTATCTTCTGAAGAAGAAGAGGAGCAGGTGACACGTGCTGAAGAAGCCCCACCATATAACGAGCTACCAGAGAGTGAAAGACAATACGCCCTCTTCACTGATGGTTCCTGCCGAATTGTAGGCGCTAGCCGGAAATGGAAAGCCGCTGTATGGAGCCCCACACGACAAGTTGCACAGGCTACTGAAGGAGAAGGTGGATCGAGCCAATTTGCTGAGCTCAAAGCTGTCCAATTAGCTCTGGACATAGCTGAAAGAGAGAAGTGGCCAAAGCTCTACCTCTACACTGATTCATGGATGGTAGCCAATGCTCTGTGGGGTTGGCTGGAAAGGTGGAATAAGGCAAACTGGCAGCACAGAGGAAAACCAATCTGGGCTGCTGAAGAGTGGAAAGACATTGCCACTCGGGTAGAGAAGCTATCCGTGAAGGTCCGTCATGTAGATGCTCACATTCCCAAGAGCCGGGCTAATGAAGAACATCGTAACAACAAACAGGTAGATCAGGCTGCGAAAATAGAGGTGTCCCAGATAGACTTAGATTGGCAACATAAAGGAGAACTGTTCCTAGCTCGATGGGCCCATGATGCCTCAGGTCATCAGGGCAGAGATGCCACCTATAAGTGGGCACGAGACCGAGGGGTGGATCTAACCATGGACAGTATCTCCCAGGTTATCCATGATTGTGAGACATGCGCTGCGATCAGGCAGGGCAAGCGGGTGAAGCCTCTGTGGTACGGTGGGCGATGGTCCAAATACAAGTGTGGGGAGGCCTGGCAGATTGATTACATCACACTGCCTCAAACCCGCCAAGGCAAGCGCTATGTGCTCACAATGGTAGAAGCCACCACTGGATGGCTGGAGACCTACCCTGTGCCTCACGCTACTGCCCGGAACACCATCCTGGGCCTGGAAAAGCAAGTCCTTTGGAGGCATGGCACCCCTGAGAGAATCGAGTCTGACAATGGGACTCATTTCAAGAACAGCCTTATAAACACCTGGGCTAGAGAACATGGCATAGAGTGGGTGTACCACATCCCTTACCATGCACCAGCAGCTGGGAAGGTTGAGCGGTGTAATGGATTGCTTAAAACCACCTTGAAGGCACTGGGTGGGGGGACTTTCAAAAACTGGGAGGTGCATTTAGCAAGAGCCACCTGGTTAGTTAACACCCGAGGCTCCACCAGCCGAGCAGGCCCTGCCCAATCCGAACCCCTACAAACAACAGACGGAGATAAGGTTCCAGTGGTGCACATGAGAGGTATGCTTGGAAAAACTGTTTGGGTAAAGTCTGCCTTGAGCAAAGACAAACCCATCCGTGGGGTCGTTTTTGCTCAGGGACCAGGTTGCACCTGGTGGGTGATGCAAAAGGATGGAGAGACCCGATGCTTACCTCAAGGGGACCTTGTTTTAGGGTGAACCACCCACGGCTCTGTACTTGTATCACTATCAGCATGTATATTTGTATATAATTTGGGTAATGCATAGATTTATATGGTTAAGAAAAAAAGTTAAGTTTCATGTAACATGTTAGTATGGGAAAAAATTCGGGGTGGATAATGTTGGGGTTTTAGTTTAGTCTTAGGGGTTTTTTTTCTGTTAAAGGAATTTTCTCCCATATGCATGTTGCTAGGGGACAAATAGCTGTACTTAAGAAAGACAAAAAGGGAGTGGGGCGGGCCTGGCTACTTTTTTGTCTACACCTGGGTGTGGGGGCAGTTCGCTCTGAGCGTCCAGAGAGAGAAGCTGCAGAGAAAGGAGCTGCTGCTTCTTCTTTTTGGCCGTTCTTCTCTTCCTGCTGGAAACAACGCCGGGACCCCAAAAGCCGTTTTCCCTGCCCTGCTGGAGGCCAAGCTGTGGCTGCCCTGCCTCACTGCTGCTGCTTCGAGTTTTCGCTACGCTGTAGCCCTGCTCGCCCTGCCTGCCTGGGCACCCGTGGGGTTCTCCCATCTGGATACATCTCGCCTGCCACCCGGGATTTGCGTTCGTCCCTGCCGCTCCAGCCTGCCGCTTTAGCCTGCTGCTCCCGCCTGCCGTTTCCAGCCTGCTGTTCCTGAGAGTCCGGGATCGGCTGCCCAGGGGTTTGTGAAGCCTTTGTTCCTTCCCTTCCCGGGATCCCAGGGCACCGGTGCCGCGTGCTCCCCGAGCTCGCTCCGGAGCGCCCCCTGCAGCCGCGGGGGAACCATCGCACCTGCCCTGCTCACCGGGAGCCGCCAGCGCCCCTGCCGGCTGCGAGCGGAACTGCACCCGAGGGGAAATAGCCTGACAGCCGAGAAGGCTGGGACTGGGTTTGTGTGTGCTGTTACTGCCATAGTTATTGTTGTTTGATTTGACTGGTTATATACATATACATATATATATATATATAGTAAAGAACTGTTATTCCTATTTCCCACATCTTTGCCTAAAGGCCCTTGATTTCAAAATTTAATAACTTGGAGGGGAAAAGGGTTATATCTGCCACTTCAAGGGGGGGCTTCTGCCTTCCTTAGCAGACACCTGTCTTTCAAACCGAGACAGAGTGGAATAAGAGAGTCTGAAGTTCTGGTTACAATACAATAAATCATCTTCTGTACTGAATATTCTAATTGTCACTAACCAATCTAATACAAGATACAAATCCTATAGCATTTACATACAGCCTATAAGAGTTCTTATATTACCATAGAGTGTTACATCTTAACTTCTAAAAACTACTCTTTGGACCCCTTCTGCTGAGCTAGTAGGGTCTGCTCTGACCCTTGGACCTGCCTGCAAGCAGAGGGTATTGTTCAATCAAGAGGGGATTACCTTCAGTCAGCCATACCATTGTTTTCCAGTTGTTCAGTAACTAAGACTTGGTATCTCAAAGGTGGCTTTCATTTCGATGTCGCTTGTAGTTTTCATATTCTCAAAATCTTTTGTCAGGCAATCATATTTATAAGGCTTTCCTGTTTCATCTTCCCCAACAGATGGAACAACACAAAGTCTGTGCTCCTTGTTTTGTAAGAACAATGCCAAGTATTACCCTGTAAAGAAGATGAATAGAGCTGTAAAAATGTGGCGGCGTCACAATTGCTTATAGTTCTACACAATCCAATAGAAAACTAAGTCCACTACTGAATTTCTGAAGGTGGGTCAGTAAAAGTAACAATCTCCATACAGTTTTGTGGGAAGCAGAAATTATTTCCGTGCCATAGTGTAGTTGTCCCTCTTACTAGGTTCTGTGTGGTTTGCAAAAGCAAACGCCTCAATAATTTAAAACAGAGAACAAATATGGGTAAGTTTTGCTTTCTGATTTATTTTTCCCACAGAGAAGAGCACAGAAGCTATGACAAATGCTTAGAGGCCCCATTGGTAGCTCTAGGACCAGTTTGATAAAGATTCTAAATTGTCACATAGTATTTTTTCTACTGAACTTTTATGCACATCTTGTATGTTATGCAGTGACTGTAAAATCCAGCAAAGTGAAAAAATTGGGTTTAAAATTTGAAGATCATACAAGATTTATGAATTCCCATCTTTATAACTTAAGAGCCTCTGTTTAGGTAGATATTTAAAAAGAACAGAGAAGTTAATTCTTTAATCCTTCAAAAAATGAGGCACTTCTTTTTAAATTTTAAATCTTCATCAAGTTAGGGGTTGGGCAGTTTTTAAGGATAGCTTGTTATATATTGTTTTCATCTTATAACTGCTAGAAAATTCTGGTAAAAGAGTAGCAAACTGACAGGACCAGACCTGAGCTTGCCATTGATGTGTATTGTTTCTATATCCTTACGGATATGAAGCCGTTCAGGGAGGCTTTCAAGAGGAAGAGCTAATAAATTGCTCTGAAGTTGATACAATCTTCTCTGGGAAAAAGAGCAGGGCCTGGAAAGCCTGTGATAGAGAGCAGTTGTTTTCAGATACCTGCATGAAATCTCAGACGTGCTTTCCTGCCAGCTGGTGCAGTGCAGAAGATTAGCAGATATGTCCATAGCACTGAAGCAAATCTTTAATAAAGATAAGACTTTCCAGCCAAAACGCAAATTTGAACCTGGAACCCAGAGGTTTGAACTTCACAAATGAGTGCAAGCATCTCTCAACTCAGGCGTGGACTTGAAAGCAGCTGTGCAGTTGCCCGGTGGAGAAGACCAGAATGACTGGGTGGCTGTTCATGTTGTTGACTTCTTCAGTAGGATTAACCTCATTTACGGAACTATCTGTGAGTTCTGCACAGAGAGGACCTGCCCAGTGATGTCTGGAGGCCCTGAATACTGGTGGCAGGATGACTTGAAGTACAAGAAGCCCACAGCTTTGCCAGCACCCCAATATATGAATCTTCTCATGGACTGGATTGAGGTGCAAATCAACAATGAGGATATATTTCCTACAAGTGTAGGTAAGTGTAAGGAAGAAGTCCTAAAGCATAAACTGCCTTTCATTCGTGTACTAAGCATGTTCTCTTCCACCTTCATTTTTACGGACATTAAAGCTGTTGAACAGCAGGTGGGAGGAGGGGGGATCAGAAATAGTGTGCAGGGTATGAAATGTTAGCTGTGGTTGCTAGGTATGGTAGTGTTTGTTAGCCTTAAATGTTTTTCCCTGATGAGCCTCTCAGGTTAATCACTGAGGGTGATCAGCATTGTATTAATACCTTCTTGAAAGCCAATCAAATTTGTATGGCTTTGCATTTTGTCTGGCTACTTAGACAGATACAGAATGGATGGAAAGCAAAACTAGTAAGAGTGCTCTCCTAGTGTGTACATCTATGTACAAGACAGTGGAGAGTCAGGAATGCAGTGAACTTTGCCCTCGACCCTCTCTTGATTTCTCATCCAAAACTCACAAGTTGGGAAGTGAATTATTCTCCAAAGTACTGTTTCAGTACTATATATAACTAATAAGCATTGCTATTATTTAAACAGACAGCCCAGATAAGAGAGCTGTTAAGAGCTTCACAAATTTCCTTTTATAATATTCTCTCTGAAGAGTGGCACAAGTCAGTTGAAGTATTTTTGCTGAAATAGTTCTCTCTGGATAAGGTCAACTTAGCAGAAGAGTGTATTGTGTAATATAGACAGCATAAATATTTAGCTGTGGCTGCATGCAAAACCAAAAAAAAATGTTATACCTTAGAAATGTCAGTGTACTTGCATGATTTTTAGCAGTTTTAGTTAATGGGTCCTGATTTACTTCTTTTGAATGGAAAAGCAGGGAGCTTGCTGTAAGAGATGTAAGCTGTTGTATATTAGTTGGCCCAGATGAGTAACAAACAAGAAGAATGCCGTATGTTCATATTAGTTCAACCCAATATTTTGGAGTTTATAGGCAGCTAGGGCCTGCAACTAATTATAGGGTAGGTAGGATGCATCAAGAGGCTGTGTCTATCAGTGTTTCCAGACCTTTGAAATACCTAATTCTTGGACTTGATGGCTATTTATCTGGACAAACCTGTGGTTTGTTTCTTAGTTTCTGTTACTTTTCTGTTCTACTCTAATAGGTAGAAAGGATGCATTAACTACATTTTTAATCTGGACTTTGACAACATGGCAAGAAGAAGGAGGATATCAGAGGAAGCAGTATCATATACTTTGCATAATGAAAAATGGGTTTGATTTCTCAAGCATTTGTTGGTTTTTGTTTCTTCAGGATAAATGATTTTTGGAGTTGAAGGTTGGTTAAAGGTGCAGAGAAATACGTGATTTTGCTTCCACTGGCATTTCTGCAGGCTTTTGTTATACCGAGTTTCTACCTTGGAGTACTCCAATATTGTTCTGTTTTCTTGTGGTTTGCATATGTAGAAACTGTTGTCTGTCAGCACGTACGGGGAGCAGGTAGCACACTGGTGTGCTAATGGGTTTTACTGAACCGACTAATGATGTCTAACACACAAGTATTCAGCCCTAGATGCTCCTCTATTATATTTGTAGTAAGATACTTCTGAAGGAACTTTTATCCTGATGGCTGAGAATGAAATCAGTAAATACTCTCAGTCTACAGGTTTTCTCCTTCCAGCAGCTTCTGCTGTTGTCAATTAAATCAAACAAGAAACTGAAGAAGGGGAAAGGCACCTGGTCTCTAAAATGGGGCTGGACTCTGATAAAAGTCAAAACAGGAAAGCTTAATGTTCATGAAAATCTTTGTCTCACTCTGAACTGACTCAAAGGAAAGGGACAAGTCAGCTTGTATTGGACTGTGCCGTATTCTTATTACAGACTGAGATGATTGGACAGTCCCATAAAGAGATTCTATAGATACCTTCAGAGCACTACTGGAGCAGCACATGTACTCCTATTCCTTTCTTGCCTCCTCCTCAGCCTTTGTTGCAGGTACCGTACTGGCCCCTGCATACTTCTCATTATCTTTTTTATTTACCACTTTTCATATGAAACTGTTGATAAAATTGTTTGGCAGGCCTTAGGTCTTTCAACTCAGCAACAGATATATGCTGTGTTGAATTTGGTGTTCTGACTATCTCTTATGTCAGCAAGTCCCTACTTAGGCACTCAAAACAGTCAAAGGGAAGTTTGGATCTGTTGCTGGGGTAAGTTGACTTTCAAAAGAATCTTTCTGATTGATTTTCACATCTGTCCCATATTTGGATGTGATACTACCTGCCAACCTGAGTACTGCTTGTAAAGCTGTTGAAAGAAGTGCAGTCACTGAGCATGTGTATTCTGTTCTGCACTTCACGAGTGATCAGATTTGTTGCTGTGTTGGGCACTGTTTGTTCCTACCTGTTCTGCAGTAGCCTTTGGTTGGATGCTGTCATAGGTTAGCAAGCATAGTCCTGGAAGGGATGTCCTTGCTAAGGGGTGCTTACAGCTTCCTCTGGGACCTGATAGAACCTATCAGCTGGCCAGTTTGAATATAGACAATTCTTTAAGCCACTTAAAGTTGTGA
Organism: Coloeus monedula; assembly: GCF_965178545.1. Lineage (NCBI taxonomy): Eukaryota > Metazoa > Chordata > Aves > Passeriformes > Corvidae > Coloeus > Coloeus monedula. Next base: position 57,642,862 of record NC_138822.1, read on the forward strand.
CTGCCTCTGTGATACACATTTAAGAATAGGCAAACTCCCCCCCAAGCTCTCTCTCGTTTCCGGCGCTGGCACAGGTGGCTGCAGGCCCCGTGTGGGGGCCAGCGGGCCCAGCCAGGCCCTGCTTGGGCCAGGCCGGGCCGGGCCATGGCCATCCTGGGTCAATGGACCTGTTCCAGCCATGGAACTCCCCCCACTGCCTTGCCTTGGGCAGCCGGAGCGGCTCGGCTCTCCCCCCTCTCCACTGCGATAAGAAAAATTCAACATTCCAGCTGCAAAGCTGCAAGGCCGAGGTGAGATTAACCCTTTTATTGCTGTGAAGAGCTGAAAACCTGAGGGAAGAGAGAGAGGAGATGCTTAAAGCTGAAATTCTGTTGTGAAGCTATGATATATCAGTATCCCGTTGTAGTTCCATGAAGATATGGGGGGTGGAGTGTTCAACTCGTAAGCAAAAGCACCTGCGCTGAGATAGGCAGATGCTGACGCAGCTGTAATTTCATGAGAAGTTTGGACAGTGTCATACATGAAATCCCTATTTGTGCTTGGTCTTTGCATATTAAGTGATTTAAATAATTAATTTTGAGTTAATTATTTTTAAATTGAATGTTACAATTAACCCATCAGCCCAGGTACAAAAATCCAGTTCCATTATCAGTGTTCCTATTTGTTTAAAATTTATTAATAGAGTTGCACCCTTCCCAGTTAAAATTTTCCCAGTTAAAAATCACAAACTTGCCCCTTTTCAAGCTACAAACCACTGGTACACCATAAGAGTTACCTTTCCTGTGTTTACTGTATACTTTTACAAGTGTTCTGAGGTGTGTTGGATGTATTTTAATACTTTTTGTAGGTGTTTCACTTGCATTTTGATTCCAAGGCCAAAACCCCCCCACCCAGTCTTAATAGCCAGCAGCTATTTCTAGCTGCAGAGCCATTACTCTGCAGGCAAGTTCCATGGCAACCTGAATACCTGAATTTTAATGAAGGTATTGTTTTCCCTTATCTCTAACTGATACCACCCCCCCTTGACAACGATGAGCCATTGGTGGACAGAGATGATCCATCAAAGGGAAAGCACCAATCGCCTTGGACCGAAGGGGCGGGCTGTGGGCGGACTGGGGGCGGAGCAAAAACTATAAAAAGGACGAAGCCAAGAAGCGGTCTCCCTCTCTCTTCTTTCTTCTCTTTTCCCCTCTTGCTCTCTCCAGACTAGCTGTGGGAGACATCGGTGCTGGGCATTAAAAGCCTTACCCCTTTTAAGGGGCTTTTAGTAATTTTTTTAAGTCAACCCAGCACTGCAAGTTTTTTCTCTACCTGAGGTCTAGTGCTGTCTCAGCCAGAAGATCTCAAATCCCTGCGCTCCTGGGGCATACCATCTACCGAGCCATAGGATCCCAAATTTTTATATTTTTCTGATTTCTGTAATTTTTCAATTTTTTTCTGTTTTCAATAAATTAATCTTTTTAAGAGTTGTCTCATTTCTCACAGACAGGGAGAGAGGGACCAGATGAGGACTTTTGTTCCAAATGGGAAAGGAGAAAACCTCAGTTCCTAGAGATGGACCAGACGAGGACTTTTGCTCCAAATGGGAAAGGAGAAAACCTCAGTTCCTAGAGATGGACCAGACGAGGACTTTTGCTCCAAATGGGAAAGGAGAAAACCTCAGTTCCAAGAGATGCTCCCAGAGATAGTCCTAACAATGAAGATGAGGAAGACCCTTTGCTTCCAGGGAAGGAGAAGGGCCTCTGTTTTTGTTTCTGAACGGCTCAACCTTAAAATTGTACCCCAAAAAACTTCAAGAGTGGACCCTTGAACACGGGAAAACCAATTGCTATCTGTGTGTGACCTTGAACAAGCTGCAAGTTGGGGGAAGGGACTCACATCGTGAGCAGAGAGACTTCTCTTCCTAAATGGACTGAACAATATTTGGAAGTGGGCGGCTGTCTCGTTGTGATAATGTTTCCATAGCACGAGCAAGAAGAGACTTCTCTTTCTAAATGGACTGAACCAGGTTATTATGGAAGTGGTAAACAGACTGAACATCTCAAGGGTTGTCTTTTTACATTGTCAGTGGGAGAAGGGAGGAAGGTGGGGGGAGGAGGAGAGTTCTGAAGGTGGTATAATTTTTTTTTTCCCTTCTTTTAGGTTTGTTAATAAACTTCTTTATACTCTTTCAAGTTTGGTGCCTGCTTTGCATTTCTCCTAATTCTTATCTCATAGCAGATAAACAGTAATGAGTATTTTGGACCAAACCCCTACACTAAATTGGTGTTTCTGCCCGGTTACAAACCAAACCCGCGACAGATGCACCATAGGCATAGTACTAATTAAAATCTCTGTTTTCATTAATATAAATTAATGGTGATGAATATGACAATTGTTCATTCTTCAAAGCAGCTGCAACAGATCTTGAAAGATGATATACTCAGAAAACTAAACAAGCTTTTGTATGCCCTCACTAATAGAACAGCAGTTTTAAAGTGTTGAGTGGCTGTACCTTAGAGATTACTTTATTGCTTTGAGTCTTTCTAGTCTGCAGACTGTTCTGGAAAAAAAAAATTTATGGATGGTATTTGGGTTGATTTTTCCATTAGCAAATAAGTTTGGTAAAGAGATCCAGAGTTGGATTAATAAGAGCTGTTCACAGAAACCCTGAACACACTTTTCTCAGCATAATCCTATTAAACTTTTCCTCTTACATTTGGCATATCTCATGCAAACTATCTAAAAAGGGGTTTCAAGAACTGTAATTAAGTGCAGCTTTCACTGAGGAGCTAGTTTCAAGGAAAATAATTTTGGAGTAGGGATAGCCAGGTTTGGTGGGATCTTTCATTTTGTGGTGGGGTGTTCCTCTGTGGTTTAAAAAAAAAAAATGCAGTTGAGTTATAAATTGTTATAAATGTTATATTTAACCTTGTCAGTGTTTATATTGACACAATGGCCTCTGGCCTCTTACCAGTCAACCTGTGTTCTGATGTTTCCTCTCTGCTTTCCCCAGTCCTGGTTTATTCATTTTCTGGTAAAGAGTCACTTCCCTCAACCACTCTCCTGCTTACAGAGGGCTGGTTGCATGGAAACAGAAGAACTGTCAACATAAAAGCAGGTGCTGAGTATCAGGACCACTTGTTCATACAGCAAAACTTTAAGGACTATTTTTTAAGGTAGCCTCACAGTCTGTAGAGGATTGCATACATCATTATGTTCTTGTTATCATTTCCATTATTATCAATTTCTTTATCCATTTAAGTGGATTTAAGGCATGTAAGAGGCTGACAGCTCTGGAAACAAGCTCTGTAGATACTCATATACAGATCTCTCTCAGTCCTCGGTGAGTGAAAATGCAGTAATAGAACAGAGGAGAGTCTGTGTGCCTGCTCAGCCACTCCAGTGAAGCTATCCATCCCCAATATTAATTTTTGTGCTTGTGGTTTATTTATCTTTAGGGTAAATTCTTTTTCTCTGGTAAATACTGGTTGCTCTTTAGGGCACCTAGTAGTCTCACTGTTTAACGCTTTTCAATGAACATATTTCCCAGCTTTTGGTAAACAGTCTGTAGAAATAATTTGGAGTGGAAAGCAGTAGATCCTTGGAACAGACGCAGTTCTTGTTGAACTGTAGTCGTCAGCTTTCACCATGATTTTTGGCAGTGTCAAAAAAGGAGCTAAGAAAGAAAGCAGCTCTATTCTTCTGTGCTCCCTTTAAATCCTGATTCTCAAACATGATAAATTCCATTTCCTGTACTCACTGTAGCCTTAAATTGGGAGTAATTATGTCTCATTTGGATTTTCAGTGAATGGAATGCTGAGTTTTTTCTGTTGTAAGAATCACTGGAAAAGATATACAGAAATTTAAGGCCACAGGGGATTATGTCACTTATTCTCCTCTGACCTCCAGCATAACACAGGCCAAAGAACATCACTGTGTGATTTCTTCATCAGGTCCACAGATTGAAATGTTGTCAAACAACAGAAAATTTTGCTGAAATTAACAGAAAATTAATTTCTTTTCTGTCTTGACATAATGAAAATTTTTTCCCAGTGAAGAAAATAAAGCAGTTGAGAGAGAATCCAGAGACACTGTGCCATCTTCATCCTTCAGGGTTTTCAAGACCAGGCAGAATAAAGCCCTGAGCAATCTGATCTGACAGGATGTTGACTTCCCAAAATCAGTGCTAGCCTTAATTATCCTGTGATTCTTAATTCTAATTTCAGCACTGCCAGGCTGCCTAACGAACTAGAAGAGCTAAATTGATTAAAACCTGATTAAGCAATTTAAGAAACCACAGTTCAGCATTTGAAGGAAGTACAAAATCACTGTTAAGCTTTGAGAGCTTTTATATAGGATGATTTAAAAAGTTATTTATGTAGTCAAATGACCTAGTTATGGCTGATCAAAATTTAGAAAATACTTTAAAATATTTAAAGCCTAGGACTTCAGCTGAAAAATTGATGTATCTTTATAAATACACTGGCTATTCCATATTTGATTAGTAAATTTGGGTAGCTAGCAGCTTCAGTTTTTGCACATAGCATGTGTGTGATGCTACTTCCAAAAGAGGAGCCCACTATGTCACCACAATGCACCTACAAAAGCAGACCAAGATTCTGGAGGGCCCTTGTTGATATGATTCAAGTTTTTCTGTGGTTTCCTAATACTATTGTGGTATGGGTTTTTGTATTTCTATCCAGTAATACTGGTTACTGCTTGGGGCTCTTTTCTGCAGCAGCAGGAGAGCAGATGAGACTAGTGGATGTGAATAGACTCTGCTCAACTACTTTTACTGAGCAAAGCTTTCTTCACAATACAGCCTGTAGAAATGTGGGGAGAGTGTTTGACATCACTGACCTTTTCTTACAGTTATCTCTGTCTTATTCCTGTCCCAAAGTATGAGGAGGTATCCATGGTGTGGGCACAGTCGAGTTTGCTGGCATTGCCTGTGTATACTTTTTCTTCATTTTTCTGCAGGTGTTGCAACTGCATTATCTAGGAACTGCCATTGTTTCATGCACACCCATCCCACAATAAAAAATATACAGTCTTTATAGCTGGTACGTTTCCTTCTTTTTAAGACAAGGCCTTTGCCAAGGACCAAAGGGAGGGGTCAGATTGCTGGCTGTTAACTGGTAATTCAGTCGCCCAGTGCTGGATGCATATAGCTGTAGGCTACCACCTGAAGACTAATGTAAACTCCAAACAATCCTTTCTGCTTGATGCTTACACCTGTCACACTATTGATGAATTTGGTCTATAGAAGGGTTTTGTTTCGTAAAGCTTATCTGCTTGCCCCTGTTGCTGCCCTTTCTTGATGTATGTCAGGGGGTCATCAGCTGCCCCAGATATATGGTAAAAATCATCAGAATGAAGTGTGGTCTTAAAGGCATGAAAATAAAATAATTTAGTCCTAATTTGTTTAAAGTATAATCTCAATTTGACTTTACTGTTGAGTGGCTGGAGTGCCACTTAGTGTGGTGCTATGGATGTGCTTGCCAATAGCTTTGAATTAATCTTTGTGTCAATGAATTAAAGAAAATTCTGCAAGACACACACTGTTCTATGGCTATAGCTTTTTTCCAGTCATTAAACTTTATGAATTCTGTGCGTATATGTATGTTACAGCAGCAGCACAGTTATCCTCTTAGAGAGTTTGGTGTCTTAAAATATTAGTCCTTGGAAAATATCAGGTAGATATTTTACTACGAGATTACACATCTGAGCTTCCTCCTTCTCACACCTTTTTCTTGCCCCTGTGGCTCAGGATCTAACAGGTGATTCTAAGTAAACTATACTGGCAGAAAACCTAGCATACTTCGAGAGTATCATCACAGAAGATTGATGAAAATTGCATTCAGTCCATCTGGATGGTGAGTGATGCAGTTTTACTAGAAGCTAGCTATCTGGTCTTCTTAGCATTGCATTACTTTCTTGCTGACTGATTATATCTTGGTGAAATTTGATTCCCCATTTGTATCTGATATCTAAAATGCCTTGATTAGTTTAGGTATTCTACTTATACAAGAATGGGGACTGAAGCTTGGGAATAGTCTAGACAGTCCTCAAGCCATATCACTGTTATCCTTTCCACATGCCTTCCTCAGTGTACCCCCTTGGTCTGTTGCTAGATGTACCATTTGAGGTACGTAAAGGTCCACTGCCAGCTCAGACATATGAGTTAACCCATTCTTGGGTCTAGTTCTGATGATGAAAGAAAATATGTTGTGAGAAATGAGACAACTCTTAAAAAGATTAATTTATTGAAAACAGGAAAAAAATGAAAAATTACAGAAATCAGAAAAATATAAAAATTTGGGATCCTATGGCTCGGTAGATGGTATGCCCCAGGAGCGCAGGGATTTGAGATCTTCTGGCTGAGACAGCACTAGACCTCTGGTAGAGAAAAAAACTTGCAGTGCTGGGTTGACTTAAAAAAATTACTAAAAGCCCCTTAAAAGGGGTAAGGCTTTTAATGCCCAGCACCGATGTCACCCACAGCTAGTCTGGAGAGAGCAAGAGGGGAAAAGAGAAGAGGGCCCGCCTCTCGGCTTCGTCCTTTTTATAGGTTTTGCTCCGCCCCCAATCCGCCCACAGCCCGCCCCTTCGGTCCAAGGCGATTGGTGCTTTCCCTTTGATGGATCATCTCTGTCCACCAATGGCTCATCGTTGTCAAGGGGGGTGGGATCAGTTAGAGATAAGGGAAAACAATACCTTCATTAAAATTCAGGTATTCAGGTGCCCATGGAACTTGCCTGCAGAGTAATGGCTCTGCAGCTAGAAATAGCTGCTGGCTATCAAGACTGGGTGGGGGGGTTTTGGCCTTGGAATCAAAATGCAAGTGAAACACCTACAAAAAGTATTAAAATACATCCAACACACCTCAGAACACTTGTAAAAGTATACAGTAAACACAGGAAAGGTAACTCTTATGGTGTACCAGTGGTTTGTAGCTTGAAAAGGGGCAAGTTTGTGATTTTTAACTGGGAAAATTTTAACTGGGAAGGGTGCAACTCTATTAATAAATTTTAAACAAATAGAAACACTGATAATGGAATTGGATTTTTGTACCTGGGCTGATGGGTTAATTGTAACATTCAATTTAAAAATAATTAACTCAAAATTAATTATTTAAATCACTTAATATGCAAAGACCAAGCACAAATAGGGATTTCATGTATGACAATGTGCAGTAGAAATTAAGTGCAAATATATTAATATATTCTCTGCTTTTGCATGAGAAGGGTTTGGCACTGCTGGTATGAAGGAATGCTGTCTCACCTGGAGAATGTGACTAGGAGTCTTATGCCTTGTGTAATGTGTTTTCAGTATTATGACAGTCATTAAGGGCTAAAAAGCACTTTTGCTAACAGACTAAAAAGCAGGTCTCAGTGGTTTTCTGCCTCCATTCATCACTTCTCCAACTCGGGGGGAAAAAGAAAAGACATCAACTTAAGAGGCTGAATGAATGGTGGTGGAGGGAGAACTTGTGAGGTGAGGGATGTGTTAGCTGGCTGTGCAAAGGTTTCAGGATCTCGACTCACTCTAATGCTGGTTTTGAAGGAAGAAAGAAGTACAGAACACCTGCTAGAAGTGGTGTCGCATGTGGGAACTGGGGTGGTCTGTCCAGTAGCTGCCATCTCCCTTGTTCTTGAGGAATTCAGCTTTCCAGCACATTATCATTACATACATTGTGGGACACTACTTAAATCAGTCTCTCAGAGAATCAGCAACGAGATTCTCAGAGAAACACAATTTCTACCCTAACTGATCTTGTGACCTCTTCTCTTTACCCACCTTCACAGCACAGCTGATGTCTACAGTGTTTAAGTCTATGGCTTGCCGGGATTGAGCTTCTGACCAACTGAAAAAGTGTGGGAAATGTGATGACCTTGAACATGCTTTGCCTTGGAAAGTGGGTTTTTGTGAACTGAGTACTCTGCATTCTGCAGTGGTGTGTGAATTCCTTCCCCTGATGAACAAGGAGAATAGCACTTTCTGTGAAACCTTATAAAAGAGACTTTTTGTCACAGGCTGCAAGGCAGAATGTGTGTAGGAGAAGAATTTACATACCGTAATGACTTTGCTGGTTCATTGTTTGGAACACAAAATAAAATTCACAGGAATCAGTTTTCTTAGTGACTACTTTTTTCATATGTTTTTTTGTTATGTTGAACTTGTTTCAGCTCAGAGATGTTGTAGAAAATTCATGGTAGTCCCTACTTTGAGAAATGTGTTTTCATCCTTAAGCTCAGTCTTCTGAGGACAATACTGGTACTTTGGGGCATGTTTTATGCAGAATCTGGCCAAGGGAAGAGATGTATGTCAGGGGGTTATCAGATATATGGTAACAATCATCAGAATGAAGCGTGGTCTTAGAGGCATGAAAATAAAATAATTTAGTCCTAATTTGTTTAAAGTATAATCTCAATTTGACTTCACTGTTGAGTGGCTGGAGTGCCCACTTGGTGTGGTTCTAAGGGAGCTTCTGGAAGGCCTAAATCCAGGAGATCTTTGCTTCAGCCAGAAACATCAATACTATCTTTAAGTTTGTCCATCCTCTTTCAAATAGAACTTGGGCCTTCTAAATTCATGTAGAGTATGTAAATAGTGCAAAATCAGAAACTTTAGGAGGGGGGAAACTTAGCAGTTGTTTTTAAATGAGGTTCTCATGTCTTTTATAGGTATTTTTTTGAGGAAAGTCAAATATATATGTAGAAAATACATGGTTAAAAAAAATGTTGTGTGGATAAAAGCCATATGTGAGCCTTTGTGTCAAAAATGGTGTGGCCAGTAGGACCAGGGCAGTGATCTTCCCCCCATGCTTGGCACTGGTGAGGCCCACCTTGAATCCTGTGCCCAGTTCTGGGCCCCTCACTACAAGGACATTGAAGGGTTGGAGTGACTCCAGAGAAGGGCAACAAGGCTAGTGAAGGGTCTGGAGTATAGGTCTTATATAGAGTGGCTGAGGGAGCTGGGCGTGTTTAGTCTGGAGAAAAAGAGGCTGAGAGGGGCATTGCTGTCTGCAGCCACCTGACAGGAGATTGTAGCCAGGTGGGGGTCAGCCTCTCCTCCCAGGTGATCAGCGACTGGACAAGAGGAAATAGCCTCCTGTTTTGCCAGGAGGAATTTTGATTGAATACTGGGAAAAACTTCTCCATGAAAAGCATTGTTAAGCATTGGAACAGGCTGCCTAGAGAACTGGTTGAGTCATCTGGAGATATTTAAAAGATATGTAGATGTCATGTAGGCACATGTCTTAATGATGGAGTTGGCAGTGTTATGTTTACGGTACAACTCAAGGGTCTTTTCAAACCTAAAGAATTCCATGATTCTGTTATCTTTAAACACAAAATCAAGAATTACATACTCAGATAACCTGAAATATTTGTCAGCACAGTGTTCATTCTGATAATTCCACAGAGAAAGCTATCAATTTTTTTTAACATGATTATTTATAAGTGTGATTAAGCCACTTGTGTGTTTACTATTAAAAGATAACTGTATTAGTAAATTTCTGTGCCTAGCTCTGCAGAAGTTCTCTGCCTTGAGGAGCTTTATGTGCTCATAGAAAAAAAAAGTCATCAAGAGATTAGTGGAAGAAAAACTATCTCCAGAGAAAAACTGTTTAGTATGTCTCCTGCTAGAATAGATTTTTCTCCGTCGTATTAGTTTGGCCAGTGTTTCCAGCTGAACACTCACTGGTAGTGCTGCACATGACATGTCTAATCCTTGTCCACATGACTGCATCTTACATATTTCTTTTCTTCATGAGAGTGTTTGCATGTGTTAAGGCCATACCAAAAAAGATAAAGGTGGGGATGGTGGTGGTCGTTCTGGAGGGAGTTTATTTCAAAGACTCTGAGTGTCTTCCCTATAGCTCTGTGGTTGTTGAATTCACTATTTTTGTCGTATGTGGGCCACTGTAGTCCCTCATGCAGAGGATTTTCAATACTCTGTTCCTTAGATACTCAGTACTTTGGGGTAAACAACTTGAAGTCTTGACTATGATGTGGTCTTGAAAATGATAGCTGTATTTCTTCTAGTGTATTGATTATTAAGGGTTGTGAGAGGCCTGGAACCTCAACAGATAACTTTAAGTAGGAAGGACAACAGTGTCCTTTTTTTAGAAAAATGTAAGTGGATGCAACACTGAATACATATAAGGTTCCTTGGGAGGTAGAGGAGAAGAAAAAAGCAGAAGTCAGTCTTGCACCATTGCCAGTCTTTGGACTGTTACGGACAATATTCATTTTGTTAGAACAACTTTTTTACAGTACGCACAACCCTCCTGCGTATTCACTGTCCTTTTGTCCTCAGCAAAGGGACTCAAGGCTTGCTGTATATGTTCTGAAAGACAGTGATAGAATAATTCAGCCATTCATTAAAATAGAACAGATTTAAGCTTATGTGCTACATTCAGGAAAAGTTGAATAACTCTTGAAAGCAGGTTCACGTCATCATTGGCTCGCTACAGGAGAGGAGCTTGTTCATGCCTTTGTTATAGCTGCCAAACTATTAGCACCACACAGGATTCACAGCTGGTGCTGTGTATGCAAATTCTAGTGACACCTCTGTAAAACATGTTTCTTCATTTAATGTTCCAGTAATGAACAAGGCATGTTTAAATGAATAATTTTTTCCTGTCAAAAACGGGGTTTGAGCATAGAATTGTTCATATTAGCTGGTTGTACTGTAATACTCCCAAGGCATGTTTTCTATAATATGTTTGCTAATGGAAACTTCAGAAAGTAAACAGCACAAAAGTTTTTGAAGTATGCATAGGTCCACACTGAATGGTAGAAAATAAAGTAACTGAAACCACAAGAACAACTCAACAAAAATGGAAACTCGCCAACTTACGCTCCATACTTCAATAAGGCAAATGTGTACCCTGATTCTAGCATGGAAATTTGTTATGTGCTGGAGGACTGCCTGACTTCAGAAAACCTAAACAAAACTTAGAAGCTTTGGTAGGTTATTCCTCCGGTGTTTCTATGGGTCTATCCAAGAAAGTGTAAAATGTTCTCTTACACCTTTTTAATGCCCTGGAAAAATCAAAGCAGAAGCCTTGGATTTTCAGAGCTGCAATGCAAACACTTCTATAAATATGACCAATATAAGGCATAGGTAGGTGGTGAGTGTTAGTTAGTGGTGAGTCCTTGATAATTGTGAGTTGTGTTTCTCAGTCCACTGCTGCAGCCCTTTCTATGTGACTTGCTTGCTTGCTCCTTAAACAACCATCCTGTGGCTGTTCATGGGAGGTGTACAATTTTACAGATTCGTGGGGTTTAAGCCGTGTAGAACTTCATCTGCAGTCTCCAATCTGCCCATAAGTTACCTCTATGCAGAGCTGTTACCCCCATGGAAATCTACTTTCTATTTGACTGTTGGAATTGCATAGATATACAACAGAATCTGGAATTTAATCATTCTCTTTCATTCTCTTTTTAACACTGTAACTGTGACTGTAAGCTGAGCAGTTTTGACTGAAACCCATCAGCAAACACATTGCAGAAACTGCTTGCAGTGAAATAGGAAACAAAATGTGCATCCTGCATATGCCTTTTGGCATTCAAAGCCAGAAGATGAAGGCCAATCTTATAAATGTATCTGTGACAGGGCAAGTGCTTGAACTGCAAACAGATCTGCTGAGTAAAAGAAATAATGTGAATTGTTACCTTCTCTGTTACCTTCTGCAAGCCACATAGATAGGTCTGCATAAGCTGTCTTGAAGCAGCAAACTTGCCTTCTCCTACACTGATGTTCAATGTAGGCTCTGTGTGCCTAAGCAGTGACTGAGAGATGCCAGGCAACTGTTGTTATGCTGTAACTCACAACAGTGACAGGCTCCCCAGAGAAAGGCTCTGCAGCCTGACAGTCATTCTTGGGCTGAGTCATAAGCTCTGTGTCACAGGAATAAACAACCCTTATAGTACAAATTCTTCAGTTATACTGCCACAAAACTTGCATGTGTATCTTATGGACTGTGGAAATATAAAATAATTTTCAGTACCTGATACCGTTTATATGAAACCCTGAGTCATTACACAATTTTAGGTTACACATTAAACCTAAAAGAATTGTTTACAAGTAGAGAAAAACCACAAAATCAAAGGCCTAAATTGTTCCCTTTTCCCTGAAGACTAGCACAAGATGCTGTCCAGCAGATGATTTACCACAGCAATTTGTTCCTCCATGTGCAAATGGATATAGGAATTTCCTAGGAACACAGATGTCTGTAGTATTTCATGTGTCTCCCTTTCCAGAAGTTTGCTTCACTTGGAAAATCCTCTGAGTCATGCTTAGGCAATCCTTGGAATAGGGGGTATATATGATACCTGTTCAGTGACTGTTTCGTGTGACTAAGCAGAAAAAAACACTTGCAGGAAATGCAAAGATTAGAAAAGACCTGAGAAATGCTCAGAGCATCTCAGCAACAATATGGAGTGAAGCAGGCTTTACCAACAGTGCTGACACAGGGGATTTTTTATTTCTTTCCATCTCACATTGAATCATGTCTACGGACTTCAGGCAGGCAGTGCCATTTCATATGCTTGAAAATATACAGTGGAAACTTGTATTTCCTTCTCATAATGTGAATCAGTGGCACTTTGACTCATTTAGAAACAAAAGCATGGTTGCTGAGAAATCAGCAAGAATCAGAGATAATCAAAAAGGGAATAATCAAAGTTAACTAATAGTTGGAAGGGAAAAGGGAGGAAATGAACAGCATGTCTTTGAAAGACTATCCTCTCATCTGGATATGGAAGGAAGTATCTTTTCTTTTAAAAAGCTGATGTTCAGGTGAACTGAGAAATATTATAGTTTAGCAATAAATATATACTGTCAACATTAGCATGGTGAAATAATGGTGATTGTTGTTTGTACAGCATTGACTCTAACCAGCCTTAACAGAAAAAACTCGGTCCCCTAATAGGCAAATCCTTAAAGCTGGCTATAGCACTCAGCAGCAGAAACATGTCCAAACCACATGCTGGTTGACATAATATCTTTTAGAAAAGTGCCAATGAATATTTAGTCAATATTATAACAATACATCTGTTTAGAATTTATATACTTTAAAATTAGTTGCATACCATGACTGCCTTTCTTTTGGATTTTTAGGGCTTGGGTTTTTTTAATGAGATGTAGTTGTTCAAGAACCTTATAAGGCATGGTAAATGTTTCACTTGTCAAATTGAAGACCAAATCTCAGGTACTCAAAGTAGTCTACATACGTTACAAGTAGCTGTTCAGGTAGGAAATTCTGAGTAAAAATTGTTTTTCTTGAATTGCGCAGTGGTTCGTTTATGAATCCAGAAATAAATCACAAACACATGGTAATGTCAGTGATTCCAAGTGTACTGTTGATCTGTTCCTAAACTCCTAGGTCTCTATATGCATTTAGAATAAAGAGAATGAAAATGGAAAGGTTTTAGAAAGACTCACAATCCCTTGCATTCCTAGCCATCCAAGAGAATGCTTGATGAAGTTTCTGGGGGAATTAAAGTTGTAGATCAAGCAGAAAGTTTTTGCCTAGCTGTTTGTTTACTCAGTACCTAAAAGATTACACTGCCTTGAATGTTTGGTTCCAGATCCCTGGCTTTTAAACACACAGTCTGCAGGATTAAGGCTGTAAAGGTCAAAGCAAGGGTCCATTCAGCCAAACAGGGGACGTTCATTGGAGAAGAATGTAAGAAAAGGGAAAGATGCTATTTCCCAGTTTCCAGCAGTCCAAATGTCAGAGATTGTCTAAGAGGAGTCAGAATATTCTCTGACCTGGGAGATTCTGGAAAGAATGAAAATCTCACAAATGACAATCTTACTGTTTTATATCTCCATGGTGACTCCCTGATCTATGCATTTCAATTTTCTACTGGTTTGGGCTGCATTGAGAATTTCTGCCCATGAATTTTCCTGACAAAGAAAAGAGCAGTTGAAAGTTTGAACTGAAGATGAATCTTTCTCTTCTTCTTTAAAGTGAAAGCAAGAGATCTAAGATTTTTTTTTTTTTTTAATTGACACTTGCAATTTCTTTAAATACTTTATAAATTGTCTTTGGACAGGCATATGTCACAGTAGCAGTCACACCCAGACCCAAAATTTTTGAGTAAAAAACAATGCAACATTTCAGGTTATGTTGTTACTGGAGCTGATTGGGTATCAGTTAACTAACAAGAAACATTTTTGCCACAAAGATCGCAGACATTTGTTAATGTCCCAAGGCATGGCAAAAGGTGTAAAGAAACTGGGAAAAAAAAAAAAAAAAAAAAAAAAAGGTACAATCATATAATTGTGTTCTGAGAAACCAACAGCAGAAAAAGAAAAAAAGGAAAAAAACCCAAACACAACTGAAGATTGTTGATTCAAAGAAACTAGGGTTATTCACTTGTGGACATTTACCACCAGCGTTGTGACAAAGTTTTAGTTTTGCATAGTTTGTGCCTCCTGCAGATAATTGGGTTGCAGGACACTGAGGATGTCTTTCTAAAGATTCAGCTGCTTGCATGTGAACTGAGAAGTTTTACAGTAAGGCAAGCAATGATGTATATATTCAAGATGAAAAAATCATTACGTGGAATATAGCTTTAGTTAAAATGAAGGTTTTCTTTGTTAATCTCTCCTGTCATCTGCCCAAGCTTACCCTAGCATGTCTCCCATTATAAGGCCTCAGCTGCTAAAACACACAAAACTTCTTTTCATTCCATTTACAGTATGTCTTAACAGTTCCTCTTTAAATAAACTTTAAAAATATTTTAATTCTCAAAGTGAATGTTGGTGACAGCAGGACCTTCCTTGATTTTTTTGAGCAGGGTTTTCTGTATGTGTGGTTTTATAGGGCTAATTAACAAAAGCTATATTTGTTGTATCAGCATCCTGTTTTGTTGGTAGTGCAATATCCCCTGACATTTTTTATTATCATGATGCCTTTTCCTGGTCTTAAAATCAAGAGTCATACATGGTTAGATGGGGAAAAAGGGATTTTACCTTGGTATTTATTTTAAGGATCCTTAGGTGTACACGTCCAGGTCATGTGCATCAAAATGCACCCTACCGAAATGCCCACCCCAAACGATCAGGTATAACATTATAGGTTTTACTAATTAGCATATCTATCAAAGATTCCCCAATGAGAGGCTCAAGTGAGCCCCCCCTCCCCAAGGAACCTTCCCCTGGATGGTTCTATCTTGGTTTACAGGATGTGTTCTGGAGAGGACCTTGGGGTCTGGGGCACACTGATCCCTAACTACGAAGCTTCTAAAATGCTTCGTCTCTTAGCTTGACAAACAAGTCCAAGAATGTAGGCAAAAAGCACTAGGAATACAGAAGTTGTAAAAAGGTATAACAGGGGTATAAAAGAAAAGGCAAAAAATCTTTATGGCATCAATCAGGCTAGGTTTCATAAATGTAGGGAAAACAGAATCAGGCTCTAAATGTCATTGACTTTCAGTGAGATTTTTGAATCTAGAATCTGAATCTTTTATAAAACTTTCCTGAGACAGGCTGATTCTATATGGTGTAACTGGGAGAATTAAACTAATGATTTCTGTCATTGGAAGTATTTCAGAGTGAATAGGCCAAAACAAAGAAATAGATTAAAAAACCCAAGCAGTTCTTTTCACAGCTGCAGTTTGTAATCACTGCTTAGACAAAACTGTCCTAAAGGTCACAGAAAATTTCTTGAACAAGTGGGATCCTCAGACATACACTAGTACTATTGTAGTACACCAAACCCTGTTTATGGGATGTGTAGCATGGGATAACAAAACTGGATTTCTGCTTTGACAAAAAGTATTGTGTCAGGCAGCTGCAGAAGTCATGGAAAAAAAAATTACAGCCACCTCTGAAAGCTGTTTCAACTCTTGGTTTATCCTGCAGTTAAACCCATAAAAGCTCACTGGAAATAGCAAATTTGAACTACACCTCCTTTCAGCATCATGGGTATATATAGCTATGGAGGCCACAAAAGGATTTAAATGTCTTATTAAAATACTGTTCCTTTAGAGAATTCAGAGTCCCCATTTCTTTTAATAGTTTGACTTTTGGAATATTACAGTTTTGAACTGAACAAGATCTTTTCAGTCTTACTGCATGTTACATATTGTGATAATGTAAACTGTCACCTGTTAAATTTCTGGCCCCAGACTACAAGATGGATATTTACAAATGTTTCCTCTGATAACTAGCTTTCAGTCTTCCAGCAATGAAGAAACAAACTGTCCAGTGTCAAAGTCATATTCTGCCTTCACCAAGGTACCTGGCTGAGCATGTACTGAATCTGTTTCCAGTCTCTAGGCTGTGCTGTTGGATGGAAGTGCAAGTGTGTGTGCATTTCTCTCTCTGTGTTGGGGAAGAAATTGCTCTGTGAACCTGTCAAGGTACCTGTAATCTGTAGTGTTTGGTCTAGGTCTGGTACCTAAGTTACTCTGTCAAAGTACTCCTGTAGCTGTACAACTCCAGATGGGAGTTGCACAGTACAGCTCCAGGATGGTTGATGGGAGCAGGCCTCCTCACCTCCTAAAGTGATCGCGTTTAAATCACACCCTAGCAGCTCTGGTGTAAACATGCTCCTTAAAGGCTGTGAGTGCAGCATGGTAAGACAGTGAGCTCTCTGGCACTGATCCTCGCATTTGGAGCTGTACTGGACAAAATTAGAGAGTCACAGAATACTTCATGCCGGAAAAGTCCTCTTGAGATCATCTGGTCCAACTTCCCTGCTCAAAGCAGGGCCATGTAGAGCAGATTGTCCAGTCCATGGATGGAGACTCCACAACCTTTCTGGGCAACCTGTCGCAGTCCTCAACCATCTTCAGAGCAGAAAATTGTTTTGTTGTGGTCAGGTAGTATTTCACGTCTTAATCTGTGCCGGTTGTCTCTTGTCCTGCGAGCTGGTCTGTGGAGAAGAATCTGCCCCCTCATCTTCATTCCCTCTCATCAGGTATTCATACACATAGGTAAGATCCCCAGAGTTGTCTGTTTGCAAAGTGAAGAGTCCTGCCTCTGAGCCTCTCTACATATGAGAGGTGTTCTAATCCCTTCATTCATTATCTTTGGGGCCCTGCACTTGGCACAGTTCAGTTCTTCTTTCTTCTACTGAGGAGCCCAGAACTGGACCGAGCACTCAGGTGCAGCGTCACCAGGGCTGAGTAGGAGGACAGATCACCTCCTTTGACCTGCTGCTAGTGTTCTTCTTAATGCAGCCAAGGATGCTGTTGGCATTTTTCATCCTGAGAGCATACTGTTCACCGGTGGTCATCTTGTCTGCCAGAACCCAAATGTCCTCAGCAAAGCAGCTTTCCAGCCACTCAGCTGCCAGAATGTACTCGTGCCTTAGTTGTTCCTCCCCAGAAGCAATACTGTGCACTTACCTGTGCTGAACTTGATAAGATTTCTCTGCCTATTTTTCCAACCTATTTAGGTCCCTCTGAACAGTACTGCACCCATATGATTTATCAGTCACTCCTCCCAGCTTTGTGTCATCTGCAAACTTCCTGAGAGTGTACTCTGACCCAGTATCCCAGGTCATCAGTGGAAAGGTTAAACTGTACTGTCCCCACTATTGAGCTTTGACATACACAGGTACTGACTTGCCTCCAACTGGATTTCAAGCCACTGGTAGTAACTCTTTGGTCCCAGTAGCTCAGCCTGTTTTCAGTCCATGTCACTGTCCACTTTTCTAACCCACACTTTGTCAGCTTGTCTGTGATGGCAGAGATACAATGACTTCACTGGAATCAAATTTAAGAACATCAGCTGCTCTCCCCATTTTATCTGCCTAGCTAGTGACCACATTGTAAAAGCCACCAGGTTGGGCAAGTGTGTTTTCCCCTCATAAATACATGCTGACTACTCTCAATAAACTTCTTGTCCTTCATGTATTTGAAGATGTGTTTCAGGAAGATTTTTTCCCAACAGCTTCCCAGAGACTGAGGTGAGGCTGTGTGTCCTGGAGTTCTCCACATTTCCAATTCACCCGTCTTGAAGATAGAAGTGATCTTTGCTTTCTCCCTGTTTCTAGGAACGTCCCTCAATCACTGTGACCTTTCAAAGGTAATCAAGAGTGGCCTTGAAGTAACAGTTCCCTCAGCCCTTTTGGGCACATCCCTTCAGGCCCCATGGATGTATGCATGTCAAATATGCTTAACCTTCCCCTCAGTCAGTTCTCCTCCACTGAGGGTAATTATTCTTTTTTCCATGCTTTCCCTCTGGTCTTAGAGGCCTTGAATTTCTAAAGGCTAATCTTATTAGTTAAGACTGAGCCTAGGAGGTCTCTGACTTTTCTGTATCATTTGTCACCAGTTCCCATGCTCCATTCAGCAGCAGACCCATATTTTCCTTTGTTTTTCTTTTGCTGTTTGTATACTTGTAAAATCCTTTATTGTTGCTGTTCACATACCTTCCAAGATTCAGCTTCTGTTAGGAGCAATACGCTCATTGCACATCCATGCAGGCCTCCTGGAAGATTTTCCTGCTTGATTTCATACTTAGCTGGACAGACCTTCCTTGAGCTCTGGGAGGTGATCCTTGCATATCAGCTAGCCCTACTGGAACCTTCTTCTCCACAGGATTTTATCCCAGGGCATTCTTCCAAGCAGAGCCCCAAAGAGATGGAAATGGCTTTTTGTGTAATCCAAGGCTGTGGTCTTGATTTTTGCCTTCCTATCTCCTTTTAGGATCTGCCGTCCACCACTTTATAGTCACTGCAGCCAAGGCAGCCTCTAACTTTCATGTTTCCCAACAGTTCTTCCACCTTCTTTAAGTATCAGACTTGGCTGAGCACCTTTCCTTCTTGGCTTCTCCACTGTGTGTTCCGGGAGGTCGCAATGCACTCAAGAAGTATCCTAGATTACTTGAGTCCTGCTGGACTGTCCTTCCAGGAGATCTGAAGGGAGTTAAGGCTCCCCTTGAGGACCAGAGGTTGTGACTTCTAAACTTCTGCTTGTTTGCTGAAGGCGTTATCTACTTTTTCCTGAGCGGGCAAGCTGTAGTACATTCCCACCGTAACAGTGCCCATGTTGGTCTGCCCACTAATCTCAATGAGAAGCTCTTCACTGACTCCTGTCCTGTCCCAAGGCAGAGCAGTGTGCATTTCAAATGCACTCATGCAGCAGGTCACTCCCCATATCACCATGCCTGCCTCTCCTTCTTTAAAAGCCTGCATCCCTTCATTGCAGCCTGATAACCATTCCATCAATGTTTATAATGTGGTCACTTAGAACAAGTGTTACAATTTCTGATGTACATGTAACTGCATTTTCAATGGCATTTTGTGGTGTAACCCTGAATCTGACCCTGCCAAAATGTTCTCTGCTGTATCTGGTGGATGTCAGCCCCCTTTTTCCAAAACCCTTTGAGGCAGTAAAACTGACAGTTGCTGGGAGACAAAGGCAGGTGGCTCTAGGAAGGGATAACAGAAGGTGTGGCAAGCAAAATACATTTCTGTAAAACCTCTGAGTGTAGCTACTTATACACACTTACTTGTTCAGAAAATACATTTGGATGATATGTCTTGTAAGCAAAGAAAAAAAGATAGGGTGGAAATACAGATTATGAATCAAATCACAGATAAATTTTATATTATTTAAAACTGAAAATTACCTTCACTGTAGTGTGGCTGACTACAAAAACTAGAATACTGACAATCAGACTTACTAGTTTCAGATTATTTTTGCTTTTCTTTTTCTTTATAGTATTTTCTTCTTGAATAAAACAAATAGTATCTTGTTTATATTTTCTGTCTTCTTGGCTGCTATATGTTCCCAGCATTCTCCTTTATAATGTATATATTCATCTGGTCAACATTTATTCAGTCAGATAGGTATTTAAAGCTGTTATCTTCCACCACCAATTCTGTTACCAATGACTAAAGTTTTGATTAACAACCTGTTTGTCAGAATATGATCCCAAAAAGGCAAGTAGTTTGTCTTCCTGGGGGAACTTCCAATACTCTTTTAAGAGCAAATGTACACTGCTTTCTTTTTTAAACTTCCTATTGTTAATTCTTGTTGACTGAGATAGACAAAGAAATGAGTGTGAGGCCGCTCACCTGCAGACCCCAGCCACTAATTCAACCAACCAGCCTCTGCAGGCTTTGGCAGATGGATCTTTGTTAGTACTGCACCTTTAATGGCCCCTTTCCCCTTGTTGGCCAGGGACAAGCTGTAAAATTACCTAATGGTACTTAAAGATACTTACTAAACTTATCATCTGCATACCACATTTGAACTGCACACAGTACTTTTTTTCTAATGTGATTATTACAAGAGAGATAGCCACAAAGCTTCCAATTTGTGTTTCACTTGCTTTTTAACATGTAGCAGGTTCAGTTTGTAACTGGGCAGAAGCACCAATTAAAGTGTAGTGGTTTGGTCCAAAATACTCACCACTCACCCATTTACCCTCTGTGAGACAAGAACTAGGAGAAAGCAAAGCAGGCACAAAACTTAAAAGAATAAAAAGAAGTTAATAATTAACAGACCTAAAAGAAAGGGAAAAAAAATCAGACCACACCTTCAGAACACTTCTCCTCCCCCCACCTTTCTCCCTTCTCCCACTGACAGTGTAAAAAGACAGCCTTTGAGATGTTCAGTCAGTTTACCTCTTCCATAATAACCAGTTCACTTAGGGAGAGGAGTCTCTCTTGCTCATGCTATGGAGACATCTCCACAAGAAGTTCTCTTCATGGCTTCAGTGTCACAGCCAGACAGCCGCCCGGGTTGGTTCTCTGCTCGCATGTGAGAGTCCCTTCCCCCAACTTGCAGCTTTCCCCACAACTGCTTTCAAGGGTTCAATCTTGAGCTACTGGGGTACCATTTTAAGGTTGAGCTGTTCAAAAACAAAGGTTCTCTTCACCCATCTCTGGGAGCATCTTCATCTCTAGAAATAGAGGCCCTCCCCCTTTCCTGGGAGCAAAAAGGGTCCCCATCATCTTCATCTCTAGGACTATCTCTGGGAGCATCTCTAAGAACAGAGGTCTTCTCCTTCCAATTGGAGCAAGAGTCCTCATCACTTCCATCTCTCCCTGTTCAAACTTCTCATCAAATTACAGCTGCTTCAGCGTTTGCTTATTCCAGCACAGGTGCTTTTGCTCACAAGTAGAGTTTGAACGCTCCACCCCCCCCCCCCCCATGCTTTCATGCAATTACAACAGGTACTCTGATATATCATAATCTATCACCACCATAGCTTTAAACAGAATTTCAGCTTCTAATAATCTCTTCTTTCTCCTCCCTCAGGTTTTCAGCTCTTCTTTCTTTATTTAATGTCTGCAGGCTTCATCCATTCTGAAGGAAACTTACAGCACTAAAAGGGTTAATCTCACCCGGGCCTTGCAGCTGGAATTTCGCTTATCGCTGCTGGTCACAGGATCTTTGCTGGACAGTGGGGCACCTTCAGCTGAATCTTGGCTGCACTGGAAGGGGGGGGCGGGGGGTGGGGGGGAACCAGGCCACGCCGTCTGCACGTAACAGGGCAGTGGGGGGGCCACGGGTGGAACAGGGCCGCACGGCTCCAGGATGGCTGTGTCCTGGCCTGGCCCCGCTGGCCTGCATGGGTTGAGCCCAGTTACCTGTCCCAAGGGCGAAAGTAAGAGAGCTTCCCAGGGTTTGTCCATTCTTAAATGAGGACCACAGAGGCAGTCAAAATTTTTAAGTGGCTTAAAAAATTGCCAGTATTCAAACTAGCCAGTTGATAGGTTCTGTTAGGTCACAGAGGAAGCTGTAAGCACCTCTTTGCAAGAAAATCACTTCCGCAGCTATGCTCACCCTTTTTTTTTTTTAGCAGAAGCATGAAACTCTCTTAGTGTTTACTTTTAATGTTGGTGGTCTCAAAGGAAACAGAAAAGCTTGGAGTAGCTTTTAAATTCTCAGAAATTACTAATGATTTAATCATGTGACTATGTGCATGACAGAAACACAAGGTTCTTTCGATAAGCCTTGCACTGGATGCTGGGAATGTTTAAGAGGCAGCACATGATTCAGGGCAATGGACAATCTCAATCTAAGGCCATATGCAGCATTATTTACTGCCCAAAGGAATAAAATAAAGGACAGGAGGAAAGTTTTAAGAGTTTTCTGTGATCTTGAAAGTGGGAGGAGATGTTTACAAAAGTCTCACACACTGAAGGCACCAGATTATTCATGGTGATGCAATACACCTGAGCACTAATTTGAAATAGCAGAAAATGGCTAAACTGCCAAATGAGTAACTGCCAAAGAAAGTCAAACAGGCCAAGGTGTTAAGAGTGGGTGAGCTAAAGGAATAAAGAGTAAGAACCCAGAGAATGCTGAAATTGATTGTGCTCAGCTTCAATAGCCACTGAAATTGGTCATCCAAGAATAATCTAAGCATTCGTGTTAGCTTTAGAGAAAGCTTTAGAGAAAGTTGCTCATCGAGCTTGGCTTGCTCAAGAAGAAAAAGGAGGTATTGTAGAGAAATGGCTGAGTGAACAGGGACATGTGTACATGCACAATCCAAGCTGTATTAGTGAACTGTCCTTGACTAGAGAAAAAAAAGAGGAGCAATGCTGATGTGGCAACCCAACAGGGTGCTGCAGAGGGGGATGCTGACCATAGAAAGAGAAAGACTTATGTTAGTTAGTCGTGTGCATATTAATCTGTAACCAATTGCTTGCTATTAAAGGCCGCGTGAACAGTAGCTGTAACCCAATAGTATGGAGCTTGCTTATGCGTGCTTGGAGAATTAGGGTATAACTATGGGTCTGACAATAGAATAAATGGAGTTCCATCATATCTCTTTGGGAAGCGTGGTTCATCCCGGCAGATCCCTGGCTATTCATAACCAGGCCACTGTTACCTGGCTGGGGAAGGGAGCACATGGAAAAGCCCCCCTGGGGCATCCAGGAGTGACTGTCAGCTCGTCAGGAATGCAGGGAAGTGGAGGGCAGGATGGGTGCCCCAAGGGTGACTGAAGCACTTGGCACTGGGAGGCCACTTGCCAGGGAGAGAACGGGGGACCCTGGTGTTAAGGACACCCACCCCTTCGAGATGCCACATTCCTCGGCATCCCACCGAGCCCTGTCCCCCAAAAAGGTATTGTGCCAGCCCTGGGGGTGCTGCAAAGGCCAGAAGAGCCCTCTACAAAGAGAGGTAACACGGCTTTGGGGCTCCCAGGCAGGGGGATGGGGTGTTAAAGCCCCCGGGCTCCTGATGAGCCCAGCCCCACCCAAGAGGGGTGTCATTACCGCGGGGGTCCCATGGAGAGGGGGTGTAATCACTACAGGAGGGTCTCAGAATTCGGGGGGTTGATGATCCTGAGTGTCCGGATGAGCCCTGACCCCCTAAACGGGGCTGCCACAGTTCTGCGAGTCCTACTGAGCCCGGGCTCCCCTCAGCAACGGGTGTGCCAGCCCTGGAGGTGCTGCAAAGTTCAGGAGCCCCTCTAAGAAAAGAGAGGATCCTGGCTGTGGGGGTCCCAGGGAGAGGGGTGCGATGTCACCACCCCAAGTGTCCCACGGGTCCTGCCTGCAAGCCCAGCATGCTCAGGAAAGAGGGTCCCGTGGAGGTCCAGGGCCATGCTGCTGCCAGCCCAGCACGCAGGAACAGCAGCCACGGGGCCAACGCTTGCCCACCTGTCCCTGGGGAAGTCACCACGCCCCACAAGGAAGCCATCACCTCAGCCCTGTCCCCTGCCAGCAGCTGCCCCTGTCCCCAAACCCCCAGCAGAGCCCTCCAGCCCGGCCTGGACACCCCACCAGCCCCGCATCGGGGGCTCCCACCCCTGCAGCAGCCTGGTGTGGGCAGCGAGAGCTCAGGACACGGCTTTGTTCTCCTGCAATAGGACTTTATTAACAGAGACTGCAGCAAACAATCCTAACAACGGACAAACTCAGAAATATTGATAACAACGAACACACAACTGTTCTTAACAGGAAACAAACACCAAAATATTTAGAACAGCGAACAAACGCAAAAATATTTGCAACGAACAAACGCAAAACCACTCTGAACAAGAACTACCACCCAAAGTCATCCCAACAAACCCCACCGAGCAGCCGAGGCGCATCCGCAGCCAAGGGAAGCCTTCCTCCGTTCCCAGCTCCAGCGCTGCCCCGACGGGGCTGAGAGACCCCCGGGCGCTCACAGGTCCCGCCCGCGGCTGAAGAGCGCCCGCCGGCCGCGCTCGCGGAGCCGCCTCTGCCCGCGGAACTCGCGCAGCTCCTCCTTGAACGCGGCGTGCCGCATGGGCCGGTAGTCCCGGGGCTCGCAGTGGCTCTGCAAGCCACGGCTCCGTCAGCCCCCGCAGCACAGCAGCCCCCGGCCCTGGAGATCCCCGCCCGTGGCGGCGAGGATGCTCAGAGCCACAGCTGCCCCTCCCCACCGCCGTGCGCCCCCGCCGCTTCTTCCCTCTCGGCACCGACCGCCTGCCACCGAGGGGACACGGGGACGGCACTCACCGGGAACTGAAAGAAGAACTCCCGGTAGCCGCCCTTCAACACGTACAGCTCGGGGTAGTGCAGCTGGGGGTACTCGTGGCAGCAGCGATCCCTCTCCCGCAGGAACTTGCACCTGTTCCACGGACAAAACG
Source organism: Coloeus monedula (assembly GCF_965178545.1). Classification (NCBI taxonomy): domain Eukaryota; kingdom Metazoa; phylum Chordata; class Aves; order Passeriformes; family Corvidae; genus Coloeus; species Coloeus monedula. The sequence goes on from NC_138822.1 coordinate 57,667,396, forward strand.
CACGGCATCACCCCCGTGCCGGGATCCGGGGCTGGCAGAGCCCTGCCTGCCCCCCCGGGCCATCACTCACATTTTGGGCCCCCGCTCAACAGAGAACTCGCAGTGGAAGATGACGATCACCCTCTTGCTGGCGTCCAGGGGCACAATGGGCTGCTCCAGCAGCAATTCCTCCACGTCCCGCTGCAGCGGCAGGTTGACAGCGCCCTGGCGAGGTAGAGAAGGCGCCTTTTCCCCCTCCGTCTCCCATTTCATTCTCTGCAGCGACTCAAGGACGCTGCCCCCAAGCCTCCCCCACCAGCACCGTCACCCGCCGTACTGGGACACCGTCACCCTCCTCCTCGCAGCTGCAAATCGACCTTTCAGGGGGTAGCTCGGCACTGCACAGGGGCTGCTCCACCCCACCGAGCGGCTCAGTGCCCTCCGGGGGGGGCTGCTCGACCCCTCGCCGTGGGCTCAGCACCTCTGAGGGTGCCTGGCCTTCGGACACCGCCTTTCCTCCGGGCCCCAGGGCCACGAGGGGCTTCTGACCTTGACGTGGCCCCCCTCGTACTCGTAGGGATAGCGGCAGTCCGCGACGATGCTGCTCTCGATGCAGCTGCTGAAGTGCCCCGTCAGCACCGCCGCCAGCTGCGGGGGGAGCGCGTCACCAAAGGGGGGGACACACGGGGGACAGGGGGAGAGCGGGCAGGCAGCCCCTCGGGGGGGCCGCGGAGGGGCTGCAGCCCCCTTACCGTCTCAGGGGAGATGTACTTCAGGCGCGGGTCCTTGCCCTCCACCGTCGGCAGGAGGTGAGGCTGGAACAGACAGGCTCTGGGCTCAGCCCCATTCCAAGGACACCTCCCAGGCCTGCAACCTGTCCCCCCAGCCCAGAAGCCCCCGAGCGGCCAGCTGTGCACCCGCGGGAGGGGAAGGGCCACATCGGCGGGGCTGTGCCACACGGGTGGACCAGAGGAGCGGCCATGGCGCTCTTCATCCACCGCAGGGATGCTGCAGGCTGGCAAGTCACGGCCCCAAGGCCCCGTGGCCCCAGGCAAGGGCCACCAGCTCGCTTTGGGCTCTCACAGCGCTGCGGGGCTCCAGCCACGGTCCCCGTTCCGAATGATGGGGGCACCCCCACACCTGTCCCATCCTCGTGGCCCTACCTTGGAGAAGTCCCCGATGAGCTCCTGGTCATCGTTGGCCAGCAGGTTCTCGATCTCCTCAAGCCGGGCGCACCGGGAAGGCTCCAGCCACGCTCCCTGCCGAGGCACCACCCAGAGACACCCCCAGATGTCAGCAGCGGCTCTGCCAGAGCCGGGCCGGGGCCCAGGCCCGCCAGGGACCGACTGGGTCTCACCCCACACCTTCCCCAGCAACCCACCGGTTCCACCGACGCCTCCTGGCCAGGGCTGCCGGCCACCCTCCTCTGCCGCTTGGCCTCGACAGGGCTGTCGCTGTCCGAGGGCTGTCCCCGCTTCAGGACGGGCCTGGGGACACTGCCCGGCTCCGAGGGCGAGCGGGACAGCTGCCGGCACTGGCTGCGCTTCCCCGGGCGCTGTGGGGAGAGCCCGCGCTGCTGCCTGGCGCTCTGGCAAGCCCCAGCACCAGCAGGGCAGCGGCCAAGGCTCCCACTCGCCCTGACCAAGACAAGCCCACAGTCTCTGGCCTGCTGCTGCTCACCAACCAGCGGCCCCACACCCCCCAGTGGAGGCTCCAAGAGGGGATTGTGGGGCTCTATCCACTTCCCAAAGGCGCCCACGTACCAGCTTTGCCTCCTCCTTCCTCATCACTGGCGTGGTCACCAGGTTCTCCTTCCCCTGGGGCACGGTGGCATCGCTCTGCCAGGGCAGCAGCTGGGGAGACTTGGGGCACGGGCAGAGGAGATCGTGAAATGGGCACAAGTCCTGCCAGCTGCTTCCCACCCGCAGGCAGGCACGGATCCCATACGCGAGCTCCATCCACCTCCCGGTGCCTTCCAGCTTTGCAGACGCACGGGGTGTCCCCGTGACCCCCCGGCCCGGCCATCTCCCACCTCCGCAGCTCTCCAGGCCACGCGGGGAGCTCGGAGCGGCAGCTCCCATGCGGGCAGCCCCGGCATCACCCATCGCTGCTGCCCTCCCGAGCCCTCCAGCCTCTCTCACCAGCAGTTCTGATGCGGCCCAGGGGCTCTTGGCAAGGGGCTCCCTCCTGGCGGTCCCATGGCTCCACTGGCCCGGCCTCTGCAGCTTCTTGGCCACAAAGCCCTCCTGCAGCGGCGGGGACACGGCGTCAGCACCCCTCTGTCCCCTCGCTGCCCCCCAGCTCTCGCTGCCCCCCTCACCTCATCCTCGGGCTCCCTCCGGCGCCGCCGCGCTCTGTCCCTGCGCTCCTGCAGCTGCGAGATGTCCTTCAGGACACGGCTGCCGTCCCGCTGCCACGGCTGTGGGACAGCCAGCGGTGAGAGGTGCGCACCAGCCCTGCCCCCTCTCCTGCCCCCATCCTCCTCGCCCCGGCTCGCCCAGGGACTCGGCAGGATCCTGCCTCGCTCTGCTCAGCCCTGCACAGCCTCCAGCACTCACCGGCAACGAGTGCATCCTCTGCCGAAGGAGCTTCCTTCTGCAAGAGCCGGCAGAAGAAAGGATCAATGACAGCAGGTGCCCTGGGCCGCTGAGTCCCACCCCTCTGCCATTGTCACCTCTGGCCCCCAGACCCTCACGGTGGGGTGAGACGCCCCCTCGCCCCCGGCGCTGTCACAGCTCCCCAAAGGGACCTGGGGCAAAACCACCTCCAGGCACTGAGGAAACACCAACGGCCTGAACGGCACCCCAGCAGGGGCACGGGGAACAGCCTGGCTTTTGGCTGTGGGACAGGGACAGCCTGGACACGGGGACTGCCCGGCATTCATGTCCTGCGGCAGGGACAGACCCCCTCCACTTACTCTTTGAGTGCTTTCCCAAAGGCCGGCATCGTTCTCTGGAAGCTGTGGGGAGGGCAGAGATGGGGTCAGTTGGGGTGGCATCCACGTCCCCGCCCAAGCAGCCCAGCTTGCCACCCCCCAGGCACAGACTGGGGCTCACAGCTGGATGCACAGCTCCCAGCAAGGCTTGAGACCGGGCCCTGCTGGGCGGGGGAGGGACAGGGGGTGTCCCCGGGAGGACACGGGCATGGGGCCGCTCACTTTTCCTGTGCGGCCGCGGGCTTCTGCTGCGTGGGGAAGCCCGGCTCCAGTCCTGCGGGAACAAGGCACTGGGCTACTTAGTAGCCCCGCTGTGGGGATCGGCCTCCTGCCCCCAGCCCGGGGCCCCGGGCACTTCGAGGCCGGGCACGGAGCCCCCCACCAGGAGGGTGCCAACGGCCCTGCGAGCACCGCTCCCCATGGAATGTCGCGTGTCCCCCGGAGCAGGCTGTCACCGCAGCGGTTCCCGGCTGAGCCCCGGGCAGCGCAGCTCTAGGCTCCCGCCCATCCCTCCCCACGAGCTCCCCCGCCTCGAGCCCCTCGCCAGCCCCTCGGCCAAGCCCTCCCGCCACATCCCTGTCCCCTTCAAACACCCTCTGCAGGACGCCAGGCCCGGGCAGCACCTGGGGACGGAGCAGCCCCATCCCTCACCTGCATCCGGGGGCTGGCAAGAGACCGAGTCGCGGCGACGGTCCGAGGCCACCGGCTGCGGGGACAGCGTGTGCCACAGCCGCGGCAGGGGCAGCCCCCCGTGGCGCCGCTTCGGGGTGTCCCGGTGCCTGCGGGCGGTCAGGACGGGGCAGGGTCAGCGCCCCGCTTGCCCCTCGCCCCTTCTTGCCCTGCCGGGCCGGGGCCAGGAGCTGCAGCAGGGGATCCCCAAAGCGTCCCAGCCCCCTTTGGCACGGCCCCGCCGCCGATCCCCGCGCGGAGCAGCCGTGTCACGTCGGGGCAGTCGCGCGTGCGGCGGGCGGCCAAAGCCACTGCCAGCCGCTGGCCCTCGGCCACCCCCTCACCTGGCGGGGCTCGCCGGGTCACCCTTGTCCAGCGGCGTGAGCGGGGCCGTGCCCGGCGAGGGCAGCGGGGAGATGGCCGCCAGCCCGGGCAGCCCGCGGCCGCCGCACAGTGACATGGCCCGGGCAGGAACCGAGCGAGCGAGCGAGCAACGATCGAGCTCCGGCAAGAGAGCGGCGCCAGGGGACAGGGGACAGGTGGCAAGAGATGATAGGAAGTCGGAGGTGCAAAGAGATAACAGGTGAGAGGTGATAAGAAGGGCCAAGAGGCGATAAGATGCGCTAAGTGGCGGTAAGAGGGGACGAGAGGTGACAGGCGACACCCGGCCCGCTCCCGTTCACAGTAACAGCAATAACAACAACAGCGGCGCCCGCAGCCAATGGCAAACCGCAGCCGGCACGAGGCGACGCCCCCAGCCAATGAGAGGTGGCGCTGGGCGCGAGGGGACGCCGCCAGCCAATGAGAGCGGCGGAGGGCGCGTGGGGGCGGAGCCTCAGCCAAAGGGGGCGGGGCCACATGAGGAAAGGGGCGTGGCCATCGCGGCAACGGGCGTGGTCAACGGGAAAGGGGCGTGGCCAGCCCCGTCCCCACGCCTGGCGTGGCCGGACCTTGTCACTGCAGGGGACACTCGGTCACCCCTGATGGCCCTCGAGTGTCACCTGCAGGGTACTAAAGTTATGACCTAACAGCACCCTGAGAACCAGGCCATGGCACTGAGGGCCACGTCCAGTGTTGAGAAAGCAGGGTTGAAACCTCGGAGGTTGGGTTTTTATTGGTGGAGTTTCTGGTTTCTAAAGGCACTTGTGAACAGCCTGCTCTGTTGCCTGCTGCACACTTTTATTTCTGTACCGGACTTAAAACGAAACAAAATCAGTCCCTTGCCACTTGTGCTTAAGGGCACTTGATTTCTTTGCTCTTCAAACATGCCCTCGACATGGAGTCCCTGGTGTTGATGTCCTTGGTGGTTCCAACCTGTTCCTCATGGATGTGCCAAAGCAGATGGAACTTTAGCGGAGCTGAAGACTGGGGGGAAAAAGAATCAGAACCTAGAACTAATCCCAAAAGTGTTCCACTGTGCCTCCCTTTTCTCCCACCTGGAGATCAAAGCCGCCCAGGGAGTCCAAACCCACTTTGTGGGTGTTGGGAAGGAGCCCCGTTCCTATGTCAAGGGCCAACAGCTCTGACAGGAGCCTGCAGAAAGCACCACTTCCTCCTGCTCACGGTGAATTTCTGTGTATTTTTATTTATATATGTATTTATCAAGAAATCAGGAATTCTGAGAAAGCTGGGTGTCACGCCCGTGACGTTTTATGGTATTCAAGCACTGCCGACTGCTGCGCTATAATATTTTTAAGAGCCAAGAGGGAAATTTCACAAACTCAAAACTGCAGGCAATTTCAGTTAAGGTCCTTGTGCCCTTTTGTGCAGTCATTTCTTTTGTGAGTAGTAATTGCCATTTCTGCTTTTAACTGTTCGTCTCTAAGGAGAATTAAGTGGCCTTCCTGGTACCCCAGAGCCCCCTTATTACTACCTCCCCACCCTTTAATTTAGGATGGCGTGTGCAGATGCACTGCAGCCCTCCTACAGAAGAGATGGGACCTCATACACAGGTATTTCAGGACTGGTGAACTTACTGTGTGCTTTTACCTGGGCACAATAAATTTCAGTGATTTATGTCTTGGTCTTCCAGCTGCCTCCCTGCACGGTGGCACTCCACAGGTTAGATCTGGTCTTGGTCAAGTACGATGCAACTTTGAAATCCAAAGGAAAAGGGGCAAAAAACCTGTAGTAGGGAGTAGATGAGGTCGTGATGGCCTTCACAGAGGATTGCCAACAGGTAAAGAAAGGGAGACTGGGCACTGGAAGGGCCTGCCCAGAGAGGTGGTGGAGTCACTGGCGCAGGAGGTGTTAAGGAAAAAGACTGGATGTGGCACTCAGTGCCATCGTCTGGGTGACAAGGTGGTGCTGGGTCACAGGTTGGACCTGACGATCTCAAAGCTCTTTTCCAACCCTGACTGTGTATTCTGCATGTGTTTTTTTAAACATTAGATTCAATTTTTATGTGCCAATGTTTGCAGGTTTCTTATTATTTCTAGGCTCTCTTCTGCCTGACAGCAGCAATGAGACACCAGCAGCAATAAATGAAAAGCCAGAAATGGCACAGTGCGTCCTTAAAAACTTTATTGGAGTGGCACGGTGCAGACTGCAAAGTACAGTCACGAGTCTAAATATCCCCAACTTCAGTCCCCACACCACCCCTGCCTGCAGACCCCGGGCTCTGCTGCTGGTGGCTGCCCCTTGCCAGCCTACGGCCGAGCTGTGCACATGCCAGGATGTGCAAAAGGATGTTCTGCAGGGCAGGGAGGCAGAGGAAAACCCACAGAGGTGGTGGCAGCCCAGGGCTGCGGCAGCTGACCCGTGAGAGGCGCCTGGCCGTGCCTGTCCTTGCAGGGAACAGGAGATAATGGGGCTTTGCTCCCTGCAGCATCACCTGCAGCCCCATCCCTGCATCCCCTGCTGGAGTGCCAGGAACAGGAGGACTAGAAACAGTGCAAAATAAGATAAAAAGGAGCCCTCCCATGGACCTGAACTTTGATCGCTGCTGAGGCTCGTGCGCCTCATTTCTTTCCCCACCCTGTGTGTTGGTAGCTGTTACACTTGTTACTTGTCCAGTCCAGGAGACTCCTGAAATTACGAGATAACAGTACAGATATAATTGGAAATAATGGTAATTAAAAAAAAAAAAAACCAAGTCCTGCCCTAGTGTGTTTTACCTACGGCTAAAGGCAGCATCCCAAATACCTGCTTAATGTCCAGACGTGCTGGAAGAAGCGGCTAATCCCCAGTTTCTCACTCTTTAGCTACCCCACAGCTGGCCTGCAGCTCCCCACCAGGAACTGGCCTGAGCAAGAGGGTGCACAGCTCAGCTGATGGTAACTAAAGCTCACTATATTCCAGAATACTTAGGCATTCACTGCAACGTTAAAAAATGCTAGCACATATGAACTCTTCAGAGATTTACAGGCACTATGTGGCGATTACGTGCAAAAGTCTGCAGATTTTTTTTTTTTCTGGTTTGTTTGGGTTTTTTTTTTGGCATAGCTCTTCATTGATGCAATATATTTCCTGCAAATAGAAAGCATTCTTTCCCCCTGAACGCTGAAGGGAATTACAAAGAAAGTCAGACTATGTGAGTCTTAATAAACTGAATTGCTGGGGGAAAGAAACAAACCACCTGAGTCTACTACTGGGAAAAAAAGAAAAGATGAGAAAAAGTCCAGCAAGTATCACTGTACAAAAACCACCCAGAATAACTATGTGCTTTTGGCAATCAGCTTTTGTTCTTCAGGAATAATCATCCACCCACAGAAAGAAGACATTTTACACGATGCACCAGGATCCTGGGGGGAAGAAGACAAAACAAAACAAAACAAAAGCTCAGAGTGCTCCTCTTCTCTAAATTGGAAATAAAACTCACAACATGAATCTGGGAAGAATTATGGGAAACTAAACCTCTAGTCAGGCCCTGCTCCAGATGGGTCCAGAGCAGAGGTAATGAATGACACAAGCTCACTATCCTAAAGATCAAAACCCCGAGCTGAGATGTGCTTGGTCCTCATTACCCTGTGAAAATGTCTTGGAGGAGCAGCACCTCACAACTTGGAAAGCTTGGAATCCACAGCCTAAAGGACTGTAGCTACATGAAGTAGTTCTTTAAAGACCGAATGGATAAAGGGTGTGAAGAAAGGTCTTTTCTGCCTGGGAACACTGAAGTGCAAAGCCATCCCAAGCATTGTGTCTTAACAGCAGCTCTAACTACGGTTTGGTTCAAGGACTGCCAGCAAAACTCAGCTTTAGTTCACAAGTGCGAATTGTCCTTGTGGTCGCCCAGGGAACAGGGAAGAAGAAATCTCACCTGGTAAGGTTAATGTTTAGCTTGCTTTCTGCTTCTCAGATTTGCTGCTGGAGGACTGTCCCTTTGCCTAAAGAGAAAATGAAACAGTGAGAAGCTAAAACCTAAATCAGGCAGTGACAAGACACTCGTCAGAATCACAGCTCAGGCATAAATACAATCTGCACTTGAAATACAGGAAGTTCAGCAAAAGTATGTGACTTCTGTTGTGTACAAATATTTTCACCTTTTCACCATCAACTGCTTTCTTTCAGACAGAGTGAGCTGTGCTTGACCTCGTCATTCCCTGTTCCTCAACACCCTTTTACCCACACCAGTGATCAGCTTACAACATCCTCCTGAAGAGGAGATAAAGACAGTCCTCAACTTTACACTGGGAATTGCAAGTCAGTTCTGTGGCCACATAAAAGGCACCTGTGGTGATTTAATAATAACAACAACAGGAAATCCCATAACTGGCATGTAAAATGTAGAATTCCCAGAGCAAATGTAATCATCTGATTCAGGCATCTACTGCAAATACCCTCTGTGAGAGCAACATGATGGAACAAGTTTCACCCTAACCTCTATCAATTTTCTGTACTTAGAGATAACAAAAGCCAAGCAACCCTTTTTATCTTATTCCCACCCCCCTTTTTTTTTGAAATTAGAAACAGCTGCCTGCCTTTCCCCACCATGTTCATTCTGCATATTTATGAAAGTATGTAGGTCTTCATTCATTTAAAAAAATAATTTATGATAATAACTTGGGAACCTGGCTGTGGTTGTAGGAGTAATTTGGGGAGGCTGCTACTCAGAACTGTCAAGAAATGAGAGAAGTGGTGGGGATCCTGTCTGAGGCAGCTATAGGCACGCAAAGTCGGACTCTTAGAACAACAAATCTGGGAAGGAGAAGCTTTTGGAGCATGCACTGAGCCCCCCTCAGAGGACCACACTCTGTCTGAAAGACACGTATGTTTATTTCCTTTGAAACAGACAGGGGCCTTTCTCCTATGTGCGTGTTTACAAAAATGCATCAAGTTCAATCTATTGATGTAAAACTCTCCCCAGAATAACAACCCTACAACATGAATCCAAAATCCAGCTGCCCCTCTCGTGTGACTGTCCATACTATAATAAATGTGTTTATACCGTTTTAGGGTCTCTGAGCTTTCCTTTGTCCTTTGAGCTTGGTTTAGTGGTCGTAGCTTCCTTCCCACTTTTGTCCTACACTCCAAAGAAAAAAAATAATTACAGTTACAAGGAGAATAGAGCACTGATTGCTCCTACTCTGGTATCTGCCAAAACACAATCTTCTGAACGTGGCTGGCAGCCAACACAGGCTGTGCTGACTGGAGACTCTGCATGAGAAAAACCTGGTAGAGATGGGCAGATTCTGTATTGACTACAGAGCAGTAATGCTGCAGCAGCAGACTTAGTTCACAAGCAGACGAAGCAGCACTTGAAACACCAGAGGCCCTGTCTTCAGCTGCCTGAGGGTTCTGCAGTGGCCAGAAGAGCTGTTTGGAATCACAGCTCTTTCCTCCCAGGAATTACAGCTGATTTGAACGTCAGTTTCAAAGCTGCTGCTCCTTTTCTCACTGCAAAACCTCCCCAGTCCATTCCTTCTGCTTTCTTCTTGTTACTCTGTTTTCCCTAACACCTCTAAAAGTCTTTGCTCCTCTCTCCTCCTCTCTCCACAAAACCCTCTTGAACTGTGTCTCAGCTCCAGCCTACAACCACTCCTACACAATTCCTCCTTTCACTGAGGAAAGGCTTCTCTGCCTCTCTGCAGTTTTTGGACATTAAAAACTGTCACCACCTTTCTCTCCTCAACTTCCTTCTCCAAGCCTGTCTAAAAGGTTCTAATTACCACAAACCTTCCTGCTTCCAAGTATTTAATACACAGCGAAACGCATCCAGCCTCCACTGCAGTAGTGAGACAATCCCTGCATCTTGACAGGCTTCCTGTAAACCTGAACAGAGCTACTGCAAAGAACAGTGAGGAGTGAAAAACTCTTTATTTTGCAGGTCATTAGTAGAAAATGTCCTACCTTTGAGTGTTGGGGTGTAGCAGGGGCCTTTGCACAAGTATCAAAGTCACCTGATAAGGCATCAATAGCTGCACTGTCATCCACAGGTTTCTGCAACAATTTTAATTTTGAAGTCACAAAATATGCAACCCAACTTCCCACAGTCAAACTAATGGTTCAGGAATTTGTCTGCTTTAATTAATTATCCCTTTCTTAAGGAAAAACACACCTGAACTGTACCATTTTTACACATATAGCAGAGATGTCTATTTGAGGTTTCCAAGAGGCATGATTTCCTGAACATTCATAATGCAGCTGTACATAAAAACTCCAGTTATTGTGAAGAGTTACTCTTCACCAAAGTTTTACTGTCCACACTGTTCCTACTGCCTCCTGCATTTATGAGTATTGCAATGAATAACCCCTTAAGCCTACAGTGACAAAACTTTGAAACAAAATCAGAGCCCAGAGCACGAAAAAACCCACAGAGTTAAGTATCATGAATATGAAAAAAATCCTCGGTAAACCCCCATCATAAATGTTACCTTCTGTCCTTCGTGCTTCACATCATCCTTTGATGTTGGCTTTGCTGGTTTACTCTTGGGAAAAAAAAAAAAGCACATCCTCATTTTGAACTGGCCAGATTAGTTTTAAAATACAAGTATTTACATATGGCATTACTGGGTATTCACAGATTTCCAAGCAAGCTGCACCATTCTGAACAGATTTCTTTAGTAGTTCAAAGTGATTAATTTGTTCAGAATGCCCAGCTGAAAAAGAGAAATAAAAACCCAAAACCAAAACAAACCAACAATGAAACTACTTTTTTTTTTGCTTTTGCTTTTTGACTTATAAGCATGCAAGGATAGAGCTACTCTCACTGCAGGATATTCCCATGTTTTACCCTAATACATAGATACAGTACAGTCACTCACTTATTCAACCTGTAATTTCAAAAAAGACAGACTGGCTCAGACAGACTCAAATCTCCACTTGCGAATAAAAACTAGGGAAGTTTTTCCTTACCTGCTCACCTGACTCCAGAAGTTTTAGACAGTCAGGTGGGATTGTTTCATCTCTCTCTCCAAGTTTGTCTCTGTGTTCAGATTTAGCCTTTTCCTGAAAGTATTTAATTTTTTAACAACTTTAATACCCCATGTTAGAAATATTAGCAATGAACAATTCCGGGGGCTTATCAAACTTAGGACAGACAGCCTTTTCCACTTCAAAATTTTAAACCTACTGGGAAAATCCCCATTTATTAATTTCACTATGAAGCGTGTTTTATGCCTGGAAGTTTTAAGAACTGCGTTTGTTTTTCAACTTATGCTGCTCTGATTTTTCGCAGCACACCAGGAACATGCCACAGAGAACATCACAAGGAGGTTTTCCAGCACACTGCTGAAGAACATTTTTGTCTTTGTTAATGGAGACATTTTAGGGATCTCTTTTTTTCTGGGGTTTTTTTTTGTTTGTTTGTTTGGGGTTTTTTTGGTTTTTTTCCCAGCTAAGATTCCAGCCTAAACTTACTGATAGGCAGCATATGGTGGTTTTGTTTTTCCCCAGTAATGTACTTTACTGTAGCTTACAGTACAATTTACAAGTAGAAATTATAATTTATTACTACTATTATGCAGAAATTAATTTTCTTATTAGCAGAAGGGCCTTGATAGGATTTTATGAAAGACTAAATGAAGACAAAACCAGCAGAAACAAGGAAGTTTAACTATGTGACTGATTAAGTGAACTTGATATGTGTGGTTATAAAAGTCAAAGCTTGACAAAAAGAGGGCCAGAAAATCAATTTTAGAAACTGAGGCCCAAAAAGACACCTGAAAAATTGTGAGAATAATGGCAATGAAAGGCACTGAGCTAAAATTATTTCAAATCTTTGGTAACATTTCAACACTTGCCTCCAAGTGGCTAAAGTATATTAACCAAATCAACATTTTTCACAGAACACACAAGTAACCCAGATGACTGAAGAGTAGCTGATATACCTACACATAAGAACATGCATTTTTTTCCAATAACCTTACTCTTAGAACATCTAAAATCCCCCATTTCATATACTCCAGATTCTGGGGGTTTTGGTGGGGCTTTTTTGTTGGTTACGTTTATTCCCTCCCACCCCTCCTTCTGCCCAAATTGCTCAAGTTTCAGAATGTCTTTTGTTACCTTTACTTTATCAACAACTGGTTTGTTCTCATCAGGGTCAGGTTCCCTCTGTCCCAGGGAGTCAGACAGGAGATCCACTGCTTCATCCATCTCTTTTTCTCCCTAACAAAATAGAAACACATTTGTGAAAGCACATCTGCTGCAAAAACTATGTAATTCATCAATCTAATATATAAGTACTGGTTAATGAACTGTACAACTTGAGTGAACAAAGAGCTCTCCCTTTGTAATTGCAGTGTAAGCGTAATAGCTGGGGAAAAGACAGAATATTTATACCTGCAGAAAACATAATTTCAAGAAGGGCTTATGGAATTTATTTTAATGATTTTGGTTTTTTATAAATAAGCCTATCTGCTGTAATGAGAACAGATCTATGAAATGATTGGCAATTGTTTGGCAATGATTATTTGGCAATTGCCATTCGTTTTGCAATTTTATCCAAAACCTGGATAGAAAAAAAATCCCTTAAAAGCAACACAGGTGGGATGAGCTTTGTATTCCCCTTCCGAACAAGGCTGGGAGCACCAGGGGAAGATCCCTCTAGCTGGATAAAAATGCGTGAACAACGCTGCCATGAACACCAGGAAGGAGAGCTCCCCTGGCATTCAAAGGGGATCATGGTGCTGCCTGTGGAACTCTGTTGAAAATGGAGTGTCCCCTCATTCTTTTCTTCTTCCTCCCCCCCCTTTTTTTTTCACCCCCAGGGGAACATTTTCCTTCTCTGCAGTAGCCGTTTTAGCAATAAACTATTAAATTTTGCAACAGTCCACACTGGTAAAACTGTCCGGATCACGCTGCTGCCTCTCCTCACTATTCAGCCCCTTGTTTTGAGGTAAGGACCTACAGAAGTTTCTTACTGAGGTAGAAGCTGCAGGGGCTGCTGAGTGCACTGAGGAAACCATAGCAGCAGAGATCACATCCGAGGAACTCGCAGGCTTGGCACCCTCCTTGTCTTTCTGGAAGAATGAGACACACAGGGGGACCCACAGGAAAACGCTCATCAGACTCCACACATCCAAAACACAGCGCTCACACAGGTAATTTCTAGGACTTCGTTTTTCCTGAGGAGCTTTGTTTATTTCAGATTGAAACACGCTCCCACATACACACTGTGCAACCATTCCTCATCTCAGTTTGTTGTTCTGGGTTAAAGCCCACCACAGCTGAATTTTTAACAGGTTTAACATGATTCCAACAGGACTAAGATTTCACCAAGCCCATCTAATATTCCCAAAACACACTTTTAAAAACCTCAGCTGCAAAGCACTGCTTATGCAAGTAAGTGGTAAAAAGACAGGCCACCTAACTTAACTAGGATTTTTTTGTTTGTTTGTTAAAGTCCTCCTCTCCTATTAACTTATTGCAAGAAGTATTTTAAGTTTTCAGTTACTGGATTTCATTTAAGGAACTTTACATAAGGGAAACATACAAAATGTCAAGATTATTCAAACAACTTGAAAATAAAACCATCTTTCAGAAATCAATTATACTCACCTTTAGTACAGTTGATGTAGGTAATGGTGCAGCTGGTGACGGGGAACAGGAAAATCCTTCTGTCAAACCCTCTAAAAGATCCTTTTCACTCATAGGCTGCCATTGAAAAGAAAAAAAAGAAGATTTTAAGTCTCTTCACCTCTTAAAAAGTAAGCAGGCAACACAGCCCATTTTTAAACTGAACAGTGGGTAACCCTGCTGACATTTGGTAAGTCATGAATGAAACAGCTATTTGAAATAGTCACTTTTTTTACCTGTGACTTCTCTTCTGGTTTTGGTAGGAGTGGTTTTCCATCTTTATCCTACAAAGAAAAAAATCTCTTGAATTAAACCAAGCAGTCCTTAAATGGCCATGCAATACAAGCACTCTGGGAACACTCACTGAGCAACCAAAAGTGTTACAAGGGACAGGGATATGAGCAGCAGCCTCTACAGCATCTACTGCTGCTTCTCAAGATGCCACTTAAAACATCCAGGTCCTTGGGGGTTTTTTTAACAGCTTTAACCAATCATAGTTTATTTAGTTCTAAAATACCAGAAGCTACTGAAAGACTCCAGCATACTAATCTCAGAATTATTAATCTGCAGGCACCTGCACCTAAAACAGTTCTATGCCCATGCAGGCATCCAATAGATAGATGCCAGACTATTTGTGAGAACTACAAACCAGAATTTCTAGATACTATAAAAATGGATGAACCAAAACATCAATGTTTCAAAACAAAATGGGAGTCTTAGTTTCATCCATGTGTTCTGAGGAACAGGAATGAAGAGGAAGCAAGACTAAGACAGCACATTAAATAAATTACTTTGGCTTCTGTTAAGCTGTACTCTGGAGGAACTGTTTCTTCTTCTTTGCCCAGTTTTTTGTGTTGCTCCTTTTTGGTTTTCTCCTGTGAAGGCAAAATAGGAATCACGGTAAGAAAAACAACTACCAACAGAAATGCACACGAGCAAGCCTTTCAGCCTTCAGTCTTCTGATTCAAACTGGTCTTTCTCATTCAATCTAACCACCAGATACAAATCCCATGAAAATTAAAAGAAAGCATTTTCTCTTGAGAAAGCCTTCACTCCTCTGCCTGATTCTTCCTCTGCGCATCACAAGAGGCCCTACCTATTTCAGTAGCGTTAGCAGAGGTAAATGGATAGACAAGGGTGGACCGAAATCAAAAATACCTCTGTGTCTTAATCCTTGACATTTTTGGAAATCCACTCAACAGCTGCCGGGCCTACATGCAAAAGAGGGCTGAACAGAGAAATCAGTGGCCCACTTCAAAGATTATTACCCCCATACAAGTTATGCTGGAAAAAGGCCAGTTAAGAAAAGGGACTAAAGCCAACTTTGGGAACTTTTGCCTGACAGAATTCCGGCCACCAGAAGGGCTGCTTTCTGACTTCAGCTTCTGGTTTCTGACTCCAGCCAGTTCCATCTGGTTTAGGGTGGCACATGGGGGCATTCAGACTGTGCCTATGAACAGCACTCCCTTAGACAAGATTTCAGTGACTTACTTATGGCTCCCTATTTAAATATATAAACCCCCAAAGTTTTGTGCATAATTCCTATTTTAAACCCCTCATCACAGATTTGGTTCCTTCAGAAAAAGGACCATACTGTGTGCTACCCCTGATGGGCACCTCAATTCTGCTTCAGTTCAGCAGAAAGACATGATAAAAACGCAGTTTTCATAAACTGACTGAACTACTGCACTGCAATAGTCAGATTTATTAGGAAAGTGTACTCACTGTGTTGAAATCCTACTAGTACTTCCTAAGCAGAACAGAAGTGGTTTCAACAGTACATTTTGTTTTTTAAAAAAGTGAAAACACAATGTCTACATTGTTTGTGACCTGAGGAAATGGACTAACGCTGAAGGTAATTACATCAACAGTCTATTTTTTGAGGTCTGATTTTTTTTTCTCTACCTTAACTTTGTCCACAACAGGCTTTTTTTCATCTGGATCAGGCTCTGTCTTTCCTAAGCTACCGGACAAGGCTTCCAGTGCTTCATCTGCTACAGGACCAACCTGCATGGGAGTTGATACAGCAAAAAACCCCAATTTTTAGTTTGATGAAACCCGTTTTTTGTCTTTCTCTGCAGCCCCTAGTAGGTTCACAAACAGCATCTCCTTTAGGGCAGTAAGAGCTAGAGGAGACCACAAGAACTGTCAGTTTGGCTTCCTCTTTGAGGAAGGTCACTGACCATTTGTTTTGTGCTTGACTCGGCTTTTTTTTTCTTTTTTGGTGAACCCCTCAGCCATTGTGGGTTACCACTACAGAGGAAGAACATGCAATACTGAAATGACCACCGTGACACCGTGCTCTGCCATTCCATATGTGATACACGGAGTTGTGCTTTAGCTCCAGCTGAAGGGGCTTCCACTACTTACTGAAGACATGGGAGTTGCAGACTGCACAGTGCAAGCTGTGGCACGAGGGACCACTTTGTCCTCAGCGGGTTTTGCAGGCACAGAACCTGACGGCTTCTGAAACAGAACAATTTACTCCGTATTTTACTGAATATGCTTAGAAAACACAAAATGCGCCTGTTAAACGGCTTTTTTCCCCTTCTTTTTTTCTAAATACAGTACTAAGTGACAAAGAAAAGTCTAAATTTAAAGGCAGAAGATTCTCAATGAAGAGCTGAGTGACAATACTGCATGTTCCACTAAAGGCAACAGGAAGGGTAAAACAGGAAGAGAAGAAAAAATGTTTTTCTTGAAAGAACAGTAGCACTACCCAGTCTTAGCAAAACTGTCAGTGTCAGCTTCTCCAGTGACCCAGAAAGACATACTTTGGATATGTTGCAGGGCTTTGGTGCTTTGGGTTGTACTGCAGGCTGTGCAGGGCAGGCAAAGTCCTTTGAAAATTCATCAACAAGATCAGATTCACTCAGAGGCTGCAACAACAGGGAAAAAAAAAGAGACATATGTGGCACAGGTGACTCACTGCCTCTTTTTAATTTACTTTTTCAAGAACTGTATTTCAGCTACTCATAACGCAGGAAAACATCTGTAGCCTACACTGAAATAACCTTTCACAATTACGTGCAACAAAACAGCATTAATTTTGCAGTGCATAAAATCAAAGAAAAACCGCACTTCAGAATAAGTTTGTTTCTTTGTTATCATAAGTCAATGTAAGGTAGAGCACTGTGCATATAAAACATAACACAGAGAACCAGATATACACTGTTTAAGACATGGCTACTGAAAAGGAAAATATGGCCTCTTAATTAGGAAGAAAATGCTAATATTTACTAGCAGAACTAGAGTTGCTTGAAAGTTCCCTTAGCCTGCCCTCTGACTGCTGACACCCAGTGGTTTTCACTGTGCATGTTTCGGTGAGTAAAAATGCAGTTTTAGTTTCCTTCTGTGTGTGATCTACTACAATCTACTGACACTATGTGAACTAGGCCTCCACAGTCCATATATCTCTATATGTGTATACCTGAAGCTCCTGGGATCCTCCAAATTACTCTTCACAGCTAAATGTTTAAATCTTTGCTAGCAGTGATGGCCATTCACTTGCTGCATGGAACTTAACAGCTTAAGGACAGACTCATAATGCATAAAATGACATTTCTGAGAGAGAAATCCCTCCCTTATTCCCTTCCCCTAATTCTTTACAAAATGTCTCAACACATAAGGCCCCACTTTTCATAATGCCTGAAATCCTCCTTCAGACACTAAATAAAAAAAGGCATTTAGGTAGTAACTTTTATTCACAAAAGTAATGCCATGGCATGTGCTTAAGACTATGCAGAGTGAAGGTCCAAAAAAATCAGACAAACTCTAGCTGAAATCCTGAAGGAAGGCTTTCATCTGCAATCACAGAAGAACTGTAAGCAGCTGATGGTTTCTAGCTATCAACACAGCTTTCCCCACTTTGCTGATTTTAGTTTCACTGATCTAAGTATCAGCAGTGATTCCAAAGAAATACTGGCACACACATCTTCCTCAAAACCACCTTCTTTAAATTACCCTGAAGAGGTGCTCAGAAAAATACTGCAACACATGTCTGATATTCCCATGGTTCTCCTACAGAACAAGGATTTGATTATATTTGTGCCTCCCATGAAGGGAAGTGGACGAGCATGGGAATACCTGTTTTTCTACTAACCACTTAATGATCCTTTGGCACAAGATCTCAGGATTCGGAGTTTGTGTTCTGCCCTGGTTTTGTGCAGGACTTCAGCCCAACTGTGAACCAACCTCCCTTAGCTTATGCCATGTTCTCTTCTAGAGCTCTTCTACTTTTTTGTGTGTGCCATCTCTTTTGTGCTCCCTGTGGAACAGGCTTATCTCCTCAAGGTTATCTCCTGGCAGCAGGGCCTAGTTCCCCCAGAGCAGAGCTGCTCTCTTTTTCTCCTCATGACATGCCTGGCAGGAGTTCCCTTCTGTGCACCTCTCAAACATCCACCAATCAAGATAATTCCATGTCTGAGACCTGACATAAAAATTTTTAGAGACCAAAAGTCTTTTTTCCATCACTGCCTTTGCATTCCTCCCCTCCACACTTTAACCCTAAATAGTAGGAATTACTTCATGTTTCTGATCAGAGGGCACTGTGTCATTCTCACTCAGACTGGTCCTGACCTTCACACTCGTTTCAGGAGAGCAGAGATTTCCTGTGCTTTTCCAGTTTTTGGCAGCACTCCTCAACTCACAGTATTTCCAAAGTGGAGCCCTCAGTTTCTTCAACGCACAGTTCCTTTGCTTTCTTCCTGTGCCTTTAAAATTAATCTTTGCTACTCTCTCTTTCAATATTTTAATCCTCTCTTGCCCTTTCCAGGCCACGATGGATACTCTTTGCAAAGTCCAGATTGTTCTTTCTGATTAGGAAAATGTCCACAGCAGCTTTTTTTCCTTCTTTCCAGTAACTTTCCTTTATATTTGATCCCTAGTGAGAGGAAACTGTCAAGAAAACAAAAGATTTTCCTGCTTCACCTCTCTGTGTCCTTAACAGCTCCAACAGACCTCTACAGAATACCTTACAGTAACTCCCCCCACACACTTTCTTTGAGCCAGCACTAATTTTTGTAACTCTCTCCTGGTCTTGGAACTCTCTAAACCTTTTCCTTATATGATCTCTTCATTCACAGACAATGAATTTCAATAAAACCAACTTCCACTTGGTGCTTCTGACCAGCAGGTTTTGTGCAAGGAAGTAAAACACACAAGCAGACCAAGAGACTTACATCATGGCACAGAGAGAAGTGATGACAGAGAGGGAGAAAACAGGATATCTAGCCACACTCCTACAATATTGTCACTTTTCTAACCTTTGGTTTTTCTTCAGGCTTCAGCAATATTGGTTTTCCGTCTTTATCCTAGAAGGAAATTAAGTATTATTGACATTTTTCTGTTGTTACAAGAAGTGCCATATTCAATAATCACCAGCAAAATAATGTGAAGTAAATTACATACACGAGAATTAATCAGTGACAGGAATTCCCCTAAATGGGGAATTTTTACATGGCCAGGTAAGTAGATCAAAAAAGCAAATGTGATGTCAGCACAATACAAGTGTTCTACTGCTGTTTTGGCTGACTTTTAACCAATCTCCATCACTTTCGGTGACAATCAGAAAAAAAAAAAAATTAAAGAGAGTGCAATTTTCCCACCATTTTACATCAGTGTTCCAAGGTTATGTTACAAAGTGATACTGAAGAGTACTCCTGCAAAGGGATGGATTTTACAGCACTGAGATTTAATGTCAGAAACAAGAAATGCCACTCTTGGAGAAGGAATGGGTGACTTGGCAAGGTAAGATCTCTGCCCAGAATGCTTGGAAGAAACAATAAATCCCATAAAGGAAGAGGAGATCAGAGGTACGGAAATCACCAAGGAGAAAGACATTGATGAAGTATTAGCTTGGCTTGTTTTCCCCATGTTCTTTCTCTCTGTAATGAAAGAGAAGTGTCAGGCACAGAGCCCTACCTACAAAGCAGTGGAGGCATGAAAAACTTACCAACTCTGGCGTTAACCTGTAGTCTGGAGGTATTGTGCCATGACGTTCTCCAGCCTTTTGTTCCTTTTTCTCTTTGGCTTTTGCCTTAAAAAGAAAGAACATTAAAAAAAAAAATCACTTACAGAAATTAAAATAAAAACTCCAAGTGCACAACCTTGCCATCAGGATTCTTCCCCCTACTGCGTGCAGAAGGACTGGCATCAGGTGAAATTATTCCACGTAACAACATACTAAAACCCCTCCAATTATTCCTGTCAAACATCTGTGGTAAAATCATAATGGGTTAGGATTCAACACCATATGTGAATATGGCTTCATTATTTTAAATCCTAAAGAATTTTAGACAGCATTCAGAGCTCTATCTTTGTGGCAGGCACTTTTAGAATTTTTGTGTGTATCAAATCCTCTTGCATTTTTTTCTTGAATTTCAGCACTCTGATTACACAAGCCAGAATTCTGTATCTTTTTCCATTACTGGCACCAAAAAAAAAGTTTTTAGTTCTCTGTGCTTCCTTCATGAAGAAATGAATCCACTAAGTTATCTGAAGGCACAGACTGACTAAATCTGCAACACGAGAAGCTCTTTTTTTGTCAAAATTTAGCTCAGCAGCAGAAGATTTTTTTACTATTTCCCTGTCATTTGTTTGCTCTGAGCTGTAAGTGAAGACAGGAAAAAACCTGCTCTAACTATGGTTACAGGCAGAGTGTGCAAAACTAAACCAAAAAGTTAAAGCTTAACATGCAAACACAGGATTGCTGTTTTAATTCTATCTGTTGAGGAAAAACAAAACTTGCAAAAGACAGTGAAAGGCAAGACTCAAATTAGAAAGATAATGGAGTTTGATGTAAAAAGGACCACACACACTAAAAGTCAATTAGAAGTCAAACAGCAAATATGTGCAAAATGAAAGCTTGCTATAAAATGTACAGAGTGCTGGGGGAAAAAAAAAAAAACAAAAAAGAGCTACATCTACCAGTGAATGTGTATATACATGTATGTTTGCCTGTAAAAGCAAACAAATTATATGCTTGTAATTTTCCAGACCACTTTACTATGTTCTACTCTACCTGTATCCACTCGGGATTCTTAATTTTCTCATTTTCCTAATCAGTGAAGACTCACACATTCCTTATGCCCTTAATAAGAAAGTCTTGCTATTTTACACATTTGTCCATTGTCTAGCAAAGAGAACTCAGGATTCCACAGCCAGAACCGGGAAGCCGGGGTAAAAAAGGAGCGAGGTGTTACCTCTGACACCTCTACAACCGGGGTAGGATCTTCTTCAGGTTCAGGTTCAGGTCCTCCAAGAGTATCAAGAAGAGCATCCATTGCATCGTCTTTAATTTCCTGTATTTAAGAAAACGTGAGAACGATTTTGTTATTTCTTTAAACTGACAGGGTTTTTTCACCTTTTTATGCTGTATATGAAGAAAACAGCCAGCACCAGATTGGTCATTTTGGTTTGCCTTTACCCAATTTCCTTAACACCAAATTACGTGCTAAGAATTAGCACAGTTTTAGTCAAGACATGGGGCTCTTCTTAAAGAGAGAAGAAAAAAACACAGGAAGTAAAAAACTGCCCAAACCCCCCCAGTGTCACAGTGACATGTAACACAATTCTCATATGCTCTGACATGGCAAACCCAAAAAGTGCATGGTCACACTTGCTCTATTCAGAGGGGAAAAAAAAGAAGGTTCATAAAACATGAGTAAATTACATCATATACAAGTTTTAAATGCAGATCACAGAGCTAAGATGTTTTTCCTACTAATATTTCTACTGTACTGCCTCTATTGAGAAGAATCACAGTTATTCCACAAAAGAATCCAGAAGGAAAATCATCTGATCTCTAATACAGTGGACTCTGAGCAATGGTAGTTCTTGTTATCCCTGTATTTTCTATCATAAAAGAGGATTTACAACTGAAAATGAGAATGATTAGCATCTTTACAAGACCAAGAGCACATAATAATGGCATATGCCTGTAAATTTTAATTTTAACTTAACTAGTGAAAGAATGACTATGTGTACCTCTTTTGTTTTTGTTTTCTTCTCCTTAGGAGGAACTGAGGTCTTAACTGAACTTGCTGCTTGTGCTTGCACAATTTCTCCCTCTTTGTTTGGCTTCTACGAGTGAGATGAAATTACACACGAATTTGCAAAAATAGAAAAGAAGCAGGAAATTTTATCATTTTAAAATGAAATATTATGATAACAGTGTCAATTTTTCCTCACAATAAATGCATGCAATGGCAGGGAAGGTGTCAATACCTCTGTCAGACTCGTCTTCTTCTCCTGAGCAGAAGCAGTACTGCAGGTGAAGTCAGATGACAGGGCCTCTGCAAGCTCATCATCTGTCATTGGCTTCTGAGCAAGGAATTGCAAACCAAGTTATGACCACGAGAAAGTTCAAATATCACAGGTCAAACTCAGTTTACAGCCTCAGTCTGTCCCACGATTACTCACACAGTGACCTCATTGGCACAAGTTCCTGACACAGCAAAAAATAAAGGTGCTTGCCCCCACTGCTTGATTCTTGTCTCAGATAAGCTTTTATTTTTAGCAACTCAAACTTCCCAACCAGCAAAACCTAGTTGGCTGACAGGAATCTCTGGCCAAGCGTAGAAATGCAAGTGGTTTTTGCTGAAGGCATTACAGAGAGATTCCTCCTTGCACAGTATTTTTTCCCTTTGTTATTCATATGCCCAATATTTCAGTAAGTATTTATTTGACTTGTTTCAGCTTCGGTGTCCTGAAAATTCCTGCATCTTTACTAAAAACATCTGTGCCAAGCTCTATTTAGTTTTATCAGTAGCTAGGTTATCTGGCCTCCCACATCCCCCTCCCACTGCCTGGGACTTTTGCAGAACAGGCAACATTTATATTTTCCTAGGAATCCAGTGATAACTGGGTTGTTTTCACCTGGGCTACTCTCACCTGACAATATATTAAAAAAAAAAAAGCCTTACTTCATCTTGCTCATTTGCTTTTGGTGGGACCACATCTTTGCCATATCCTTTGCTCTAAAATGAGAATTAATTTTGCAGTAAATGGAAAGCAGAAAAATCCAATATGACAGAAAACACACATGAAGAATGTGTTTTTTAACTCACTGACCTTCAACAGTTTTACATACTCTGGAGGGAGACTACCGTCACGTTTTCCCAATTCTTCCAAGTATCTTGAATATATGTCTTCCTGTGAAAATAATGCACATATTAATGTTTGTGTACTGTTCTTTACTGAAAGAAATTTCTGATAGAGCTACCTACAATGACACTGCCAGAAAGAAAAGGCTAAGATTGGCTAGGACACTGTATAGTGTCTTTCAGTACCTATTGTCATGCACACACCTCTGCACCAGCTTCAGCAGTGCTCATCATCCAGCAGAACTCCACAAATCCATTCCCAGATTACTAATTTAAGACATGTCACTGTCTCAGACTGTAGGACGTATTGCTGTACCCAGACTGCTTTTTAAATATTTATAAATTTTTGTCATGTTTTACTGAGCCACTGAAGCTGTAATCCTAATCCTTCTTAGGTGACTCTCCCATTCAGACCCAGTGTTATGCATTCTTCAGCAAATTCCCAGAACTCTGTCATTTCTATATTAACAAAACCAACATTAAAATGTTACTGTGCACACTCTGTTTTAACTCTCAGCAGATCACAGCTACAAGTCCTGAGCAAACGCAGTAATGAGCAACTACAGATGTAATTTAGGGATGGATCTTCTAAGAAATAAGAATGTGAAGTGTAAAATACCGTAATTTCCGGGCCAGTGTAAACAGGAGTGGTAGGCACATCTTCCTCAGGCCCACCAAGGGTATCTATTAGGCTGTCAAGTGCTGACTCATCCATACCAGGCTAAAAAAATAAGCAAACCATTATAGAAATTACCAAGGTGTACACAGGGGAAAAAAAAAAAAAAATCTGAATCATCTGGTGAATCTGTAGAAGACTCCTATAAACCAAATCAAAAGCTTTCTTTCAGCAGGGCATGCACTTGCCAAATTTTTCAGCGAGAATTGTTCTAAACTCAATTCTCCAGTATCATTAACAAGGCATTTTCTATTTGTGTATCAGTTGATACATATATATATTCAAAAATAACCAAAGACAGAGAGTAATTAATTTTAAACTTGTGTAATTTTAAGCTAGCTTCTAAAGAAATCTCATTTGACAAAGCAGAAATGACACACCACTGGTTTTTCACCTTTTCTTTCAGATGGTGCTTCACCATCATAAATAACGAGGATGTCTCAATACTTCAGCAGTTACCCATTTATTTTTTTTTCTGAAACTGAAGTCTTTCAGAGAGAGAAGCACCCTCTGAGACATTATTACAAGGGAAGCCTTTGTCTAAGGCTATGTCTACCAACCTCAGTACTTGATTTATCAGCAGCAGCAACCACACTAGGACCAGCTGTGCCTGTTCCAGCAGCTGCACCAGTCACTGTGGACATCTCCTTGGACTTTTGCTGGAGCAAAATAAAAGAGAAAAATTAAGGGATGGTTTACTGAAATGTTAAAAGAGAGACAAAAACACCCAACGCTGAGGCTGTGTACATTTTTTTAATCAGCAGCTGTGGCTGGTGCACCTGAGCAGCACCCAGATGCTTGGGCAGAGTGAGCTACCACCATAAAAGCTATGCTTCCAGTATGATTCTGCTGTGGGAAAGAAAGCTTTCTATTTTAAGCACTCTACCTCCTTCTTTTTACTTTGCCAGTGAAAGGAATTTGCACAGCAAGAAAGACTTTGAGGCCCCTTCCAAGTCACTTTGGAAAGCTGTCATTTACTCCTGGTAGCTCTCAATGCACCATTACACTCCAACTGCAAAAGGTGCTCAAGTGGGTGGGATGAAAACTGCTGCAGGCAGAGAGGTGGAGGAGGAACACCACCACACAAAATGCAGACTTCTGCATTACTGACACTCCCATTTACAGCCAAAAATAAGGGTGTTGTAGTGGAGCTGCAGCAGGCCTTCGTGTTACCCTGGCCTTGTCACCAGACACATGCAGAACCAGGAGACCGAAACATCTACATCCTGATGCCACCACATGCTTTTCCTTCATATTTTTTCTCCATTTTCCCTGCGGAAATGACCCCTCCCCAACTTTTTTCCCCAACTTTCCTCACTTTAGTTTTTTCCAGAGCCTTCCTGCTGCATTTGGAGCCAACACTGCAGTGAGTGGGCAGGCAAAGAGCCTGACAAAGAACCAACGACAGCTGTGCAGCTACAAGGAACTTAAAAATAACCTCAGAGAAAAACAGAAGAGCCCCAAACACACAGGAACAGGCCTAAAACTGTGGTGGCTCTTCATGTTCTTTGCTTGGCCAACAGCTTATCTCCATAGTGATTTTTGGGGGCACAAAGGTCTCCCTTGACAATATTCAGCTAAAGAATCCATCTGAATGTGGATTCCTAACATCCCCTCAATAAAATAATAAAAATTGGCTTAAATAATAGAAATTGGTTGTTGCTTCTGTTATACCTTTGCTGTCTCTGTGGAGGTTGCTGGTGGAGGCTGCTCAGCCTGAGTTGTAGTTACTTTTCCTGTGTTATTTGGTTTGGAAGCTGCTGTCACAGTAGGTGTTGTTTGGTTTTTTCCCTGTGTAGAGATAAACAATTATCACTAGATATAGAGGGCTGGCTTTTTATTTTTTCAAACTATTTTTTTAAGCAAAAGACAGAAGAAAAATACCAGAAGAAACCCTCTGAATTAAGAAATTCAAAGAGAGAGAGAGAGAAATTACACAACTTACATCACTTGGTTCCTTTTGCTTTTCTTCAGACAGCTCTATATTCTGAGAGTCTGTTGGCTGTTATAAAATAAAAAACAGAGATAATTTACCATTTCCACCACTCAGTGCTATGGAACACGATCCATGCTAGTCCAAGTTAAGTACAAGACAGATCTAAAGATGGTTCATGGGACATTTCTTGGGCTGTCCCGAGTTTGTGCACAGGTATGTCACAGATCACACACCGGTTTCATATGACACAGAAATAGCCAGGAGTTCAGCCTCTTTCTTCAGAGCTAGTAAAAGGCCAAAGTACAGCAACTCTGCAGAGGTGAAAGGTATTTACCTTGTCTGACTGGGTGGTTTTTTCAGATCCTGCTTTGGTTGTTGTTGCAGACTGAAATATAAACGACATTTATTCAAAGATTAATATGCATGGTTATTTGCAGAGGATCAGACTATGTAAAGCAGAATATCAGACAGGTCCACACTTGCTGGCACACATGCTGTCTAACTACTATACACTAATCTTGCAGTTCACAACATCCTAACACAGGCTGCCAATGATTTAAGAGCACTCAAAGGCGTGCAAATGCCCACACACAAACTCATTCCTCACATGGGGGATTGAGAAGGGAAGAAGATGCTAAATACAGGGACCAGTTTGATAACAAACCCAAACTGCCACTACCAATTTCTGAAATAACCTCTAATGTTATTTAATGAATTATTTTTTACAAGTTTATTAATAAAGTAATTATAATTGTAAAGTAAGTAATTATAAAAATACACACAGTCCTGATGGAAAAGACATTAATTACTTAGATTCAACAGGACATACATGGGGTGGGATACGTTCAGGTAATACCCTTATACTACACAAAGCAGAAAATTTGTGTTTTTCTCTCCTCTGTAACCTCCTAATGCTCATATTTTACAACAGAGCTGAACAACCTGGCTAGGATAGTATGACATGACTGCACTTCCAGGGTTTACACATGAAAATCTTCTCCAGTCATGCCACAAAATCAGTTCCTGTGATTCACTCAGTCAAAGTACAGTAAGCAATAAATTTCTAGTAGTAAGAACTGAAACTGAAAAATTAAAGAATAGTTATATCTGGTAAGAAGACAAAAAACCACCCTCCTCACCATATTATTCTTAGTTTTTCTTGCTACTTCAGCTGCATTATGAGCAACACAGTAAGAGCCTTCCATCTGCCAAACATTCACTACCATTTAGAATCACCCAGCTTCCGTTTTCTGGCTGACCACACAGGGAAATTTGCTAAGTTTGTTTACCATTTGTTACGCAAGTATTCACACCCTCACACTGAACTGCAGACACTTGGCTGGGAAATCCTGAGCACACATTAAATGCAGATGCCTGGGCATAATCCTGGCAAAGGTCTCGAAGATGTGGACCAGGGTAAAGAACACACCTCCACACACAAGTGGGGAAATACTGATGGAGAGGGAGAACCAAAAATTCTCAAAGTGAGAAAAAGATATTTTAAAAAAACCCTTTCTTAAAAAAAATCATCACTTAACCTCTCAGGTTCCCAAGCCCTCCCCAAATTCCCTGCTTTTTATTTTGTCGTGATGCCTAATACCTGATTAAAGCACAGTCATTCTCAGGTTCAGTCATGCTTTATATGCTCCCACCAGTGTGTCCTTATTACATGACTACTGCTAATTCAAAGACACACACATCCATTTTTGTACCTGCACACTAAATAATCCTGTAATGAAAGGATAATCCTAAACTTTTCCAGTTTTTAAGACAAAATAAGGTTTTTCTGTAACATCTATTGTAGAGAGTCAATCAGTCATGGGATGTCCTTCAGCAACAAGATGCAAAAAAATGTAACAGAAGCGCAAGGATGAAGTTCAAAAAACACAGAGTTTGACTTTTCTTGCTCCGGGACTACTGCCTGCTCAGGATTGTAAGTACCCTGCTGTCAGAGCACAAATTCAGGTTTTTCTTATCTGCTTTTCAGAAGAAGACTAAACACACCTTGTTTTTGCAGGACAATAAAATATACTTGCACTTCTGCCCACACCCAACAACACCTGTACAGAACACTGAATACAAATTCTCAACCTGCCAAACCAGTTATGAAAAACTGCAAGTCTCCTTTTTTATACCAGTTATGAAAAACTGCAAGTCTCCTTTTTTATACTGTAAATATTATTTTACTGAATACTTTATGCACCTTCTGTGTAAGGTATGCATCATTCACTGTTCTTTCGTAACTTTTAAAATGTGCAGAATTGCCCATACTATAAATTTATGTTTGGCAGTGCTAAGAAAAAATGAACCCATATGGGCAAGGATTTGATTCAGGACTTTCACACAAAAGCATGCTGAGGCCACAATAAAACACGTGATTATAAACACCTGCTCACACACAGAGACACATCTATTTAAATACAGTTTTAGCAATTACAAAGCTCAAATCTAATTTAAAAAAAAAACAACCAAAAAAACCCCAGGCAAATCAAACCAACAATTTTTGTATGAGACCACCCATTCAGAGGAATTGTTCAGCCATCCTTTAAACAGAGTAAGCTGTGAGCAGCCACAGACTGAAGCCATGGCATCAGCTGGTGGCATGCACTGAATTCCTGTGGAGAAAAAGGTGTTCCACTTCCCCTTCAACTGCCTGCTTCCACCTGCACTGTGCCAGGATCTGAGAGCAGGCATTTTAAACTGACTGAAAAATGGTCTGGAAATGAAAAAGAATACTTTTACACTGGTTCCCTGGTTGCACGAACACGTGCAAAAGGAAGGCAGCTAAA
This sequence comes from Coloeus monedula, assembly GCF_965178545.1. Lineage (NCBI taxonomy): Eukaryota > Metazoa > Chordata > Aves > Passeriformes > Corvidae > Coloeus > Coloeus monedula. The sequence goes on from NC_138822.1 coordinate 57,695,441, forward strand.
GGGGACGTGTCAGGGACAGCGGCAGTGGCAGCACCCTGTTTTCCTCCTACCCTGCAAAATCCACTGGGTGCTGGCTCTACACTCTTGTCCTCCAAACTCTCCACCTAACACCGTGCTTTGCCCACAGAACAAGAAATTCCACATTCCTTCCTCTGCCACAGTGAACTCAGGGCTTTCTCAGAGAGGCACAACACTGCAGGTTCATTAGACACAAAGGATTAGACAGTTCATTAGACACAGAGAACTGAAAGCTGAAAAGAGGTCCAGAGCATGTTTAAGAGCACTGGCACACTAGAGAGACCTCAGGAAGGACAAATGAGATGTGGTTACAGCAGGCAATTGGGAAAGAATTTGCAAGAAATTTAGGACTAGAAATTGAAGTGACTCAGCAACCTCACTTCTTTTCAGAGAAGTCTACTGTCAAAAATGCAAATGACTTGTTTAATCCAGCAGGAAAAAGACATTAATAATGCAACAGACATTAAAAGAAAACATTAATTATGGTACACATGCAAATGCAGGCTACTGTTTCAAAGGGATTTGTGTTTACCAGTCTTACAGTGCTGAAGAATGCCTTTGCTACTCTATTTTTGGCTCATTTACCACATTCTTCTGAGAGTTGTTTTAAATTTCAAGTAGGGAAAGACAGTAGCTGTCTGGGTTAGACCATATGGAGAACCACAGCATTAATAAACACGACACAAACGAGTTTGCCCACAAACGCAACAGGGAGGTGAAACCAGAGGCTGGCAGATGACTTCATGTGTGAGTAATTATGATTGTACACAAATTAAAAATTTGTTTAATTGCCATTCAGCTTGTAGACGTATGTGTGCATGGAGGAAAAGGGTTTCAAAAGGCTGAGTGGAATGTAATGGCTAAATTCAAATGCAGAGATGGGAGACGCAGGCCAGAACGACCAGACACAAGAGGAAAAGGTTGTTGCAAAGAAACTTCCCATTTGATAAATGGAAAAAAAAAAAAACCACTGTGAAAGTGACCAAACCTCAACTCTGACTGTGCCAAAACACTCAAAAGCTGCCTGGCAGGGCCTCCAGCAGCGTTATTTACCTGCAGAGCTGGCTCTGCCTGCACCAGAGCACCTGCAGGGGCCTCTCCCACCCTCACCCCTCCAGGCATCCCTTTACTGGCATTTACACAAGGCGCAGGCAGCCTGAGCCTTCACCACCACACAAGTCCCTGCTGGCCTCCTTTGGCATCCAGTTTTTGTTGGTTTTGCTGTTATGACTGGAAAATGGAAGAGGCTGGGGGGGGGAGCACCATTAATCATTTGTTTAAACAACACAGGTAACTCCTGTTAGGCAACAGAGGTGTGACGGAGGACAATGACTCTCTCCTAACAAGCAAAGGACGTGACTGATGACACAGCCCTGATACTGAGGAAGCCCCAGCCATAAAACACGACAGAACTAGCATGAAGGGCAAAGGCAAGGGAGCTGTCAGACAGAGAAACAGAGGAGATTAACGAGAAGATGCAACTGCACATACAGAGAAAGCTGAAGCTCCTCCTGGATTTGCTGAGTATGTGAAAAATCATCACCAGGTAAATAACCCTGCAATCACACTGGGGGGAGCTATACCCAAGTCACAAAACGTGACAGCTAAAATTAAGCATTGCAATGAATTTTCTTTTTATTGCTGTCGTAAAAACCTCTGGGTGCTTTGAATAGCATTTTTTTAGGGTTTTTTTTTTTCTTTTGAAGAGGAAACTAAGCTACAGATAAGAAATACAGGTAAAGTTACTCAGTACCAAAGTGTTAAAAAGGAAATTCCATGTCTTCATACATGCAAGATTTTCTTCTGAAATTCTTACCCTGGTTTCAGATGGCTTCATAATTTGTGGTTTTGGTGCATCCACAGAAGGAGACTGCTTCTAAGAGAAAAAAACCCAACAACTTCACTTTTGTTATACATGCTTAGTATTAAGCAAGCATCAAGAATCTGAATTCACTTGTTATCCAGCTGAATAAAGAATAAATTATTTTTGAAAATTAGAGTTATTGTTTTAGGTTTTTTGCCTGGCCTGTATTTCGACAATATATACACACAGAATTTTGACAGTTTGATGATACCCACAGACCTTCTTTAAACATTATTTTTTCTCTTCTGACATGTACTCACAGCAAATTTTTCATCAAGTACCAAGACAAACCCAAATCCTGCTCTCACACTGAAGCATATGTACTTACTTTGCAGGATTCATCCACGCTTCTCTTTAAAATTCTTTAACAAAACCTGTGCCTTTCGATTTACTAGTTTGTTACAGAAAATATTTAATACTAAAGTAGGAAACTCAAATATGTTGTGTTAAAAAGGAGTAGCTAATACATAAGCAGCACATGTCCTCCCACTATTCCTACGTTATCACCTGACCTTTCTGGAACTCTACAAAGGACATATTCTGTTCTCCTGGCTTCAGGGATGTCAATCCAAAACCACCATGGTGTGTTTCTGTTGTGGCTGTATCAAACTTCAAAGCCCAGAATATTCCAGTTGTCTCATCAATACTTTATGAAGAAGTAATACTACTCCTCTACTCCTGCTTCACGCTCCTCTGCTTAAAGGTGTATTTTGTATTTTTGCATACGCACAAAGCCGTATTCTATGATTCTGTGATTTGGCATCTCTGTCACAGTAACACATTCATAGGTCACATTTAAATTTGCAGCACAACTTACTAACTTTTTTACATTTTCTCTTCTCTCCCTTTTTTTTTGCATTGCCTCTGTTTACCATGCCACTTCCTCAGTGAGAGGTTTGACTGTTCTAAAGATATTTATATGTATTATATATATATATATATATATATAAAATATATATATATATAGTTGTCACACTGCAGAAAAGTAAACAAATAATAGACCATAGACATACCGATTGACTACTTAAAAGATGGGAACTTTTGTATGGGTAGAGACACACACAGGAATATACAGAGTCTCCTACATCAGGGCAGAGAACAGAAGTTTTTAATAACCTTTTAACATACTTTTACTACCACCATCAGCTAATCTGCTGGCGACAAGGCATTTTTCCTAATTTGCTCTTTAACAGTTCTCCCTCTCCTTTTCTTTTTTCTCCAAGAAATTAATCTGGATTCCTTCAGCATGACTAACAAGCAGGTATCTGTTCTACACCTTCTTATTAGTCACCCTAGTCCCTGTCTGTTTAATAATAAAAACATTTATCTGAGCCTTTCTCCCTTCCAGCCCTCAGAAAACTCTTACCAAGCTGCTGTCTTAAAATGCACCGAAAAATTCTTTTTCTTCCCATGTCCCAGCACAGCAGCAGCACCACAACCTGGAGGGACGAACACCTCCCAAAAGCCCAGCTGCTTCTTTCTGCCCTGTCCAGCAGGACAGCACTGACCACCAGAAGCAAAAAGGTGAAAAATGGATGTACTCATGGAGGAAGAGGTGCAGTTTGAAAAGAGAAAACAGCTCAATGCACGGCTGCTGAGCAGTGGCTGTGGAGGACACCATGCCATCCTCCCTGGGGACACTCAGGGTTAACTCAGAGGAACAAAGCCCTGAGGAGCCAGAGGGGAAAAGCAGGACAGGTGGGAAGAGCACAGGGACCACCACAGAGTGCCTTGCTTCGCTTTCACCACTTCCTACTCAAGTTCCACAATGAAGGCCCACAATTTCCCACTGTCTCCCCAAAAAAAGCCAGTCAGGAAGTGTGTTCCCTTTTCTTCTTTTCCCACAAAAGGAAGAAGTGGGGTCCTTGTTCTCCCAGCCCTTCAGCCAGCAGGTTCTGCAGCCACACTGAGCTTCCCAGACTGACAGTGCCACGAGGCTGCTGAGCTCCAAGCCCTCTGGCTGGTCTGGTCACCACTGTGCCACCGTCACCACCAGCCTGGCCCTGGGGATCAGCCTCTTACCTCGTGTTGCTCTGCTGCTCCCGTCCCCAGGACCCTGCTCTTCCGCCAGTTGTGCCCAGATGTTTCTGCCACAGCCCCACAGAGGGAGTGCAGGAGGCGTGAAGCAACACAGGGACGTGCGTAAGGCATGGAGGTAAATATTAAAGTGCTGCCTGGCAACCGGGCAACAAAAACCTCCTGACGCAGAGCTGCCGTGTGGCTGTGGCACACCCTGCTCGCACCCCGGCCTGCTCAGCCCCTACACCCCCTTGCAGGAAGGCTGGGGTGTCAAACAGTGAGGGTTTAACCAGACCAGGAGGCTGGGAAAGAGAAAGCCAGGAGATGCTGCAAACGGAGAGCAGGGTGTCCTCTGAGCTGTCAGGGATCCCTGGAGAGCAGAGCCAGAGGGGAGAACCAGAGCAATCAGTGCTGATTCCCGTTCTCCTGCAGCTGCAGCCCCACGGGTCCTGCCTGAAACCAGGCGTGGGTGGTAGAGGGTGCTCTGCAAGCCCTGGTGCCCTGTGAGCAAGGTGCAGCCAGGGATCCCAGCCTGGGGGATGGCTAACACACAGCTCTTGTGTGAGCTGGGGGGCAAATCTGCAGCAAGGCATCCAGGACCACCGGTAGCCCACCAGGAGTTGCTCCCTGAGTAAGAGTCCCGAGACCACCACAGCAGGGACTGGAAGGACAGGGAAGAGGTTACAGGATAGCACTGATTAAGCAAAGACTAAAATCCCTGTTAATTACCCCCCTGCCAGCAGAGCTGCTGGGTGACATGCAGCATGGAGTGATTAACAGGGATCAGTCTTTCCGCAGGAGCTGACCAGAGAACCTCAGGTGCTCTTGAGTTAGAGGATGGCTTTGCAGGAAGGGCTGATGAAGAGACCTGGAATCTAATTTGGTAAGAGAAGGAATACCCTTGGAAACTCATTTGTCCAGTTACCAAGGCAGCATTCAGGCTACTGCTAAAAGAGAACTGTCACAGAAGCCAAGCAGTGGGTTAGCAAAACAAACTATCAGAAACTGGTGATCTACTCTTACTGTGTGTACCTCAGAAATCTGCAAGTAAAATGGAAAGTGCAATAGCAGAAGAAGAAGAAAATAATGGTGACAAACATCAAAATGAAAAACTTTAACAGCTCAGAGAACTGGATGCAGATGCCCTTTGGAAAAAGACAACAAAAGGCAAAGAAATCCATGAGCTCTCGGTTTCACAGAACTAAAAACCATTGAAACTACTCTGGAAGTTCATCAGGAAGATTCATCAGACTGAGGAAGATCATTGCAGAAACTCAGAAAGGAGCACAATGCACCAGGTGGAGACCTTCAAAACCAGAAGAGAGGCTGCAAACGCTAACCAAGCAACCCATTCAGAAATGCTGAGATGACGACAAGAGAATAAATAAGAATCAACAAGAATAAAGCAACAAACCTCCAGAGTGGGACACACTGTCACTGCAACTTTTCACTACTTGAGGTGACATTCTCTCTAATAAAATGTGGAAATTGGTCTGTAAGACTGGGTGACAACCTTGCTTTCAGACAGCTGAACAGAACAGAGCTCCTGATCTCTGACACTGGTGGTTATCTTGAAGGCAGTAACAAAAAACCCCCAAACAACACCAAACCCTGCTAGACAGGCAGCAATACGGACAAAAACATGTAAAGGCCATAATGTGACAGGCTGAGATGCTCCTGCTAAAAACAAGCAAGGGAAGAGGAATCTGGGGAGAAGTAATCTGTTGCTGTGACAATGTAAATATAAATGTAAAATACAACTTCCAACCTCTTTGGCTTGGGCTTCTCTAGGTCAAGTGCTGGAACAATTTTGGCCATCACAGCACAGCAGAGATGAATATTGAAAGATGTGAGGACAGGTTTAGGTGGAAAAAATTAGTAAGATGTATGAATGACTTAGTGAAAGGAAAGGGGAGTCAGCACCTGATGCTTTGGTCAGGGCCCCAAGAAATGGGAAACAAAGAAAGTGACTCAGCCTATAATAAAGAATCTCTCAGTGATCTTCCTTCTGGAGAGAAGAGTCACTCTGTGGCAAAGGCTACCTGGAAAAATCAGGCACCTCTAGCTCTAGCAGCCCTTGGGGGAGCTTGTATAAATATTTGTTGATTGACGTAGCTGAACTCAGTCTGGAACAGAGGCCTGAAGAGCCACCCAAATTCTCTTCTGGGCTAACACCCCTTAGGCATGGCTGAGCTGGGACTGCTTCTCAGGCTTAGAGATCACAACACCTACGATTTCACAACCACTAACTCACAGGGTGTGTAATGCAAAGGAAAACCTAATCTACCTGACTACGAGTGGCTGCTTCTTTCCATGAATGGCCCTGATACCGAACTTTAATTAACAGTGTTTGTAAGATGTGGGCAGTGAAAGCTCTTCAGAGAACCATTGTGAGAAATAATGGGTTATTCTGCTGAAGCGTGAAATACCACTCGAGCTGTTAAGAGGTTAAACCTCTCACTTGCTTTTATGGTGTGTGGCAAGGGCTGTACAGCCCTCCCACCCCCGGACACACACACAGGAGGTAGGACAGGGATGGCACCACGGGCGTGTGTGTGCACACGTACAAATAAATACATAAATATACAAATGTGTGTACTTAAAGCTACACAGCATGTAAGGCATACAGTGACTTAAAATGGGAAAAAAGGTTTAGCACTGATAGTAACTCTTTAAATATCTTTTATTGTTACAGTATCTATAGTAGCCAAGTTCAAAAATTACAACTTTGAGTGCTCCTATGTCATTTTCCATCCCAAGTAATTTTGGAAATATTCTGCTATTTTGCAACTGCTGCTCTTACATGCAGTTCTGCTATTACATTTTTAAGAAAAACAACAACTTTTAAAGAGAAAGATAAGAATACCCACGACAACCAAGAAAATTATATTCTTTTGAAGATTTCAGTCTCTCAGTTAATTTTTTGGAGGCTTAATATTAAGAACCTAATGAAATGGAAGAGCAGGATGCAGGTTTCTAGTCAGTACCTGTGTATTACTCAGACACTGGGGTATTTGTGCTGCCTGTTGTGATGGGTTTCTCTGTAGAAGTGATGAGAACGATTTCTAAATGATTTACGCTGCAATTTCTGATGGCTGACTTTGCCCACCTGTAACTCCCCTTTCAATCCCGTTTTACTGAAACTCACCAACACTGCATGTTACAAACAAAGGCCTTCTGCTCCTGTCAGCCACTGAGGGCAGGTGGGGGGAAAAAAAAAATCCTTGGAGGACAGTTCGTTCCATTATGCACAACTATGCTCTAACTCAATCTAAAACTCCTTGCCAAAGTCGTTATTTTGGCTGGTTTTTAAACTCATGCTACTGTAGTTCAACTCATCAATATACCTGGTTTTAAATACCTGTCTTTGAAAAAAACCAAAACAAAACAAGAAGAAGAAACCCTGTCTCTGGAGATGCTTCGTTGTGCTTTTAGCATTCATCAACTCAGCTGGTGTGAATACAACTGAAAAATATGTACAATCTATTACTATCATTATAGTTCAAATTCCTGAGCTACTACTGTGGAAAAGAACAACCCTAAAATTTCATTATTCTGCCATTTTCTCACCATGCAGAATAAGCATTTGCAACAATCATTAATCCATACCCAGAAGCAAGATCAACCATCACTGAGAGATGGTAGAAGACACAGAGGAAATACAGCCATTTCCTCATGAAATAAAAACACGGTGATTTTTTTAAGAAACTGGTTTGAACCAGGAGATTGTGATGCTGATTAGCTTGTAAAGACTCTTTTACAGCCTCAGGAGATGCTAAATTTATTGATGATCATCGAAACATTGAGCCACTCACTCTTACCGGCTTCTTCTACTTCGAACACTGGAATAAAATTTCTGCCATTCTGGCACAGAGATGAAACTCTTCCAGACCTCACTACTGAGTTTTATGCATCAGCCAGAGCTGGTTAGCCACACCACTCAAATTTAATGCAGCAGGTTTTGAAGCAGTGTTTTTAGACACAACCTACTGGCATTTGAATTTGGTCACACTAAACAAAATGTTATCAAGCAAATCAGTAAGATCAGAATTATATTTACCACAGTGTAGAATAAGGCTTCACACCTCATAGAAACTGACAAACCACCTTTAGGTGAGATGTCTGTTTGAAGACATCTGGATTGCAGCAACCTAATTCAAGTCCAAGGTTTAATAAGGTTCAATACTGGCATGCTTGTTTTTCTTTATTTCAGCAACTCTTGAGACTCTGAAACAGCTTTATGCTGGGACAAAACACAGCTGAGGCCAGGGAATGACCATTCACTTTAAGCAATTTTTGTACTATTCAACTCTTTCTTTACCTTCCAACACTTCAGTTTCTGCCCACTTACATGCAGGAAGTTAGGATTGTGCAAAAATTTATGAGATCCCTCAGCTGATGGCGACAAGCGCTGTGCCTGTTTTCTTCTTTTGGAAGCAGAAGGAAAGAGTTTGTTAACTGATCACAGGTTATACACAATATCTACACAGCAAGAACCTTTACATACTCAGTTCAATTTGTGGCCAAGACTCCGGTATGCAGCTTGGCTTACTGCTTTAAAGGCTTTACTATATACAAAGGCAATTTCTATTTAATGTCCTTCCACAATATTGGAAGAGATCTGGAAACAAAGTCAGCGCATTCCAAGAAGGGTAACAGACTTTGTCTGCTGCCTTCACATCCTGTGTGTCTGCAAATAGTATCACAGGCTGCACAATCCTTGCTTCTTTTACACTAATCAACAATCAGCTTTAAACTCCCCATTCTTATTTCTCCTTAAAGCGTGCTCTTCAATTAGCTCCTCTTGGGAACTTCCTGTTTCTGTGACAGTAAATTTTACAATCTGGCACGCACTGAAATTTCACTTTCATTCAGTCATATTCCGATATTAGAAGCAGTGCCCCAGTCCTGTCAAGCCTCTTCTCAGGTTCCCACTCTGCACAGGACAGGATTACAGTAATGTATGAGCCGGTCACTGCAGCCAAGCTCTCCTTTTTCTCTGGGCAGCTCGAAAATCCTCTTTTCAGTTTCACCTCATGTGAACATTTAGCATTTGGCCGCAACTTCTCCAGCCAAACTGTTTCCATTTTCTGTGTGCTGTTTCGAACACCAGAACGTTCCACAGTTATCTGCAGCAGCAAACTGCAGGCTGGTAAGTAAACACCAGGAAAACAAGAGATTAGGTGCCAGCCACATGCCACGTGGCGCTGCTGAGCTCAGCTAGGATTTGTGTCACTTGGTCTGCAGTGTCACACAACACCCTGCTCAGCAGGGCTGGGATGCAGAGGGGGAGTAACAAACAGAACCAGGGAGTCACAAACAGATCCAGTATTCTCTAAAGGGGGTTTTTAAAAGACACTGAAGTTACGTAAAAGACAACTTCATCTTGAGGCTAAAGATCTCCGAGGTTATGAACTTGATTACTTCTACTGCAACAATCAAGCCAGGCAATACCCAACGTGAGCAGCACTCAGAAATGGAAATTGTTTTTCACTCCCAGAGTGCAGAGAAAATAGAGAGAAAATATTATTCATGAATGGCTGTATGAACTGATCCACACACGGCTACCAAAATAAATGGAGAACACAGGAGAATAAAAACCACCAAGTCAAGGGATCTCAACAGAACTTTGCTGTTAAAATATCATCTAAGGGCAAAACTGCATAACCAGGGGTGGTGGGATTGTGTTGTTGGGCTTCATTCTTCGATCATGTTAGAAAATTCCAACACTGTTTTATTATTCCCACTTAAAAAGAGGCAGATTGTGGCACTTCTTGCTTCAGCACTGGCTTCAACTCAAATCACTTCAGGAGAGCCTTCAGCATGCTCTGGAGGAATAAGTGCATTATGGTTCAATTAAAAAACATGGTATCTCCACCTTGGTGAGGTTTTGTCCTGCCTCACAGAGGCTTCTCTCCTGGGGATCAAAAATGTGCATTTTCTAGTTGGTTCCAGCACTTGTACTGAGCATGGCATAAAGGCAGGCACAGACCTGACTTCTTCCATAAAACCCGCAGGGTTTCTGAGCCTTAAGGAGCTCCCAAGGAGTGCTGAAGGCCACCACCCTCCCTGTCTTCCTGCCAGGCTCTTCCTCTGGCAGAGGAGACTCTGGACAAAGCCCCAGAGCGTTAATGAGCACAGGCATCCTCCTCTCAGGGGAAACAAAGGTCATGAATGGTGACAGTGGAGAGGCTGGAGACCAACTCAGTGAAAAAACAGTTCCTTTGCTTTCTGGGGACAGAGGTTTCTCCTCTACCCCCACTCCCAGTTGTCGAAGAGCCACTACCTCCAGGGCAGCACAGCTTTGCCCAGAATTCAAACTGGGAGTGTCTCCCTAAAGGGCAAAGTTTTACAACCAGACCTGTGAGGAAAAACTGGTCACGGAGCTCATTTCTGCAATTCCAAGATCAGAAACATGATTTTCTACAAGCTGTACCTACCTTACATATCTAACCACTCAAAGGAAACAAAAAAACCCCAAAAACCAAAAAAAAGCAAAACCCCAAACCAAAAAGCACTATTTTATATAAAAGACTGAAGGTAACAAACATTAGTCTAGGAAAGAGAATGTCTAATGCAGAAGCAGCTGTTAGCATATGTTTTATATCAATCTAAAAAAATACAACATTGAGGAAACTGGTTGCCAAAAAAAAAAAAAAAAAAAAAAGATCAAGAACTCAGCAGAGGTATCTGCAATGTTTAAAAAATTCTGGGCTATTTCATGCACTACTTTCACTTTCTCCAAAGGAGAGACAATACTACCAACAATTATCGCACAGTGGCACAACTTAAGCAATACCTACCTACCTAATTTTCACTACTGCAGAAAAGAATACAATTTATTGAAAAGTATTACTTTTTTTCCACGTTTTACATCTTTTAGTTCATATAGTTTTAAGTGTAATAAACTACTGATACCTGAGCACAGTTCAAACAAGAAGTTGCTCTTGCAGATCACCACACCCTGACTACGCAATACTCTGTGTACAGGCATATAGGCTCTGCGTTTGCATGCCAAAAAAAAAATCACACAGGTCTTGGAAGCCAGAACAGCGTGGGCCGCTGAGCAAGGAAAAAATACCAACCCCACCCCCAAACAAAAATACAGAACAACCCCACCCCCAAACAAACACAGAACAACTTGGGATACTGCTTTTAAACCCTGCTCTTCCTTGTCCCTCTCTTCTCCAAATTGCCATGACACATGGTGTCGGAAAAGGCTGCTTCCAGTATGTCAAAATAAATCTAAAGGCCTATTAACTACACACTGCTCTGGAATGCCTCAAGCCCTGGAGCTGGCACCTCGTGTTACCGCAGCCCACAAAATTCCCAGAAAGGGGGCGGAGAAAGGGGAGGAAACAAAAAAACAAAAAACAAAAAACAAAAAACAAACAAAAAAAAAAAAAAAAAAAAACACAAAACAAAACAAAACAAAAAAACTACAGCATGAACACAAACAAGCCTGAAGCAGAGGGAGCAGGAAAGCAGAGCAGGGATGGCTAGCTAACTCACGCGGTGGACGTGTGGCTCCTGTTTGCTGCAGGGACGCGGCTGCTCCTCGCCCCAGCGCTGGGGCTGTGGCTGCGTTTCCGGCAGCTGCCGGCCAAGCCAAGCCCTCGGCAAGCCGGAGTGCTGAGCCACACAATCCCCACCCAGCAGCACGGGGAGGGCACCCAGACCGGCAGGTTCGGGCTCCCACGCTGAACCACAGCGAGCAAACCCCTCCTGCTCCTTCTGGGGTCACTTCTGGAGCTGGCTGGACCAGGGTTCCCCCAGCAGGGGCAGCTGGCACTGAGCGCCACGCAGCAAAAGCTGGGGTGAGGCTAAATTCAGCATCGGAAAAGCAGTGTTGGCCTTCCACCCTTTGGTTTCTCAGCACCGGTGTCAAGAGAAGGAACCCACTCATTTCCCCTCAGCAGAGTAATATCCCTATTATGAGCTTACAGTACCTAAATTTGGACTGATTACCCAGATTCTAGGAGTACTAATTGAAAGCAATTGAGATGATTTAGGCCACTTAAGGCCACCAAAACTTGACTGTCTAGTGCTATTTTTAAGCACAACAAAACCAAATAATCTGTATTAATTTAGAAATTCAAAGGTGCTTCTTGAAATACCAATAGTGATCTGCTCTTTAATTTTTTTTTTGCCATATAATCAAGTTTTCAATACCTGTAGCAGTGTGGGAGAGTTTGTTGTTTTGTTTTTTTTTTTTAATAAAAAAAGCCCCTGTGCTAACAACAAAACCTTCAGCCATTTTTTCATAATAACCTCTGTGTTGCCCTTTATCTTGAGGGAATAATAAGAAATAAGCCAGCCCTGGAAGGGAATTAGAAAGGGAAAAACACCTGCAGATTGATGAAGAAAATATCCTACTTCTGAGTGCAGTATAGAATTTGTGTTGTGAAAGGATTGTGCTATTTTGACCACTGCACAGCTTTACAAGTTGCAAATCCTGTACCACTACACAAAGCCAGCTCTTCCACACAAGAGGCACCTTCTGTACTCCAGCAGCTTCCAATTTTTAATGTTTAAGTCTATTTTTAGCATGCCTCTGCCACCAAGAAAAGCCAGCACTGTTCTGCACACAAACACAGTCCTCCTGATTTTCACATGGTGCCAACAGCTCTGAGGGCAACTTCCAGGAACAGCCCCATGATTTGCCACAGTCCTGGTGCAGAACATCTATAAATTCTGTGAATCTGTTTGTCATGACACACACCTGCCCCAGGGGGAACTTGAAAAGGAAGTCTTCAGATAATCTGAATTGTTGTTTTTCTGAATAATCTCAAATTTTAGAGATAGCCTTGGCAACCTTCACAATATGACTGGGAACATTAGAATAAATTTATGCACCTCTGTGGACATTCCCAACCAATCCTGTGACTTCAGATGCCTTCTACTCAATAATGCTTTCCTTTAGAATAAGGTGTCTCTGCAAAGCTCACAAAATAAAAATCTGGTGACAGTTAAGTAGGGTGTGTAGCAGAAAAAAACACTGACAGTAGGTGTCACTTTGATGACAATCCAGACAAACTTTTCAGCTGCAAAAATAGTAGGGATTTCAGTCAAAGATGTTTAGTGATGGCTCTTCTTTTTCCTTGTTTTCCTGTTTGCTGGTTAAGAAAGCAGAGTGAATTCCCCTTTAAAACAGTGTTAATTTGGATGCCAGCTGAAAGTAACTAGTCTGAAATTTCTTAAATCATTAAGGTCAAGAAGCTTTCTCTGAAAATCTGAAATAATTCTCACTGCATTTCCACTGTTGTTGAGCTCTCCCAGCACTGCTTCCATAGTCCACAAAAATAAAACAACGATTCTCACTTCTCTAAGCTGCAGCAGCCAGCCAGAAAAAGAAAATAATTACTCATTAAGAGCAATGCAAAAAATCTGCTACATAAAAAGCAGCAAAACTTCATCTCTTATCAACAGAAATACCATATAAGAACACAAAAATCCAGGAAGGGTGCCTGCATCCAGCTGTGCTCAAGTATTAGTGCCTTCTATTAATAGACACGATTGAACACTGAGGTGGAAATTGGCCTTCCTGATGGCTGTGGAACTGGCAAAAACTTCATTAAAGTCTGTAAAAGGAAACAAAAGTAACACTGGCAGGAGACCTTCTGCAGAGGAATGAGGTTAGTTCAGTTTTTCCTCCTCACTGCTGCCTGCTAATCCTGGCAGCCATGACCTGGTTTATGCATCTGGGCAACCAATGTGTACGTGGAAGAGGTTGCTCTTGGGCAACCAACCCAGTAAACATTCCTGATGATGACAGCCTCACCCGAACCTCCCTTTTCACTCCCTTTACCTGGCAAGGCAGGAGCTCACTGAAAACCCCCCTGGTACAAACCAACAGCTGAACAGGACTCCCTCATCCAAGAGGAAAGAAAGGCTTGTCACAGAAACAAAGGAGTCAGAACATCTGTTTCAGTTAAGCCTCTCTAAATTATTCATTCAGATTTGAGTAATACAAAAGCTGGGCACATCCAGGTTGCTGACTGAGCCTCCTAAGTGCCCTTAGTGCAGAGGAGGAGGCAAGAGAGGCAGCATTTCTTGCACCACAGGGACACTTAGGCAGCCAATTAACATCCCTGTAGGAACACACTGAGCAGAAGCAGTGAGTAAACACTGGCTGCAATTCCAGGAACTCAAGAGTGACACAGCAGAAAGCACAGGGGAAAAATGAAGGCAGGGAGAACTGCATTTCTGATGGATGGTGCAACGAAAACAAAGCCAGGCAGCTGAGTGCTCTCACTTGGACAATGAGACTGGCCACATGCTGGAGCATGACACCTTCATCACACACAAGCTCCTGCATCTGGAAGTCAGAAACCCCAGAATAAACAAGCCATCAGTCATTATTACTTATTAGCCAAAGGAAAAATTACTCAGGCCTGATGTGGAGGCAGCAAACCCCCTCTTGGCTCTTCAGTTTAATTAATTTCACCATAAGGTAGGAATAGGTTAAAAAAATGAAGAGTGTGAGCTGGAGCAACTTAACTATCCCACCTCCCTTTCCCCTGGTAAAGATTTAGAAATTTATCTAGGATAAGTAATGACAAGTAAGTATTACTGACCAACAGAATTATTAAAGCTACATCGGGGGAAATAAATAACAGAAGAAAAAGCACTCCTAAATTGTCCAAAAACTGGTGGAGTATGTCTGACTGCACTAAAAGATTCGATCTGATTTTGCAGGAAAACAGAAAGGGCCATCTTGCCTTTTCAAGAAATACTTCCCTTCCTGTAAAATTCCTGTTTAAAAAAAAAAAAAAAAACCTACAAATTTTTTTTGTTTGCAATAGGTATTTTTAGAGAAGAAAATAAAGGCAGAGAAGAATACAGCTTGACAAATGGCTTGGAAAAAAGGTATGGGTGGCAAAAACTACAATAAATGTCTGAGCTTTCCTCTATTTTAAGTAACACTAGAGGTCACAGGAGATTGCTGAAAGTAAAAGTTACAATTAACAGAAGAATTAGCCTATGTGGAAAAAGGTGGAAATGGCTGAGTGGGAACTAAAAAGGCTGAACTTAAATTAGCTGTTGATTAAAAGCCAACATTAGATAGTATGAGGTGAATATTTTCACAGTACATAATCTTTACCAATAAGTATGTTGTAATGTCACAGAAACTGGAGAAACACCAAGTACTGGTAAAATACATAACTTAAGCTGTCATAACCTAATATACAGCAATTCCTGGCAATTCCATTGCATTATTTTCATGACAGTACCTTCCAGTTCTTAGGCTTAATGGCATGTACAAATTGTGCCTTCCACACTTAGAAGTTTTTTCTACTTGTCATAGAAAGAACATGTACTGGAAAAATAAAAGACTTAAGAGATGTGTTAGCCAGCAAATTAGACATAAACATCCCTGGGACTATGCAGCTGGTGGCTGATACGGGCTAGAGAGCTACATCCAGGTTGACTAGGAGGAGAAAAACCCTGGCAAAGTGCAAGGAATAGAAAGAAAAGAAAAAAAAATGCTGGGCTGTCTTCAGTGATAGACAAAAACATTGAAAGAAAGGGACAAGAGGATTTATATCTTTGTCTCCAACCTCACTAAGTAAAAAGGAAAAATGAATTACTTAGGAAGCATGCAGATATCTTTAGGTGTATTGTTTTACCAAAGCACCGATTAAGAAAATAAAAAATCCCATTCACATACAGAAACACTTCCTGCTGTTAGGATGCTCCAAACAATGGGCTCTCTCCAGATACAGAACACTGTGGTGGATCAGTGGAACCCTCTCAGCTTGACTTAGGAGCAGCCAGCCTCACATCTTGGGTGTGAACCAAGGAGCTGGAAAGGCCCTGGCTTGCACATGGGAGTGAAGGTGGGTTGAGAAATATGTCAGAAGGTGCTTCTAAAACCCAGAATTTCAGGGTAACCAAAGCACAGAAAATGCTACCAGAACTAAACAGACATTGATCTTGTCTCCACTACTGACCAGCACCCAGCTGCCTCACTCTATCAACTGCCATCAAAATGGGCCCAGTCTGAGCTCTCCCTGAACTGCAACTGGAGTTAAACTTTACTGTCAAACTTCACCAGCTTCCATCAAACTGTCAAAAATATTTATTTACCTCAATAGAACACATTGCTGCTTCTCTTTTGAGTGATCTGCATTTTATTCACCTGTGACAATTATGTACCTAACAAGGGCTACCAGGTGCAGCATCAGCAAGAATATTTTCAACACCCTCTTTCAATGCCCTGCAACACCTGAGCACCCTGTTTCCCCTCAAGAGAGTATCACCTGCACCCCTTTGCAACTCAGCTTTAAAATGCTTCTCGAATGATCTGCTGAATTGCTCCAGGGGCAACAAAAGCAAAGACAAGCTGTCAGTGCTTAAAACTCACCAAGTTCCACCAAGTAAACAGAACCCAAAAAATACAAATGCCTTGTAAAAAAAGACCATTTCCTTAAGTATGCATTACCTTAGCAGCAGCAGCTGCTCCACTTGTCTCTGTTTTGGGGGGCTGGCTGACATTAGCACTTGCTTGTTTCTTCTAGAAAATAAAAAGACATCATAAAGGTCAGGAATGTTGATGAAAAAAAAGAAAAGCCAAGTAAAACTGTAAAACAAACAAAAAATACCCCCCAATGAAATCCAAAATACTAAAAAAAAAGAAAGAAAAAGCACACTTAAAAATGTCCATTAGAACATTTTTTGCAAGGCGAGTAATCAAAAAATGAATTCTCCTATGTAACTTTAATTCACACAGGCACATTTCAGAGCCCAGAAATGTGCACACCCAGAACAGGCTGAGTTCTCTTGCAGTGTTTTAATGGAGGATTCCTGTGGCACAGCAACTCCATTTCAAGTTAACAGTTAAAGCAACAGTAATTATATAAAAACTATCACGAAAATAAGAGGGGCAAACCATTGCTGTTCAGACATAATTTGAAAGACTAACCATGAAGGTAACATCACAGCTCAGGTAGGGAAGTAAAAATACAAAGTTAAGGGCAAAATTACAGTTTTTCTAAAAAACAGAAGATTCACAACACAATTAAAGATTTCACATTCTCCAAAGCAGGGCAGGCTGCAGAAGCAACACAGATCCAACCAGCAAACTCAGAAATACCACTTTTCAATGCATGGGACACCAGATTTGTAACACTCTGGGAGATCCAGAGACTCTGCCATTAAGGTAATTCCACCTCTTGTTCTCTTTCTAATGTAGCTGGAAAACCTGGAGATCACCTGGAGATCACCTGGAGCAAACGAAGATGCGCTTTCAACAGTCACCTCCAGAGATGGGGCAGTGGGCCACCCACTGTGGCCATGTGTACAAGATTAACACAACCAAAGTACGGCCCAAAACTGGTACCAGCTGGAACAAAGAGGGATCTTACACCAAGGATCACGCTGGAAACAATGACATCCCAGTCAGACTCCACAGGATGCTGCAAAACCCAAGGCTAGCACTGATTTTTGCCTGTTAAAACCATGTTAGGAGTGTGCCAGCCCAGGACCCTCCTGCACAGCTACTGAAGTCCGGTGCTGCTGCCCAGTACAGACCTGCCCAGCCACTGGAGCCCAGAGCCTCGGGTCTCTGCCCAGGCTGAGGGATGGTCACAGGTAAAAGCAGCAACAAAACTCAAAGACACACAGAAGCCTTGACACAGCCCCCTTCCACCGTGTGTCAGCCGGGTTTGTCTCGGTATTTTCTCCTCTGACCACACATTCCTAAGGGAGCAGACAATCTGTTTCCACATACTCTTCAACCCTCATTACAATGAGCATTTCTGACTCCCTTAAGAAGGAAGCAGTGTTCCAGCTGAGGTGGTAATGATCCTGGAGGAAGGTGATGGAGGTGTGATGCGTTACAATTTTGTAGAGACAGTACTGAGAGGCAGAACACCTTTGGCTTTCTGACACTGACATAGTGCACTGAAGATTCTGTAATAAGCATCATCTACAAACCCTTCAACTTTTAATTAAGTTGTTCACGTAGTTTAAAGTTTGAAGTGCTAACCTCCCCTTTTCAAAGAGAAAAAGAAAAAAAAAAAAGAGGTCACAACAAAAGGATTGCCAAAAAAAAAGAGCAAAACTCTGCAGAGCAATCAGTATTGTGGGCACACCTTCAGCACCACAGATCTTGACTGGCACCTCATGCTCAGCCTTTGACTCAGGGTTCATGGTGTTCAGGATTTACCTTTGGGACCAAAGACGATGTCTAACGTAACTGTGATGCTCTGAAAGTATCACAGAATTCCACAAATCCATAAAGTACTGTTTTAGAGAAGGGAGTCTTTATGGCACCTACCAACATACTCAAAAATTTCAGGCCCTGAAAGGGTAGCTTTCCCCAACCCCCAACAAGTCTGAGCTACAAAAAAAACATCAAAACCAAACCAAAACAAAATAACAGTAAGATTTAAAAAAACAACAACAACAAAAAAAACCACAAAAAACCCCACAAAAAAACCACAAAAAACCCCAACCCCCCAAAAAAACAGGAAAAAAACCATTGCACCCCCCCCAAAACAGCAAAACCAACCAACCAACAAAAAAAAAAGCCCCTCTCCAAAAAGCAGAACCAGCTAAAAGGGTGAAATAAATCCTTTTCAGAGCATGAACTTATGTTAATCAACTAAATGGAATAAAGAAAAAATGTTAATGCAAATGTTTGTTTGGTGATAAGCCAAGCAGCATTTAAAGGTAAAGACAGAGAAGAAAAATTAACAAATACATTTTGCCCTGGAACAGAGAAGAAGACTACCTGCAGATAAGCCATGTGGAAAGTTCAGCCACCAGATTAAATGAGTATTACTTACTGAATACTGACCACCACACATTTTAGTTCCCAGAGTCACCTTTCAACAGCAACTTCTTTGGTATCTACCCCCCCTTAATACATTTGTAAAAACACAAGGGCTGGCCACATCATTCATTTAGGTTTATCCTTCTTTCACTCTAAAATAAGGATGTTATGGTGTTTCCCAAGATGTTCCCTCCAGGCAAACCAGCTCAGATACCCTTTTATTGACAAATACATCAGAGCTGTTCCCATCTTCTCCCCCTCCAAGACTGGAAGAGTATTTTTCTTCTGTGACAATCTCAGACACAAACAACTGAAGAATTACCTTGCAGCTGTACTCACACCTTGCTTCCCAACCTGATAATAACAGAGATAATCAATTATCAAAGCACAGCTTCTTTATGAAATGAATTAAAAGAATTATGGGCCTGTAAAGAATTGTGTGTGAAGGAATAAAAGCTGTGGCATAGAGGTACATCATTAGCAGTGGATTCAAAACAAAAAGAACAGTTTCAGAGTGGAATATTAATTCTGCAGGTTTAGTAAAGGGGAGATGAAATATACATCCTTCTCATAAGCAGATTTTAAAAGGAAATACATGTATCAAGACTGGTGTCCAGAATATGGACTAAATGTTCATTTTGAACTACAGCATTCAGGTGTTCATTGCAAGACTGGAGTAAGAATGCATATGGTACACTTGTCTTAAGAAAGAAAATACACAAGAGGCAAGAATGTGCTATCTCTGTTCTGCAAACGCTTTTGACAACCATCAGCAGCATTTCAGCCTCCTCTGAATCTTTCATTCAGAACAGCTCGAGCAGCAATCACTCTATATTCCTTCAGAAAGCACAGACTTACATTGCAACAGCTCTCAGCAAGTACCAGAATTTAACTGAAATAATGTTATTTTTCAACCACCTTCAGCATTTTAGCCAAAAGAAGCACCAAAACGGAAAAGAGGGGCAGAGAGAGAAGCTGCTGCTGTGCTTCTCAGAGCCCTTCCACTCCTCCACTGAGGACGGATTAAGGCCCCAATCCCCTGTGCCAGTGCCGAAGTGCTGTGGGGCACAAGGGGGAAAGAAAACAAACAAACAATGCAGATATAAATAACTAATTTGGTACCAGAGTAAGAAGAAACCTCACAAACACTGCAGGTTACCCCTGCACTTCCACAACTCAGACCAGCAGTGGGCACCCCAACAAGACTGTCACCAGTCAAAATGCCCGTTGTCCCCATTAATGCTTTTTCTGGATAAGGAATCCTAAGTGGCAAACATCAGGATTAAAAAGTACCACAGACAGCGATTTCAGAGCAAAGAATCAATTCTAAAAGGATAGAGATGCTTTAGCACCAATAATCACTGTCAACTTTTCGAAGTAAAGAATATAACTCCTGCTAAGTAAACCACAATGAGCTGAGCAAGCAGCACAGGTTCTGCCGACAGTGCTGTAAAGCACAACTCAAAATTCCAGGCCATGTTAGAGAGGGTCCTGCTTCACACCATAGCTGGTGAAATATGGCCTCACCCTAAGCTGGGGCTTCCAATTCCTATAATACATGGTTCTGCCTTCCTTTTTAGTATTGCATTTTAACATCCAAAGAGCAGCCATGCACAGGCTGGGCTTTTATATGGATACAGAACCTCTCATTGGTATTTCCCTCTGCAACAGTAAAAAGAGAAAGGTATTTTTCCATATTAGTAACATGGATCCACTCAGAGCAGGGGCGTTTCAGAGCACAGCCACACACAATGTGAGCACTTCTTTTGCATTATTCTTATGAAATTCACGTGGTTGTGTAGCAGAACACACTGTGCCCCAAGGGCAACCCTCTGACAGGCAGCACCGACTGGATGTGGCATGCAAGATTAGGACAGCAGAACAATGCACCTCATTACAGTGCACGACCTGCCTTCCTGGGTTTGGATAAGCTCCACTTGTATCATTTCCCTGTCTCTAGCAGTGGTCAGCAACAGACAGGAAAGAAAACAAAACCAGAGATGGAGAAACAGTCCAGATCCATGTTGATGTTTCTTCTAAATACTCTTCCAGCCTCCATTTGTGAGCCAGGGACTTCTGAACTTCAGTGTATTTTATAAACCACCCTCGGTTTCTCTTCAGAGATTTTGCTCCATCTGCCCTTGAAAGCATTTATATTTTAGTATCCAAGGGCTTCTAGAGAACTAGTGCCCCAATGGCCTCAAAAGTGGAAGTGATCTGAAACTGGTAGAAAGGCACACATTAGCTGAAAACTGTATCAAGATGAGGGATAAAATAAAACCACACCAGCTGTCCCTCACATGCTAACAAATTGCTAAAAGCCTTGGAACACCAGGAGGCAAGTGGAATAAAGGAAATTTACTATTTCGTACGCTTTGCAATGGCATCTCCAAACGCGTTGGCTCAGGTCCAGGATGTCACATCACAGTGAGAGAACAGAGGGACAGATATGGGGAAACCTGCAGTACATCACTCACTTTTGCTGGGTGGCAGCTGCATCCCAGCTGCAAAAGTATGCCACAGATTCATGTGCATGAGCAACCAGCAATTCCAACAACCACCATTTCTTTTCTGTTAACACCCCCCATACACACACCCACAAGGAATGAAAACATTTCAGTAAAGCTGATCTAGATTTTCAGGAAGTGTCTGATTCTCCCTAGAATTCAATAAATGTAAGGTTCTAACAACCAAGACATGAAGATTTAGGACAGATCCCTGTAACTTGAGCCTTTGTCCTGGAGCAGTGTCCAATACAACATAACACATACACACACACTTTTATTGACATTTACACTGATGAAAAACTGCCTGTATTTTTTTTTCAATTACATATTCTAACACATCCGTAGTTTCCAGCACATCTTTTGACTGTTCCTATGAGGCACCATGCACAGATACACACTCAGCTTCTCATCACTAGACTGACAGACTGTGTGAATCTCAACCCAAAGCAGACCCTTCCTGTGCAAGCACATCCCCCCATCCTGTCTAGACTTAAAGCTTGAGCAGCACTGCCAAAATGATGCAAACAAGTATGACAGTGTCCTTCCTTGGCTTAAATCTTTAGGCAATGAAGTGATGGAGATCAGTCTTTCCAAGGACAACACGGCCCTGTCAACCATGGTATCACAGTTCCATCCTTTCTGTGCAAGTTCATGTCTTACCAAACAGGTTTCTATCTACAGTAAACCTGCTGTGTTTTCTTCAGTCTGCTTCTAAGTCTCCAAGAAGAAATGCTTAAGAAGCCTGCTCTACACCCTAACAGTATTCATTTTGAATTCCCCTTGATGTTGTGGCTAATTGGCATCTCCCACTCAAACCAATGTCAGGCCTTTCCTACCTCTGCTTTTCAAAGCTCTACCCTCCTTCTCTCACTCCTTCAGGACTATATACCCAAAGAATCTGAGAGATAAGAGTTGCTTGTTGTTATTTTTACTTATACAACAACCATACTGATTTTAATGTTTTCCTTTCAGTATGGATATAAACTCTTCAAAGACCTCCACATTTTCTTGTAATTTTCCTAATGCCAAACCCTTCCTAGTAGGCAGGTGAACAAACTCAGTATTCTAGATAATGTTGCCCAAAGCTCCCTACAGATGTATTATAAACTTCTGCTTCAAAAACTGAAGGTAAAGGAATAATCTCTGACTTTTAAACAAAAATGTAACATTGCAGACTCTTGGGAAAGTTGTACAAAGATTTTGAGTTGCTTCTTCCACTGTTTAACAAATCGGAGTGTCTTGGAGGTAAGTGTGAGTCACAGTGGAGTCAGTGCCCCTCAGCGGGTCTGTGGAAGAGGTTTTTCATCTATTTCCACTTTTAAGCACTGCAGAGTGGATGGAACAAGTAAAATATACAAAGAAATTCACAAGAGGAAACATACCTGCAGTATCCTAAGGACTCAAAAAGCAGAAGTATCCGGACAATAAATTTCAGTAAGAGTCTTGTTTTGCTGGAAACAGATCTTCTCCATGAGAGGTCAGAAACATTAACCCCAGAACCCCAAACTACAGGCCTCGATTCCCACCCTTCCCACAAAAATGTCAGCACTTCTCTACTAAGAAGAAAAATGTGCAGTCAAAGAATATGGCATTAAACCAAGAATGTATAAATGCACAATGCTATTTGTGAAAAAAAACAAGCTGTTTGGAGAGGAAAGAAGGAACACATTCTCAGGCTAGAGAAGCCTTGCTTTCTGGACAGGAAAGGAAAGCAGTTGCTTAAATCATCTACCTCAGAGGACTGTAATAAAAGCAGCCACTGACCCTGATTTGCAGGGCAGTCAAACAGGCTTAGGCAAAGTTATTTCCAACAAAGCCTCTGCTATGGATGAAGTATCAGGGGGAAAGCATCACAGTGCACTCACTTCACCTGTGCTTCTGGGCAGCTGTGAAACCAGGGCCATCAGATGTGTCCCACACTGCCCTGGCACTGCACAGTAGACACTCTATTGAGGTAATTTCCATGGATACCAATGTGAAATATTAGGGAAAATATGAACAAAGCAAATAAAATATTTCCAGGACACTGCTCAGCAGCACAAGACAAAACTAAACATTCCTGGGATGAATAATGACTGAGTGGAGTCACCAGTTAATTGTCCAAAAGATACCACTTTGCTATCAAAAGGCAAAAATATGTATATGAGAAAATTCATTACCAACTTTTCTTTTTAGTATGTTCAAACATTTGAATTTACCTCTCCCACTTCTGCTTTTTTCTCTCCCACCTTGGAAGAAGCTTCATTTGCCTTCTTGTCACCATGCTGTAAACAAAGAAAACAGAAGTGTAGCTATTAAGACCTTAAGTCATATCCTTCCACACAAAGAAATTCTCAAAACTTCTTAGTGCAAGGATGATTCATTTCAGCTACCACAATATGACAGGAAGGAACACTTAAGTTTTTCTTCTCACTAATGGGCAGGATTTCTAAATGGCCTGCTGGATAACTTCAAGAGTAATCAGTCATAAGGTCATGACTCTTAGGGCAGTTACATGACTGTTCTCGTGAAAAGCTCTGGAAGATTTTCAGCTTATCACTCACCCCTTAGCAGCAAAGCACTCTCCAACGCTTGTTTTGGAAATGTCAGAACCACAGGCTTCAGCAGAAACTGAACAGCTCTCAGAGATGCCAACACAATGTGTGCAACCCACTCCAGCATCTGAACTTCCCTAAGACCCACTAAAATGCTTGTTGTGCCCAGCCCTCCTCGCTTGGAAGAAAGCTGTTACCATGATTGCTGTAATTCTGGTGCTGATACAGAAAAACATAAATGCTCCAACAGTTCAGGCACATTAGGAAATACAGTTCTTCCAGGATCCCTGAACCTCCTGCATCTTTTATCTCCTCCAAGACTCTAAACCTCTTCCATTCACCTAACCTGATGTACAACCCCAGTAGCTTCCTATGTGCAGCAGTGTAAAGAAAGACAAATTTTGCTCAGCACACACACTGGCATCCAGCACCTTGTAACTGTCTGCATCTCTGAAAAGTGGTGAATACGGTCCCTCAGAAAAATCTTTTTCAAAAATAATAAAAAGCAAGAAATAAATATAAGAGGCAACATAATATAGCTACTCTCTAGTATCTCAGCTAGTGTAACTTCCCACAGCAACTGAGACATCTGGGAGGGAGGATTCACATCTGGTTTGTTTTGTTAAGTAAAGACAGGAGATTATTCAAGACCCATTTATTCCCTTCTGTTTTCAGGACTGAGCAGTAGGAGGTAAAGCCTGCTAATCCACAAAGTAATGAGCTCCTGCAGATTTTTCTTTACAGGGCTATAGGGAGAAAGTAATGATCCATGTATCACTGCACTATCTTCAACAGGAATCAGTTCCAGCACATCAACAGGAGAAAATTCAGGCTGAAAAAAGTACTATAGCAACAAAAATTTCAATAATTGTTTTGGACAACCTCTAACTATTCAAGTTTTTAAAATGAGATTGGTTATGACTAAGATACTTGAAAGTTTTAAAATTGGAAATGCTATACTCATATTCCAATTATGCCTCTTTAGAGGAAAAACAAGCCCTGCAGGTTGTCTATTCAGGTAAGAGATTAATTGATTCACTGCTCCACAATAGCACTTCCAGTACAGACACAATTTACCCAGCTATCTGTGCTCTTAACTGCTACAATAAAAGCGTATCACACACATATCAGTAAGAGCAGTATCAGTGAGTGTCCTGTTGCTGACAGAACAGGAATTTCAGAGCCAGCCATAAGGCTCAGGAGCTAAAGGAGACCTCTGTTGATTGGGCTCTTTTTATGGATACCCTCAGCATCAAAATGCTCCAAAAATCAAGTGTTACCCTGAATCCAGCTATTAAAGTCTTTTATTGCTTTCATTCATTTTCTTCTTCAAATTCAGACATAGCTTTAAAAGCACCAACACCAATCGAAGTGTAGGCTCTCCTTAGTTTTTTTTTTTTTCTTTTACAAAATCAAGTCAGGGAATGTAGGAACTAATTACTTGCTTCCTTCTGAGTATGCCAGACCTTTACCAGGACTGAATCCAGTGTTACCCTTCGTCCCTCCCTCCCTCCTCATCCTCATACCAAACAAACCCACAGCACACAGGACCATGGCACCAAAAGGGCACCAAAAGGGCACCAAAAGGGCACCAAAAGGGCACCCAGACAGACCCAGGACTACGCAGAGGGAGATACAGAAGGGGACTGGCAGGATTCCCTTGACCACCCCTCAGGCAAAGTATCTCTGTGTCACTGAGGGACCCCAGGGCAGCTTCACTGCCCAGAGAGGATATGGAGTCAACCAGGACAAGGACCACAACTTTGCTATCCCTAAACTCAAGTCAGAGAGACATCAAAAGCATGACACCTTCCCTCCAGACAGCTATGTCAAACAGCATCTGTAATAAAGAGACTGAATCAGAGGCCAAATACGTGTATTCCAACTGAGGGAGCGAAGCACATGTGGTCAGACCAAAGCAGTTTTGGCCTTTTTTTTTTTAATCCAGTAAGTTGAGTAATGCACTGTGTACACACAGAGACCTGATACTCACTCTCTGGCCTCAGATAACAAAACAGCCTGTGAAAGTACTGCCTTGCAGGAAAGTCTGCTGTCCTGAAGAGGTAACCTTGCAAAGCACAGCTTCACAATACACCTGAGGAAAACATGCTGGTTCCGTGAAGAGTTGATGCATAAGGTATGATGAGGGACCCTGTTCCAAAAATGTCCTTCGACAGCTCTTTTCTAATCTGCGTTTCCAAGCTTTGAACCCTCTAGTAAAAATATTAAATATACAAATAAAATACATGCAGTAAATCAATCTGCTTAGTAAGAACGTTAAGCTCAGGTTTTGTGGCACAGTGTATATTCACTCCTGCTTCATACTCACATATCATAATGACAAGCTGACTTTTTCTTTGGGCACTCTTGCCTTTTCCTGCTCATCTTCCCTTACAGTGCCAAAGATACATATTCATAACCAAACCAGTGGATCAGAGCAGCCCCAGCTCTCTCACATCAACAGAGGGTGTAAAGCTGAAGTGACATTTCTAGTTTGACTCATAAGCTAACAATTCCTTGTAGCTTTTATGCTGGCCCAAAATATTTTTCAACCTTACTAACTAAAAAAGAAACCCCACACAAACCTACCCATAATTACATGTTCACAAAAATACATAAGTGTCATGAGCAAGAAAGTTTATCCTGAGATCTTCATCCTGTTTTAAAGTGCACAAAAATGTCACCACACTATTGTTTTAAGACACACCTTTAACTTCTGAGTCAAACAGCACTCATAAACTAGAAAGCAACTGGTGAAAAAGCACAGAGAAAATTACTAACAGCTGAACAGACACCTATATGCACAAAAACCCAAAAACCCAACCCCTCACTAAAGGCTTTGCTCCCAAGAAATTCCTTCAAAACCTCAGGAGATTTAGAAGGCATTAACAAGCCTTTGGTTTAAGGCCATTGCGCAGCATCTCAGCGGACGTAAAGTAACCGGGTGAGAAGTGAAGTCTTGCAAGATTCTCAGCTGAAATAATCAACTCAGCATTACAGCTATTAAATTAAATGGGAATCTGACCTTCGCTCTCAGCTGGAACTGGGAGGAACACAAGGGATCTTTTGACACTGCTCAGAAAACTGTCAGCTGCAGAGAGGTGCCAGGGGAGTTACAATCAAACCAGGTAAGGAATCGAAAGGTGAAACCCAGATCCTTATTACATCCAACCCCAGCTTTAAATACACCATCCAGTAAAAACCTTCCTAGACTTGAATCACGTGAACTTCCTTTGTGTCTGCTCCCCTCACCCACCTTTTCTGCCTCTCCCACCTCCCCAGTGTGAATCACACACATGGGAGAGGAGAGGGCTCCAGTCCCACGTGGAGGCCCGCAAGTGCCAGCAACCACAACCATGGGTTTCCAAAAGAGCAAGTGCAGGAGCAGTTTTCTTACCTGATCACACACAGTCATATCGTAATATCTTTTCTTACCCTGGATGCGAGGACACAGAGCTAACGAGACCTTTTACATCCATTTCACTGCTTAATGCAGTAATTCTCAAACCTTCCCCTTCGTGATTTTGTGTCACCTCCACCACACTGATTTGACCTGACACAATGACTGATAGCTGAAAACACTGCTAAGCACTGGTCCAAGCTACGTGGAGCAACTTAGAAGTAGAGTCATAACTTCAAAACATTTCATCTACCTGATCATATATTTAGGAAATACATGAAAGTGATGTTTTCTCTGAAACCAACGTTTCACAACATATGGTTTCTGTAAAACTTTAACAGAAGGCAAACATTTTTTTTCACCACCCCATACAGAGACCAACTGCTTCCTCCTGTGAGTAATAAACCCTAAAGGTTTCTTAAAGGCTTTTTAAAGCCTTTTAAAGAAGTCGCGGTTCGTCACAGTAATGAGCAGCGACCCAAGTCCATCCAAACCGCACGGAGCCATCAGAGAGCTGTAGTTTGCTCAGAGAGGATCTGGCAAGTGACGGCTCTTCGCGGCAGCATCGCCGCCACCCACCTGCAGTGAAGAACACGATCCTGGAAAAAGGCGCAGCGCAGTTTTTCCCAAAACAGGAACAGCCCCACATACAATCCTGACTTACGCGTTCTGCTGCGGTTTCGCCATCCCGCGAGCCTGCGCTACTCGGGAGACGACGAAAACTGCCAAGAGCACCAAAACCCCCGGGTTTCAGTGTCGCTTTCTGACAGGGTACGGGATCCGCAGCGGCGGCCGGAGCGCACCGCGCTTCCACCTGACCTGAAGCACTGGAGTTTTTTCCTAAAAAGCGTTGTCTCGCCTCCAGCCGCACCACAACCCCCGTTCCTTACCCCTTCTCCATCCCGAGCGGCCGGAACACCCCGCCCGCCGCGCCCGCCCCACCCCGCGCCCCCCGCCAGCCACTCCCGGCGTGGTCCCGGCTCTCCCGGGGCTTTCCCCCGCACTCACCATGGCGTACCACCAGCGGGCGAAAGCCATGGCGCTGCGGCTGCTCCTCCTGCCCGCCCTGCCCGGCACTGCCCGGCCCGGCCCGGCCCGGGACGCGCCCAGGGCGGTGCCCGGCGCGGAGCCGCTCCCCCGCCGAGGCCGCGGGGCGCCCGGGGCAGCGCGGAGCGGCATCGCCGCCCTCCTCACACCCCTTCCCGCAACCCCGAGCCCGCCTTACCGCCGCGGGCAGCGGCTGTCTGCCCTTCCCGGGCGCCGACATGTCGATCCCGGGGAAGAGGAGCGGGGGGCGGCCGGTCGCTCCCAAAGCTCCGCGGGCGGCTGGAACGGCCCTCCGTCCCTCCCCTTCCTGCCGGGGCCGAGCCGGGACGGGGGAGCCAGGGGGGCCGCGGGTCCGGGATGAGGTAGCGGGGCGGGAGCGGGGATCCCGTGGTGGGACGGCGCTCAGCTGGAGCGAGAGTGGCTTTTCTTTAAAATAGCGTTGTGTTGTAGGGGGGGAAGAGCTCCCAGACTTTTTCTCCTCACGAAAGTCGTTCCCCTTGGAAAAGCGTTTGGGTGTGGACGGCCGACCCTAAGCAGGCTCCATGGCAGCTCCCAGCGTGGATCCTGCACCTCACGGCTTCTTCTCCCGGGATGGAGCCAGGAGGATGGTGCTTGGGGCTGCTCCAACACCCGGCTCCTCCACCGGCCTCCGTCTGGCTCCTGTGCCAGCTTCCCTCCAACTGCGGCATCCTATTCCTATGATAGCCTCCTTCCCCAGCCTGGGCATCCTGGCTCTTCCACCAGCCTCTGGCTGCTCTGCCACCTTCCCTACAGCTGTGCTACCCTGCCACCTCTGCTGGCTCCAGCCTTGGCCGTCACCTTGGCATGGCTTCGTTCCCACCACGCAAACACACTTGGTTTGGAAGTTGGCCACGCATCCCATGGGTTGATGTGGTGTTAAACCCTCACATCCAGGGGATTTGTTGCAGGTCAGGTTATAAAATGGAAAACACAGATACTGTGTGCAGGAATGGATGCAGTTTGACGACTTTGTCTTGCCAGGCTGCGTACAGTAAATGAAGTCGGCGTTTGCAGTGTTCCGTGTCAGGGAACCCCAGGCACACGCTGGATGGGTGGAACAACTGTTGGATGAGTTGCACTACTCCAAAGAGATAACAGCAGCAGCTCCTGAACACATTCTTGTGCCAGGAGGCCTTGTCCATCAGCAGGAGGAAGGAAAAGTGTCCCAGTCTTTAGGGATTGCTTGTCTCCTTCTTTGGGGAAGAGGCAGTAGGACTAATCCGTGTGGTAGGAAGTCTGTAAACCCAGGTAAGTGCCTATGCCCTGGGCTGTCAGACAGGAGACAAGTGGGTGAGGTCTCCCCTCAAGGTCTTGAGAAATGGTTTTAATCTGCAGAGAGAGGGGGAATGTTCAGATGGGTCTGCCTAAAGCCACTCCTGCTTTTCCTTTCTGATTAGATCCATGCAGAGTTATGGCTGACTCTGAAGTGTTTCAGTATGTGACACCTAGGCAAGATGCTCCAGAGGAGGGGGAGGCGAGGGCCGTGTTTAATGCTTGGCTTCTACGTGGGGCTGCTGTGTGCAGGTTTACCTCCAGTCACTCTGACAGGTCTAACAGATTGTGCTGCATTTCTCCAGCTGCAGGCAGCAGACCCTCCCTGCTGGAAGAGGGCGACAGGGAACCCTCAGGAAGCGTCACCCATCTCACTGCAATGTGCCTGATGACAAACAGCTGGAGCTGACAGTGATTGGAGTGGTGGAGTTGCACAGGAACAGGGCAGTAACACATGAAACCCTTGGTGATATCAGGATGGACATTCAGGGTTCTGCTGACCCAGAAGCATATCATCCATTCCAGCTCTGCCAGTAGGTTCAGTTTATAAATGAGGTTTGAACACTGCTGCAGGAGGGAGGGGAGCTGCCCACACACTTGCCCCAGCTCCTGCAGTCGTTGCAGTGTTTTGTAAACTGACTGGGCTCCATCCAGCCCAGCAAGGAAATCTTGCTTTAGGGCTAAGGGCTTGGCATTGTTGTTTCTATTTAAAGGTTCCTCTAGCTTGCCACTGCTTCAAGAAACCATTGCTTACTGGCAATTTCTGCCTAAATTTATTCTTAACTAGTTGAAACTTTTACATGTAAAGGATGTAAGTACCGGACATTTACCTGGGGATGGAAAAGCAGGTTCTTGCTCATCTGACAGAAGTAGAGTCAGCTGATGGATGCCTGAGTCAGCCTTTTAAATACTGCAGGCCTAAACACTCCAATAGGTTACTCATTTGGGTAAAGATTTGGGTATTTGAGTGGAGCAGTTGCTAGTAATTATCCAAGTCTGTCTGATACTTATTATCTTTAATTGGGAAAAAATAAGTTTTCCTTGCAGCAGCATACAAGCGTGTAGTATAAAAATCACACAGAGTTTTCTGTCACAGTTTCTACGTATTCCTTCAGAGCATCTGCAAGTGAACAAATCCACTGAGGCTTGCTGAGATTTTATCTGGCATTGGCCACTGAGTTCTGCACAGGGCTGATCAGAAACAGATGCAAGAGGTGATGGACAGCACAAACATCAGCTTTTTCAAAGTTTATTGGGTGGAAAAAGAGCAGGTGGCCACATCAGGAACACACAGGTTGTTCTTTACTGCAATAGTGTGTGATGTGAACAAGTATTCAAAAAGAGCTTGTGTGCTTTTAATAGTCATGGATACATTTCCATGTAATTCAAGGTATTAGGAGTCTAAAATTGGAATGAAGAATCACAGACTCATTTTCCCCACCATGCCTCATCTCCAAAGGGCGCCAGTTGACGTCAAATGCCTCCCAATAAAAAGGTGCTCAAAATTCTGGCAGGATGGGATGAAATTTTTGCCAAGCATACATATTTTATTAATATAACTTGCATAATGGTATGACTGCAAGCTTATGAGTCATTCACAAAATCTACAAAATAAAGTACAAAATCTCTTGTGTAACTGGATTTTCAGCCGGGGTAGTTTAAAAGAAGTCTTAGTATAAAAACTAGTTAAAACAATAGTTTTTAAAATTTCTTTCCTTCTCTTCCTGTGTTTTACAAAGAAACTCCTCTCAAGTTTTTGTTCTGTTGTCTTCCTCTGAAGCCCAAAACCATCCGGATTTACTTTTTTTTTTCTTCTTAATTTGATGCATTCAGTCCCACCCTGTTTTAACACACCCACAATAACAAAGACCAACAAGTACATTTCATTTCTCCTTTTACTGTTTTTGTTCACCATGTGTTCAGTAAATGGAAAGTGGTATTTTAAGTTATGGAAATTCTGTTTGTTGATAAGCATGGTTTGATGACATCCTTGCTCTAGAAAGCATTAATGCCAATCCTTACTTTTTAAAAGAAGGGTTTATTTCCATATCTGTGGATACTTCTATTTTTGTACATGTTATAAACATCTTTTATAAGTGGTATGTCCTCTGCTAGTTTAGTGGGGTCTGAAGATTTCCTGCTGGACTCCATCCCCACTGATGAGTGGAGATTTCCTCCCCTCAGAGAGAAGACATAAACTTTGACACCAACCAAGAGAAAATTAGAGTCTTTGGTGAGGTTTGATAATTTGTTATTTTGTAATTGAGGTGAACTTTTAATTAAAAAATCAAAATAATTTTGAAATTAACTTTGCATAATTACTGGAGCCAAATTTGTATGATATGTACGAAAATTTTTATATATCCATATTTTCCTTTGTTACATTGAAATGTAGCAAACCCCAAAGTTTAGTACAATGGATCACATACAACTGTGAGGGGGGAAAAAAAAAATTGTATCCTTCATCATCCCAGACTGTGTTCCACCCCCATGTGTTTGGTCCTCTTGTCTCCCCTCAGTTTCTGCTGGGGGAGCCAAATGGTGTTGTCAGTTCTGGGAGTCAGCAGAAATTCAAGGTAACTGATTTGAGACCACACTATAAATTAATATAAATTTCAGCAAACCACAGGCATTTTTTCTGGACTGGATACAGATGCAGATGAGGTTATGGCCCCAAAGTGAGTCTGAAAGGAAGAGCAGCAGGATGAGTGAGGCGTTGCCCCAGTGCATGTCAAACATTGCAGCTATGCAGGAGTGGCCGACCTGCAACTCACGTCTGTCTGCTGCTTTATCTACAAAGAACTTACCCAAGATGAGGGGCATTCTCTCAGATGTAAACTAAATTATGAAAGTAAGAAAAATATATGATCTAGGCCTCATTGAATTTTTATAAGCCTGATTTGTAAAGATTTTTACATGTGAGAATTACAATACCATTTGTCTTGGATTCTCAAACTGTAGGGTTAGAGTAGTCTGTAGGCAGAAATTGCAGATTGGTGAGCTCTGTGAGAGGTGAGACAGAAAAGCCTTGTGTATTTAGAATATACTTTGAACTCTTTATACACCAGGGTTTCAAAATCAATAGAAATCCATGCTAACAAAATAAAGCACATAGCTTTTAAATACAGCTTACAATGTCAACGTGTAGATTTTTGGAAAATGCTTTGATCTGTGTCAAATCATAAAGTCCATGCAAGAGATTAAAAATTCGGTATACTCCTTGGACATTTTCTCACTTAATCTCCATTTGCTACAGAAACAGTCATTGGCTTGAGACTGATAGCATTCCCTCCAGTGCCACAGTGCACTTATCCTTAACCTTCAAGGTGAAGAATGCTCCCCTCAGGGCAGTACCCTTCTTCAGGTGAAATTAATCCTGAAGTTCTTGGTATTAAGAGAGGCTCCCTGAAGGAAGGGTTGCGAAAAAGAGCTGCAGTTCTCTGAAATGCATCCAGTAAAAGAAATTAAAAATTGTCTGCTTTGGTTTGCAAAGATGCAGTGGGTGACTTTTGATCCCAGGGTGATGAAGGAAAGGTTTTACATGTCATCACATCCCTGCTTATGTTTTCGGTTGTATTTTCTTTTTCTCGCTATCTTACCCATGCACAGATAACTGCAATCAAGGTTGAAAAAGCCCATCCAGATTAAAATACAGTTTGTAACTAATCCAAAAGCAAAATTAAAGCCAATACTCAACTACTTTATATGTAGTGTGCATATACATTCATACATACATAAATGTCTTGCAGCTATTTGGTACAAGTGTATCGTGCAAAGCACTATATCACTAACCAATGTTCCCATGATTCACAGGTAGAATAAAAGACTAATGACTAAACACTGAAGAAAAATAACTCGAAACAGCACTGGTAGGTATAATAAATTTGCACTGAAGTTACACTACAAATTGTTAGTGTAAGGCAGAATTTTGACAGAAACGTTGGACATCATCTAGGGCTAGAAATGTGAGGAAAAAACCTCTTCCACCTGCCTCCACTCAGCTTTTGCAAGGATTATGCAGGGCATCAGCCTGTAGCTGGATATGACTTGTAGCTATCAGTGACAGAAGCAGTACGGAATGGCCATGACCCTGTAATACAAAAAAAAAAGATGGTCACTTTTCCAGCTGTTCCCTTGGGGGTTTTCAGGACTGTGCTTCTGAGAGAGAACTGGACACTGCTGGTTATTGTAACACACAAAATGCTCTTTTGCCAGGACTGTGAAATATCTCTTTTACTTCCTCCTAGGGTTTTAAAATTCTTCCCTGATCCTTCGTCGTTTGGAGAGTGATGCTGCCTTAGGGCAGGGGTGGAGTCACCATCTCTGGAGGGATTTAAAAGTCATATAAATGTGGCACTTGGGGACATGGTTTAGTGTTGGGCTTGGCCGTGCTGGGTTAACAGTTGGTCTCGATTATCTCAAGGGTCTTTTCCAACTTAAATTATCTTGTGATTCTGTGATTCTTCTCGTATTCTTTCAGCAGCTGCCTGTGAAACAAGATGTCAGTAATTACAACAGTACTTCCATAGGATTTCCTTCTGCACTTGTGACAGGGTATTAAAAAAAAAAAAACCTCTGGCAAACAAGAAATTCCTGTTGAGAGGGAGGGAAATTACAATGCTGGGCTTTGTCTGCTCAGTAATTGCAGATTTGCCGGATGGGGATTGGTGGCTGTGGAGCATTTAGCAGCCTCATTAGCATCTGGTTCATCCTGTGTTTAACTTGGTTAGCCAGTTCCTCATCTGGAAGTTACATTAACATGTTAAAAGCTGCATTAATATTAACAACCATGTATCTGCTTACAGCCTGCATCCCTGAATCCATTATATCCACTGCTCTGCCATTACTTCCCTCTTTCATCTATTTTCTCACTTGCATGGATTAAGTTCTTCTCCATCTTGGCATGATCGCTCCCTACAGACACAGTTTCACAGGTCTCTTCACAGCTTCATACCACACTCGGTGCCTCTTAAGAAGCAAAACTTCCAGTCAAAACAACACGAAGGAAGCCAAGGTTAGGACAGGCCGGCACAGGAATGTTGTATGGGGAATTGCAACGCTGCTTCGCTGTAAATTATTTCTTGTTTCAGAAATGCATGAAAACATGGAGCTGGGATTGCTTGGAAGGGAAACATGGGTAGCATGGAAAGTATTTTACAGCCCTGTGTTGCTCTGGAGGCAGCAGACATTTTTCATAGTTAAAAAAGCAAGCAAATTGAAGGGGCATTGAGCTGAACCATAGATAAGTAAGCACCAGGGCCACAGCACTCGGTGTAGCTTGGCTTTATGAAAGCCTCTGCAGTGCCTTGCCCAAGGACATCCCTGCTTGCAGCAGCTTCCCTTCCTACTCATGCTCCTCTGAAATCAGACATATGGCATTAATGGAGCCAGAGCGTGGATCGCTTCCACTCTGCACACACTGCTTTCCCTTGGGAGCAGCTCTCAGTTCCTTCTTTCTCTTTTAAGCTTCTGGGTTTGTGTTTGCCCTGAGATATGTGGTGGAGCAGCCCTGCACTCCTGCACTGCAGCAAAACCCGTTTCTGTGCATGTTTGGGAACAAGCATGAGCACAGGAGTGCAGAGAACTTGATTTGCAGTGGAACCACTGGGTAGAGCAACCCAGCACGATTTACATGCGGCTGGCGTGCAGATCATTATAAGCTGTGACAGAGGAGGGGGTTTTTTTTGCACATCACAAACCCACAAATCTGTCACTTCTACGCAGAGCCACATGCTGTTTCTCCGAGGCAGGCTGATGGGGCCAGACAGCCCTGCGAGCTGAGGTGATGCTCTGCTCCCTGTGGGCAGTGACCACCCCAACGCCACCTGCGGGTGTCCAGTGCCCTGCGCCGTGTTGTGCAGGTGACAGAAACTCCAGACAGAAACTGTCTGCAGACACACCATTGTCACAAACGTGGGCATTTGGGGGGGCAAATGTACGGTGGTTCTGGAGTAACTTAGGTTTTGTGTACAGCCCCAAACGTTGCAAAATCTGAAGTATTTCAAGTCACCACGGAGCAGCAGAGGAGTAACAGGAAGTCCTCTGCTTGAGGAAATGAGTTTGTTTTGTGTGGAGTGCCTTGTGATGGCACTGCCCAAGACAGAGGCACCGTGCCCAGGCTTGTGCTGCCAGAACCAGCCTGGCCACCCCTGCTCATAGTGTTGCTGTGCTCTGCCCTGGCACAAGCAGAGCACCCCTGCCCCGTGTCCAAATTCCCAGTCTACTTCTGAATGAGGGGCAGACAAGCTCCCTGGCAGGGGAGTGGGGCTGGACCCCTGGGATCTGTGTGGGGAGGTGGATGACACCCTCACCCCATGCCTGCTGTTCCCCTCACAGCTCTGCTGTGACTCACCCCAGTGAGCTACGTGACAGATCTGTCCTGCTCTGCTCTCCTGAGGCTCTAGGCCAGCAGCACAGCAGCTTTGGGGTGGAGTAATAAGCTAAATAATTAAAGTGCAATTATTAAATGTGGGAAAAATAATGGCCTTGAGTGAGAAAAGAAATACATCCTGCTGTTAAGACCATGAAAATAGATGGTATTTTTGCAAATAACACAGTATGAGCGCAAATGTCCACCTACTAGGGGGACCAGGAGTCAAAATCCTTGTCCACCACTCAGAATCTGCCATAACTGGAGGAAATGTGACCACTTGTTCTCGCCAGGGACCTGCTTAAGCCTCACTGCAAATACTGGCTTCCCATTGCCCTCAGTGAGTTTTAGATCAAGTCCAAAAAACATAATTTCTGCAACAGTAAAGTGTGGAAACAGTACTTTGCATGAGCTGGGTTAACATACCTGCACCTGTGAAAATCCCCTTTCCCCCTGTAGGGGAAAAACCGGGGAAAAAAATGGATAAATCATGACAGCAACAAGACGGTCTGTTGTCTTTCTAAAAAAAGACTCCGGAAATCTCTGCCAGCATTGTGTACTGTTGTCAGAAGATACCCGATCCTTTTAAGTCCCAAACCCGCTGCCAGTGGTTGCAAGCAGGCTGGTAACTTGTGAAGAACAAAGAGTTAAAGAGTTCGGTGCCAGCGTGCCTGTATCTGTGCAGCGATGCCGGCACAGACATTTCCTCCACATCCTCTGCCTCTGCTGCCCAACTGTGTGGGTTTTACAGCAAGAGTCGGGGGACTGGCTTCGCATTCCGAGGAGAGGACCCTCGGGGAACCAGGGCACCCCCTGGGGATGGGAAATACCAGGTACATCCCATAAAACAAAATGCGAACGGGAATTCCACGGGACTGTAGGGGGGCTTGGGGAAACGATGGCAGTGGTGTGAGGCGGGGAGCAGCCCTTTGCTCGGACAAT
The DNA here is from genome assembly GCF_965178545.1 of Coloeus monedula. Taxonomy (NCBI): domain Eukaryota; kingdom Metazoa; phylum Chordata; class Aves; order Passeriformes; family Corvidae; genus Coloeus; species Coloeus monedula. The sequence goes on from NC_138822.1 coordinate 57,732,214, forward strand.
GGCTTATCTCAGGGGACAGGCGCCCTCTTCCCAGGGTTGGACGGGGGCGGGTGCGTGGCTGCCGGGTGATTTTCCTCCCTCTGACCGCAATCCTGCCGTTCCCCTCTGCTCCTCGCTGTCTGCATTCCGCCGTGTTTACAGAGCAGCTCTTTATGAGATGCACAAGGCGTGACTCACCCGCAGCAGTGCCCGGACTCTGGCAGAGCTGGGTTGTTGAAGCTGAAACTTTCCTTTCCCTACCCTGACTCTGCAGATGAGCCGGGCTCCGCTGCACGGACCTGTTGACAAGACTGCGCTTGTACTCTTTGTTTTTTTTGTTTGTCTTGCCAGAAATCCTGTGCGGGAAGGTTCTCAAGAGTCGTTCTCGCTCGGATCTGAACTTCTGAGCAGAGAAACAACATGTTTGGGACAAGTTGGGCACTACTGTGCTTGTGCTGTTGTGGGTGTCTCCCGCCTGCGCTGCCTCCCCTCCTCTCCATCTCCTCACCATGTGGACCAGGGCTCTGTAAAATACCCAAAATCAGCTACACCACACACTCAGGAGGTATCAGATTTTATACCCTTATTTATCACAGCTGAAGACGTCTCTTAGACATTTCTACACTTTGCCATATATATATATATATATATATATATATAATTTTTTTTTTTTTTGGTGACTATTGGATGCTTAGAATTGTCCTGTTGGCAGTGCAGGTTCATTCAAAGTAAATCATACCTAGGTTAATATTTGCTGTACACAGGCTTTTGTCTCCTCAGCCCCAAGTCGTCCAGAAAGGGTCCATGGTGTCCCCTGGTTTCTACCATTCCTGGGAATCAGAACAGCATCAACGAAGCATCATTACTTTGGATAAATTATATTATTCAGCTTTTCCTTCTGATACTCTGATGATGTCTGTGAGTCTCAAGCATCTCCTTACCATACTGAGAAGTGATGAAAGATGTGGCAGAAAGACAGAATCTGAGGAATTTAAGCTCTCAGACATACACAGCCCTGTCAGCTGCTCAAAATGGCTCTGAACATCAGTGGCATGGTAGTGGTGAGTTCTCCTGTCCAGCGGTACATATTGTCCCAGCTTGTGTTTCCTCTTCTTCAGGGTGCCCCAGGAGGACAGCAGGCTTTGATTTCTGCTGCCTCTTCTCTGGGGAACTCCCTTTGCCCCGCTGGGGCCGTGACTCATTTCCTCCCTATGGCTCATCTCATCCTGTCTGCTGCCAGAGCTTACAGCTCCCTCTTCCCCTCTGCAGCAGCAAAACTTGTTACAAAAACAAGTGAAGCTATCACGTTTTTGGGAATCTTGTCCCCTATTCCTGCACCATGTAGAGAGCCTTGTCTGTGGGGCTCTGTATAGGGTGTGACATGGAAGAAAAAGTGGGGAAAAAAATCTGGTTATCTGCATGTAAAGCCGTTTTATATTCCTGTTGTGCAAATGTGGGGGGAGGCTCAGGCAATAATAACTCAAATAGCAAAGTAGCCCCAAGCTTCAGGTCTCAAATTTGTTAATAGAAATTAAAAGCCTGAGTAGTGAATGAAGGCAGAAATAACCATGCTGGCAGTGCCAGATCTTGCAGTGAGGGGCATCCTCAAAGTGAGCTGGCCAGGAAATTGGGGTGCACATTTCCCTGCCCTGTGGGTGGGACCCTTCCCTTGCATGTGCAGCAGAACTTCTGTCTTTATGTTGTTCAAGACAGGTGATCTTTCTTTGCCTAGGAAACGAATCCTTTCTGAGATTGAAAACACAAAAGTTTTAGTTGTTATCTAGCCTTGCCTAAATTTGTTTTCACCTGTCACTCAGATTCAGTTGGTATCATTACTTCTATAAATTTTGGAACAGGAAGCAAACAAAACTGAGTGGTAGGAATCTTAAAGTTCTGCAATCTCCTTTTACCATAACTTAACTCTGGTATTTGGCTTCCTACAACTACAGGGGAAAATAAGGTCTTTTTCGGATGGATTTTTTTAAAAATTCTTCATCTGCTTTTAAAACCCACTGGTGATGTGCCAGTGAGTGTTTTTGCTTCTGTGAAGAGTTTCTAGACCTTGCCACATCCAAAGAGATGGGCTGATAGATCCTGCAGCTAGAAATGAAGGATTGCCGTCATGTTGGGCCTGAGATAGGAGGCAGCAACGCTGTGAAAGGTGGAAAAATGGAAATCGTTCTGTGAAATCAGTGTCCAGGCTGTTCTCAGGTCGTGTGGAGAGAGACACATGGGGAAACTATCAGTCCTCTTACAGCTGAGAGAGAGAGAGCAAACTGCTGTGGGCTCTATCAGATGCATCCTATTTTTCCAGACTTCAGTTTTAACAGGTAAAAGGGAGCTCTGCAGCAGTGATGGTTCACTGCTATAAATAAAAACATTAGTGTTCCAGCCTCAGAACTGATTGCAATTAAAATTTGATGCACAAGGTATTCTGCCAGTGTACATGTGAGGACACAGCTGAAATGCCTGTAATAGACAGCCTGTTTAATTTTTAAATTTTTTTCAAAAATGCATTTGATACTAATTGCAAACTAGAGACAAACTGGCAGAAGAGGGATTATAGTCATGGGGCATAGTCTGTTGATTCATTCCTTATTTTCTCTTGAAGCACTTAAAATGTGTGCCACCTGGTGAGGTCATGGGATCTGCTTGTTATTTTAAAAATTTTTACTCGTCTTCCTTTTCCTTCTTCTTTTCCTTTTTCTCTTCCTCTTCCTTTTTCTTTATTTTCCTTCTTCTTCTCCTTTTCTTTCTTCTTTTTCCCTTTCTTTGTTTTTTGCCTTGTTTTTTTCTCTTTTCTTCCTTTTGGAGGCAGAACAAGCAGCTGAAAACTAATCCACGGCCAAGAGATTTCTACATGCAGCTCTGTGCTCACTCTTCACCCCTGACACGATGCTTTCAGTTCCTGACTGCAGTGAGCCAAAAAAAGGCTTTAGGCAGAGGTGCACTTTGGAGTGAGGGAACGTTGAGCCTGCCAAGCCGTGCTGGGGAGTGAGACAAAACTCTGGATGTGGCCCAAGGAGACCCTTGTTGTGCGTCAGCTCTTGTGGTGCCCAGGAGATGGAGATAGGGGGGATAGGCACAGCACTTCCTGAGCCAGCAGCTGGCCAGGGAACGGGGACAAGAGCCCTCCGACGACAGTGAAGTTGGACAAAGTGCTCAGTTCTTCCTCGATTCCTGTAATAGCTCGGGATGACTTCACTTTCCTGTTCCAAAGTTCGTGTGCAACACCTGGGAGCTGGAAGCCCTGGAGTGGGTGGCAGCTTTTGGAGGGGTCAGAGCATCTCCCAGACTGTGCACTCCACACAAGGCACTGCCACGGCTCCCAGGGTAGCTGTGGACTGGCAGCCAGGCCAGATTTAATCTTTTCCCCCTCAAGCAGCTCACTTTGTAGCCATGGCAACCCGCTGCCAGGCACAGGCAGGCCCCGGAGCTGGCGCTCTGCAGCAGCTCTGGTCCTGCTCGCCGTGTCTGGCCAGGCAAGGGCATTTCCAGGAGTCTCCTCATCAGCTTACAGTCAGCTGTTCTGGTCTCCCAGAAGACACCTGTGAGGCTGAGATCAGAATGAGATTTTGTGAGCACCCCTTCCTGTGTCACAACATCTCTTTGTGAGGTCCAGCATCCCCTCAAGGTCTGCAGCATCCCCTCAAGGGCCACAACATTCCTCTCGTGTCTAGCTCCCACATCCCCTCCAGGGGTGTGGAGCTGCAGACCTTGGGTGAGACTCATCACTAAATCTGAGCAGGGGGACAGGGCTCAGAAAGGGCTCAGTTCTCCTCAGAAAGGTTGTTTGGGTTTGCTGCTGTCACAGAGAGCCCTGTGCCACAGTGCACCTTCACTCTGTCTCAAAAATTCTCCATTGAGATGTGTATTCTGGAGTGGAGCAGGGATTTGAACCTGCTCCAGCAGCAGGCTCTAAGGAGTTAAAGGATGGAGTCACACAGCCTGGGACTTTGCTCATCGACTTCTTGCTGTTGTTTGCTGTTGCAGACATTTGTTATACCTTCCATTAGTCAGGTTGTCCTTTAAGACACCTTCCTATTACAGCAGCAGCCTCCCTTAGTGAACATCTCTTAATTAAGACTTCTTAATGAAAACCTTTAGGTTGCTCTTCTATATTCACACGGGCAGCCCAAACCCTTTCCTTTAATTGGCCTGATGAGTTCTTCTCCTGAGGGGAGAGAGGACCTAAGAGAAGAGCAAACGTACCACATTCTTTTCATCTCAGCAGCATGATTTTAGGGCTGTGAGGGGAACTAGGGACAGCTCCCTCCAGACATCACCCTGAGGTGATAAGGCGAAATCATGGGCACATCTTGCCCGTGGTGTGAGGCATGGCTCCACCCTTGCTGCTCAGCTTCTGCAGTCTGTCTCCTGCTACCAGAAGGCATTGCTGTAATCAGGAGCTGCAGCTCCAGAAGTCTGATATTGCTCCCTGGGGAGCCATTCTGGCTCTGCAGGAAGAGGCAGCACGGTGCCTGCGGAGCAACATGTTCCAAAAGCCAGGAAGAAGGTGGTGCTGGAGCCTCAGGTCTGCATTGCTCATATCTGCAGTGCTGATGTTTCTGTGTGCCCAAGCACCCAGCCCTGGGTTTCACACCAAGTGTTGTTTCTAATACAGTGATTTCCCTGGAAAAGGGCAAATCTCCAGATTCACACATTCGTTATGACAGGAGGGATGGGGAGATGGGACTGGCTGAAAAAAAAGACGACACTTGGAAAATAGAAAACAACCCATGGGACTTTGTTATACCAAAGAGGGGAGGCTGTTGGCAGATTGTCGGTGCCACCATATAGACACTTGTTTGAATCTTGTGAGGATTCTCAAATAAATCATAAGTCGTAGACTGGAGACTTGAGCACTGGCAAACATCACACAATCAGCCTGATTCTGACTTCACAGGTGTCTTCTGGAAGACCAGAACAGTGTAAGCAGCTGAGGAGGCTCCTGAGTCTTCCTTCTCCTCACCAGCCAGCAGCCCACAGTGAGCAGAACCAGGACCAGGGCTGCTGCACTGACCCAAAGCAGCCACTGCTGCTGCAGTGCAGAAGGGAGCAGGGTTTCCATGGTGCCACTGCTCCCCTCAATCTCCTGTAGGAACTGAGTCATCTCCTGATGCAGGTATTCCTCACGCTCCTGCATCCCTTTGGCTGTGGATGCATTGACCTGGTCATTCAGCTTCAGGCTGGGCAAGATGTCCAGCAGAGCCAGGATGAGAGTGGTTGATAGAGCCATGGCCTGGAGGAAGTGGAGGGAAAGGGCATTCAGCAGGTCTGGCTGGGAGGAAGCAGAGGGCTGGGGGCACCTGAAATGTCCCCAGAGCCTTTCTGGGCACCTGTGATCACTGAGAGCCTCGAGCTCCATCTCCCTGCAGCCCCAAGAGAGATACCATTCCCTGCCTTGAGGGTCCCAGCTCTCAGTCTGCATTAGAAACCCCCTGGGCATCTTCCCCAGCTCCCATCCAGCCCAGCATTACCCCTGCATATGCTCTCACTGGCTGTCAGAATCCAGCTGCAGTGGGGCTGTGGCTGGGGCTGCCTGGTGATGTCCCTGGAACAGATCCCAGTTTGCCACACCCTGCATGATATTGAAACCCTCAGAGCCAGATCTCCCAGCCCACAAGTCCCAGCCTTGGTCCCCACTGCCTGGCTCAGCATGTCCTGGGCACCCCCACCCTGGGCAAACCCAGCCACAGGAGCCCTCTGGGGCTCTCTGGACCAAGGGAGACCTTGACCAAACCCTCCAAAGCTGTAACTGAAAGGAACATGGGGACTGTATGTGGATGTTGCTGGCTTGGGTGGAGAGGTGCGATGTGTCCTGGGCCACATCATCTTACTGAGCCTCCCTTTCTCCAGGATAAACCCTTCCAGCTTCCTCAGCCACTCAAATGACTTCATCTCTAGACCCTTTCCAGCTCCTCTGACCTCCTCTGGACACACACTCCAGCACCTCAATGTCTTTCTTGTCATGAGGGGCCTAAAACTGAACACAGGATTCGAGGTGTGATCTCACCTGAGCTTTTCCCTCATCCACTGAGTAGGTCATCTTGTCACAGAAGATCAGGCTGGTCAAGGAAGACTTGGCCTGTGGTCACAGTTCTCCTCCACAGTTCTTCTGCTTGTCAGTGCATTGAAACTAAATCTGTGTCTAGTTTGCATGGAACAATTTGCATGATGAAACTGATCCTTCCATTTTGGTTCTTTTGTGGTCACACTGGAAGCATCAGTGTCAGCCTGGATTGCAGGCAACTCTTTTGGGTCATATGATAATGGTGTCTGTATTTGCACCTTTCTTGAAATCTACAGTTTCTGATCTTTAGTACATGCTACGGGCTTTTTTTCAAACTCTTTGGTTGCTTTGAGGACAAGGAAGGGCCAACATGTGTAAGGATTTTTGAGCTCTCGCCCAGTGTTTGCATATTCTCCTGGAAAGAGGAACAGCAGAAGGAGAACAAGCCAGCCAGCAGTGGGGAAGGTCAGATTCCAACATGATAACTGCTCTCCTGCACAGCTGGTTCACCCACTTTTCAGCTCCTTACAAGTGCAACCTGGCAGAGCAATACGTGGAGCAAGGGTGACACGCTGTGATGATCCACGAGAAGTACAGGGGCATTGCTGTGGTTGTCCCCTCCACATTCAGGATGGTTTAAAATCCACAGTAGATGGACTTCATTCACAGTGGCTCAGGCCCAGGTGAATGTCCACCTCCCAGTGTCTGTGACCACCCAGGACCAGCAGTTCCACAGGAACAAGCTCAGTCCCAAAAGCAAGTGAGAAGAAAATATGCTGGCCAAAGCACAAGCTCTGTTCATATTAGCAAAGCTGCCCATCCTCTTAAGGAAGAGAAAAATAGTTTTCAATTTAAAGAAAAAATTTCCCAAATAAAATCCAATAAAACAGGTTGCTCCATGATCCTGGGAGTCAGTCAAGTTTTGATTCTCAGATTTGTGCCTTCTGGTTCTTTTCTACTGGCTTCCAATAAGGTTGCAGCAGAAGGGCCTGCCTTGATAGATGTTAAGGGATGTGTATGATGAAGGTGTCATGGGATGAATCTAAAGAGCCTTCAGTCTGTTAGATACCAAAAAGCCTTTCTGAGCATCAAAAAAATGTTAGGAAAGAAACCAAGCGGAGCATCCTCTGGTGCCTAATAGATTGTGGACTCTGAAGGAAGTTTTTCCTTTCAAATAATACCAGGTATAACAACAGCTGGGAAAAGTTATTCCAAGTGTGGACCTACCTTCTGCCACTGGCTCTGTTTTCCTTCTTGTACAAATAAAAAAAAAATAAATAAAAAAAACCAGTTTCATAGGGTTCAAAGCTCTTTAGGAAATTAGGCTAAAGGTGCAAGATAGATTTTGCTTTAGGAAAATATCAGCCCAGGAAACAAGCACATATAGTAATGATGAGTATCCTGGGCAAGATTCAGCTGTTTTCCAGTATTGCTTTGGGTATTGGCTGTCTTTAAGAGGAAGCTTAAATTGGCATTTCACCATACATGAACTCCCCATGTCTTTGCTGTCGTGGAGCATGGCTGCTGTGACCAGAGGTCTTGGGGTTAGAGCTGGAATTCAGCAGCCTGAATTTCTGTGAGACCTCTGAGAGCACAGAGAGTGCCTGCCAACCCCAGAAGGGCCTTGATTCTTCTCAGCATTCCTGATGAAAAAAGCCCTCGAGCTGTTGCAGCTGGATGATGATAAAGTAGAGCTGCTCCCCTTTCAGAGCAACACAAGTCTGATCTCTGTCCTGGAGCTGCAGCTGAATGATACTGCCTGATTTCCAGCATTACAGACATACAGAGGTCTTACAGACAGAAAAAGGCCATCGATATGTGACATCTCCTTCCCTTGCATAAACTTATTTTTTCAGAGGTTTTGCTCAAATCAGGATGAGAAACCTGATACCAGTTCTCATCTTGCTGTCCTTGAAAAAAAAGGAGAATCTTGCCCACAAAATATGACATTCATAAAGCCTGTATAGATAATTGCTGTGTCTTCACTCTGTGTCTGCTTTGCATTATTAACCATTGCAGGTTTCATTGTGAAGCTTCATTGGTCACTTGCATCTTGCAGAGGCAACACAACCAGAAAGCAAATGAACTTCACCACTGGCTCTGCAAGTGATTTGCATTTTGGAGCTATTGGGATGGTGGTACAGAATAAATTTTATCCTGAAATCCTTTCCTTTGGGCTTCCCCCTGTCAATGGAACCTTTTTCTCTTTCAGCACCAAGTATTTCCCTGCAGATGTTATGCTGTATTTCCTTTCTAACTTCTCATACGCTCCTAATATAGTCTATCATATAGGACTACCCAGAGTGACTGATGCCAAACTGTAAAATTTTTCCTTCATCCTGCCCTGGACCTTTGCAAATGCTCCAGACTGTTGTTAGAAATAAACTCAAACTATTCACGTTTTCTTAATAGAAGACGTTACCCTGGAAGACTGAAGCTATTACCTCCCTGCTGGAAAATCGATCAATTTGCTAAGTAGGAGGAAGAATAACCTGTTCTACTCACCAGTCTATTTTAATCAGTGGGTACATTCATGGCTTGTTAGCAGAGCCTTGGCTGCCTCTGCATGCTGCCAGCCTGACACAGCAGCTTCTTCCCCAGCCCTTTCCCTAAATCTTCATGGGAGAGCTGTTATTGAGAGAGGCTGGCTTGTCCTCATGGTTATGTGATGAATTTCTCTGCTGCATGCAAGTCAAGGGATGTGGCTGTTTCACAGGGATGCCTACAGCCTTGGGTACAGCCAGGATGCTGTGAAAACAGCTTTTCAGTTAAAAGCAGGCCATTTTTTTCTTCCCTCCCACTATACTGGCAGACAGACCTCTGAAAATAAATCCGAGGAATTTCAGCAACTGGCACAGAGGATTGATAATGCTGGGGCAGCCCTACTTGTGGTCAGACTCTGAGGGCCAAGCTGCTCCTGGTGTCAGCAGTCACCATGCTACTGGATTTCAGTGGGCACTGGAGGGACTTGGAGAAGCCCAGTGTGCAGTGATGTGGGTTTTGGTCCTCACATCTTGTGTGTAGGCACATGAAGATTTGTATGTGGCACCTGGGAACATGGCTTGGCTGTGCTGCATTAACAATTGGAGTTGATGATTTTGGAGGTCTTTTCCTACCTGAACAATTCTATGATTCCCTGAGTCTGTGATTCTATGTATATACCCACAGCGTGAGCATCCCTGCTGGCTGTGGCTGCATCCAGCCCTGATAAAGGTATCACAAAGCTCAGTTTCCCCATGCGGAGATTATTTACTGAACCCCATTTTCACTAAGGCTAAGGTTGGTTTAAAAAGGTTTTCACCAGCTGAACATGGTGAAAATGTTTGCTCCTAAAGTCATGGAGGTATTTTAACATCCTGCTTCAGACCACTGAGATATACCTTCCAGCACTGCCTGTCATCTGCTGGTCTTCTGTTGATTCTCCTTTGGCTCCACTTTCATTTAAGGTTTATTCCCCTCTCGGCAGAAAATGCTTCTTCCCAGTAATCCTATCTCATAATCCCTTCCATGACTGTTTGATTTATACTGCCTCCAACCTCCCGTGATCTTCTGCAAAGCAGCAATCAGATCTCTGCAGGCTTGTCCAACCTCATTCTCTCTTCTGTCAAGCTGCAAACATCTCAAAAATACCGCTGTCCTTTTCTACTGTTCCCAGACATGGCTCAGACAGAGCTGCACACTCTGACAGAGGACGCCAAATTGCACTGGTGCCATGGAAATGATGCCCAGTGCTTCTTGCTGCATTGTAAACCTTGAGAAAAACTGGCTCTGTGAAACCTGTAACTCACAGCCCATTGCCTTTTGGAAGAGCAGGAGGACCCAACAGGAATTCCTGCTGCATTTCTGCTGATGTTTTCTCAATGTTGCCTCCAAGGCATGGTAATGAAAGACAGTTTTTGGTGTTTTATAGAAAAGTCTATACAAACAAGGTTAGGGAAGTCTCTCTTCCACATGAGAGGATGTACTCTCTGCATCTCTGTTGGTGAAAATAGGGCTGCAGCATTTTGCAGACCCTGACCAGAAGACACTGAATTGTTTTACAAACACTAATCTTCCTGATTTGTGCCTCAGCAGCATGGACAAGCCACTGGAGCTGTCTCTCTCTCCCAGGCTCTCCCAGGAGTGGGAAGAGCAGTGGCCGAGGGGCTGAACACCAGCATTTTGGCCACAGCCCTGGCCCTTTGTTCCCAGCCCAGGGAAGGGGCTACAGATCCAGCCCCCAGTGCTCCCCTAGGATCATCATTGTGCCCCCAAAAGCAGTGGAAGGATTTCTGCCTCATTTGAATAATGGGTTAATTAGTGCTCCTCTGTTTAAAATTGCTCCATTTCCAAGTCCATCAAAGTCTGTGAAAGCTTTGTCACGTGTTTTCTGGGGATTAGGAGGCGGCATAATTTATATAAAATAAGGAAAAATTATACAGGAAAAGGAAGAAATTATTCTAGAATAGAAGCCATTAGCACAAACAGTAAAAATTACTGCTTTTTTCTTTTTTAAATTCTATTTTAAGAATTCAAATATGTATTTTTGGGCCTCATTCTCTCTCCTAGCACCACACAGCACCATGGCAGGACCCAGCTCCTTAACAGGATGCACTGGGCTTTTTGTACACCGCCTTGGGTGACCTGGGAGCATTCCCCTCATGCAGGGCAGGTGAAAGCAATCAGGAACATCTGGTGGTGGGGGTGGTCAGCTCTTTGAGTTTGTTCTGCAGCATCTTCAGCAGAAAAGAGGAGGAGGAGCTCTGTTTGAAGGGACTCTGTAGGTGGTGCGGAGAGAACATCTACATCTTTCTTTTTTTCTTTTTTCTGAGAAATAAGTGGAGATAACTAATTCATTGGGAGAAACAGTACAGAGAGTTGAATTTGTTGCCATTCCTCACAGAGCAGGCTGTTAAAACACATGGTACTTTCTGCCAGGAACAGATGAAAACTTACTGTCTAAATGCATGAAAACATATTAAGAGTCCAGGCAGGGTTTCTTTGCATGAAAATAACTGCAGGTGAAGTCAATAAAATGTTCTGCTGTAGGAAAAAGCTCATGAGGTCATTGCCTAAATGAGGATTGGTTGGTTCAGTCTGAGCACGTGCTGAATTGAGCATTCACCTTGATCATCTCTGTGGGTTCAGAGCCTGTGAGCAGACTGGGAGCCTCACTGCCTCCACTGGTGGGGCAGGCTGTGCCAGGCAGGGAACAAACAGGAGAATCACAGAATGACAGAATCGTTTAGGTTGGAAAATTCCTCTAAGATCAGGCTGGAAAAGTCCTCCAAACTCACGGAGTCCAACCACTAGCCCAGCACTTCCAAGTCCACCAGTATCCATATCCCCGAGTGCCACATCTACATGTCTTTTAAATCCCTTCAAGGATGGTAACTCCACCCTGGAAGGCCTGTTCCTACACCTGACAACCCTTTGAGGTTGTCGTGGGTTCGGTTTGTAACCGGGCAGAAACACCAATTTAGTGTAGTGGTTTGGTCCAAAATACTCATTACTGTTTATCTGCTGTGAGATAAGAATCAGGAGAAACACAAAGCAGGCACCAAACTTGAAAGAATATAAAGAAGTTTATTAACAGACCTAAAAGAGGGAAGGAAAAAATTTTATACCACCTTCAGAACTCTCCTCCTCCCCCCACCTTCCTCCCTTCTCCCACTGACAATGTAAAAAGACAACCCTTGAGATGTTCAGTCTGTTTACCACTTCCATAATAACCTTGTTCAGTCCATTTAGAAAGAGAAGTCTCTTCTTGCTCGTGCTATGAAAACATTATCACAACGAGACAGCCGCCCACTTCCAAATATTGTTCAGTCCATTTAGGAAGAGGAGTCTCTCTGCCTGCGTGTGAGTCCCTTCCCCCAACTTGCAGCTTTTCCCGCAACTGCTTTCGAGGGTCCACTCTTGAAGTTTTTTGCGGTACAATTTTAAGGTTGAGCCATTCAGAAACAAAAACAGAGGCCCTTCTCCTTCCCTGGGAGCAAAGGGTCTTCATCATCTTCATCGTTAGGACTATCTCTGGGAGCATCTCTAGGAACTGAGGTTTTCTCCTTTCCCATTTGGAACAAAAGTCCTCATCTGGTTCATCTCTCCCTGTCCAAACTTCTCATGACATTACAGCTGCGTCAGCATCTGCCTATCTCAGCGCAGGTGCTTTTGCTTACGAGTTGAACACTCCACCCCCCATATCTTCATGGAATTACAACGGGATACTCTGATATATCATAGCTTCACAACAGAATTTCAGCTTTAAGCATCTCCTCTCTCTCTTCCCTCAGGTTTTCAGCTCTTCACAGCAATAAAAGGGTTAATCTCACCTCGGCCTTGCAGCTTTGCAGCTGGAATGTTGAATTTTTCTTATCGAAGTGGAGAGGGGGGAGAGCCAAGCCGCTCCGGCTGCCCAAGGCAAGGCAGTGGGGGGAGTTCCACGGCTGGAACAGGTCCATGGCTCCAGGATGGCCGTGGCCCGGCCCGGCCTGGCCCAAGCAGGGCCTGGCTGGGCCCGCTGGCCCCCACACGGGGCCTGCAGCCACCTGTGCCAGCGCCGGAAACGAGAGAGAGCTTGGGGGGGAGTTTGCCTATTCTTAAATGTGGATCACAGAGGTGGTCACAACTTTAAGTGGCTTAAAGAATTGTCTATATTCAAACTGGCCAGCTGATAGGTTCTATCAGTTCCCAGAGGAAGCTGTAAGCACCCCTTAGCAAGGACATCCCTTCTGGGACTATGCTTGCTAACCTATGACAGAGGTGAAGAAATTTTTCCTAATATCCAAAATAAACTCCACTGGTGGAACTTTAGGCTCTTTTTTCTCATGTCCTTGTTACTTCTGAGAAGATGGCATGCAAGGGAAAGATCTGAATAGCAAAGGGCTCATTGGAAGGCAGTGAGAACCCAACATTGATAAGCACAGATCATTGTTTGTTAAAGTCTAGCCACCGATGTCAGGAGAATTTCCATTAATGTGAGCATTCCTGACATTCCTACTGGCCCTTCCCTGTAAAAGTGATGCTTATGGCAGACTCTTGGTGTGGGGTTATCACAGCTTCACCAGGACTTGTGTGAGCTGCTCGTGAAGACAAGAGATGCTGGATACTAATTTACCTCTGGGGATCTCTTGGATCAAAGTCCAGCCCTTTGCACCAATGAGTGGGAGCATGGGCTGTCAGGTTGTCTGGTTTTAAGCCGAAACTTTAAAATGTGAATTTGTCTCATCTTGCCCATCAATGGCATTTCAATGGAACAGAACTTTGTGAAAGCACCCTGACACCAATTCTTATTTTAAAAATTGCTCTAGAGCAGCCAAGTAACAGGAACATCTGGGGTCAGCTGGCAATTACCTGTGTTCCCAGGTATTACCCTGCTTCAGCATCTGATCACCACCTTTGCTACTCCTTTTTTTTGGCCAAGGCTGCATACTGTTCTAGCTATCCAGGAAGTTTGTCATGAGAAGAGATGTCCCTCTGGCAAAAAGATAAGCATATCTGAGTGCATTTTAGGGGCTTTCCCCATAGTTCAGCTCATTTACAGGTGGCCATACAAACCTGTTTGTGTGGTTACAACTGCAGCTCTACTTACCATAGTTACACACGGACTGGTTACAGCACAAACAAACAGAAACAGGCAAACATCTTGGTCCTGTCCAGGGCATGGAAATGCCCTGGTTTTATATCTCCCTTCTTTCCTGGCTTTGTGGTGGCTGCCAAAATTGGTACCCTGCACTAAGCATCACCTGTAGGGCTTTGTGAGGTGGGACCCTGGGCTGGTGCCAGATGCAGAGCTGGGAGGATCAGTCTGTTCATCAGAACAAGGCAAGTGGGAGTGAATCAGCCATTCCATCCCCTTGACACGGGGTCAGGAACACAGGGATGATCTCAGGCACCAGCAACTTTCATTACCTTGAAAACCCTGACCTGCCAGTCTAAGTCATGATTCCTTGTTTGCAGAGATAATGTCAATGGCTGGAATAATCCATCGACTTGATCCAAATGGAAAAGTAAACACTTTATTTCCATCCAGAGCCCTGTTTTCTAGGCAGTAGTGCCTGTGACACACTGGAGGATGAGCTCACACTCATGAAATATTTCTGTTCCCACTCCTATTGTCCTTTGCAACAGAAGCTCTCACCTCTGTTTTCACTATAAAACCCTTGTAGGAGAGAGATCATCCGCAGTTCTGACTCAGATCGTTAAGGGTGTGTTGAGAAATAACTTTCATTTCCCAGAGGACTAATTTACGTCAGCAAGCAAGAAGATAATCAGAGTCATAAATCTTTGTCCGTGTCCATATCTCCCGATTGCTTTAAAAATATTGGGGCAGTACTTTCTATGCCTTAGCCAAATGCAGAAATTTGGCTTGGTCTTCCTAAGATCTGCAGGGTGTGGTAGTTAGGCTGGTTTATATCTGCCTCATTTCCAGCATGCTGGAATTAAGCATGGCCTGTAAGTTATGCGTGACTTTTTAACATTCATGAATCCCATGATTTTACTTTATTGATTAGTTCTCTACCATAATTGGCAACAATCCATGAGGAAATGGATGTTCTACATCAGGCAAATGGGAATTTTATTGATGTAGTATTGGGAAAGCAATAGGCATGCTTAGCAAGCTAAAATGTTCCTATGCTTGATGTTTGTTTGAGAGCAGTATTGGTGTCCTCCTGCCTGCATTTTACCTGGGGTCTTCGTGGGAGTTAGAAAACCTGCTCTATTTAATATTTATAGGAAAGCTACCTTATCCACCTAGCCCTCTATTAATATTAACAAAGGTAACCATGTATGTTCCTTTCCCTCTGTTAATATTAATGGCAATGAACACAGGTGTCAGTGCACGGATTCCGAAGTTTTTCCTTAAGACTAGCAGCCAATTTTCCTCTCTCCCACTCTCTCCATCTTCATTCCACACACTTCCTGAATAGGCACACATGGCCAGCTGCAACACAAGCCTCTTCTGCTGATCCCCATGCTGGAGGAACAGAAATTCCTTTCACTTTAGGGGAAACAAACCCACCGTGAATAATCTGGTTGATAAAAGCTGTGTACTGAACTACAGCCTTTGCCTTGTGTCAGTTATAAATCACAGAGGCACAGAATCATTCAAGTTGGAAAAGAGCTTCAAGGCCATCAAGCCCAGCCCCAACACTGCCAAGCCCACCACTAAACCATGTCCTCAAGTGCAACATCTGCACCTCTTTTAAATTCCCCCCAGGGATGGTGACTGCACCACTTCCCTGTGCCAACACCTAACAACCCTTGTGGTGCAGAAGTTTTTCCTAATATCCAATCAAAACCTCCTCTGGTGCCACTTGAGGCCATTTCCTCCTCCTCTTGCTCACCTACCTGTGAGAAGAGGCCAACTTCCCTCTTGCTACAACCTTTTTTCAGAGAGTGATGAGATCCCCACTGAGCCTCATTTTCTCCAGGCTAAAGAAGCTCATCTCCCTCGCCTACTCCTCACCAGACTTGTCCTCCAAACCCTTCCACAGCCCTGTTGCCCTTCTTTACTCATGCACAAGGTTTAAGACACATCAGCAGCCAAAAAATCAATATCCAGAGAGGAGACACAGCCATATCTCTGCCACCTTGTGTTCAGATGATGGGAGAGGAGAAACCAATCCCTTTATTCCAAGAGTAAAACAGCCTTTAATTAGATAAAATAGATTTCTTATTAAAATGGTTGCTTGTTGGACAGGGTGGCATCAACCCTTTTATTGCTCTTAAGAGTGAGGACAGACAGCCTTCCTGGTGGGCCACATAGCAGGGACCTTTAGATGGTTCCCCAAAGCTCCCAAAGAGCAATCATGATAACAAAGCATTGATGGTGACCTTTCATGGCTCCATTTGTACATCTGTGGAGATAAAGATTCATTCTCTACATGCACCTCCTAAATAATTTTAATGTGCAATTTGCACTCCTTGCATTCTGCTTTGGGAAGACACCTGATTGTGTTGATAAAAGTGATTAGGGCAAGAGAGTCAGTCCTCTGTCAGTTATTGGGTGCCTGTAATGAGATCAATTTTCTTGTTTTATTTCCTGCTCATCAATCAACCTTGTTCTTGTTGAGTGTAACTGAATTTGTGTCCAACAGCAAAATGAGGATGTTTAGATTTACTCTAATAAAATCTTGTACCAAAGTTATATTAAACTTCAGAGAAAAATGGGAACTGCTCTAAAACATCTTAATTTGAAGTCTGCATATAGCAAAAATGCTCCTTGTTCATGCATAACTTGCCTTTAACTCTTCATTTTTCTCCAAAGTGCACAGTAACAGAAATAGAAAAATGGAATTATCTCGGGCTTTTTTTTTTTTTTTTCCTGATGGGGGCGGGGGGGGGGGGGGCGGGAAGGAAGGGAAAGAGCTTCAAAATAGTTGATAAAACCCCTTAGTTGTGCTCTCA
Source organism: Coloeus monedula (assembly GCF_965178545.1). Lineage (NCBI taxonomy): Eukaryota > Metazoa > Chordata > Aves > Passeriformes > Corvidae > Coloeus > Coloeus monedula. Next base: position 57,748,595 of record NC_138822.1, read on the forward strand.
GGTCTTGGATGGACTCACACCTCATACAAAGTCCAAGTCTCTGTGGTTTGTGTTAAAATTAAAAAAGGATTATTAGGATGAGAAAAAGCCATTGCACAAAAATAATCCTAAAATTTAAGTACAGGGTGCATTTAGTACCTGTAGTGGCAGGGAGAGCTGGTGTAACACATCAGAGAGATAAAGCATTTCTTCAAAGATCATGGAAACCAAGAGCAGATTATAATAAAGTAAAATGGATAAAGAAAATATAGTCTCCAAGAAGTCCAGAAATTTTTGTACTCTTTAGCAAATAAAGTCTATAAAGCAGAATCCTCCCTACACCAAAAAAAAAAACCAAACAAAACCCCACCAAAGGAGCCCCCCCAAAAAAACAAAACAAAAAGCCAGAGAAGGGGGAGGAAAGGAAACAAAAGAAACCCTAAACCAGAACGTGTACAGTCCTGGGCCGAGGGGGTTTGTTGTGAAGCATCCTTGTGAAAGCATCATCAACCTTCTTGGGAGAGCAGCATTCACAGATGGCTTTTTTGGGAGCCAAATCAAACATAGCTTCCTGATATTTAACTTCTTTGACCATTAATGAATGGTTTATGAGAAAACCGTTCTTTATTACACATCCTGTGAGAGAGCATATGTCTTGATTTTTAAGTTTTTGGGAAGCCAGGGAATGCAGTGACCACCTGAATGATTTACTGACTGTTTTCTTGGACATGGGGAATTAAAACACTTCGGTTTTTTATGAATAACCCTTTTTTTCAATAGGACTTCCTGATATTACACAACCACAGCATCAGAGTGCACTCACCACACTTTTTCCAACATGTTTGATCTTCATAGTAACTTTGTGAGTATGCAGAACTGTTCATAAATATTTAATTCATATTATTCTGCAGGCACAAGTGCCGGGGAAGAGTCAGAAAGTGACTCATTGTTTCTTAATAAGAGATGAGGGACAAAGGAGATCTGGCGTCACAGTGGGAGAGGGTTCTTGGTGCTGATAAAATCATCCAAGGATTTAAAAAAACCCTGTAGGGTGAGAAAAAGTATCTCTTGTACCATCAACATGGGTATGTGTGAGAAAACAAGAACAACTGGTCTACTCTAAAATAACAAGAATAATTTTAGCAGTAAAATAATGGTCAAAAACAGTAGGAGTAATTTATTTAATCTTTCAAGAGCTTTAGGCATGATATCATGGATGGAAATAAGAAATAAAAAGTGTGATCACACACTAAAATAACTGATTTATCATTAAGCACTTTGTGCAAGATACAGCCATTCCTGTGACCTTCTGGTACAATTTAATTGACTTCTGTATATGTTCACATTTTTCTGAGATTTGTCTTCACTGATTTGGTGGCCTACAGCAAATGTATCGTAACTGGTTAATTTCAGGATGGCTCTGAGACAATACCAAGCATTAGCTTCACCTTTTGAGTTTAGCTGGTGAAATGACAGCAGATGCACTAACAGCTACAAAGCTCCTGCAGGAAAAAATGGTGAAAAGACATTTTCCTTAAGTGAACTCCACATGAGGTTTCCCATCCCATCCCCTGGCTGAGGATGTTACAGCCCCCATTCACTTGAGCCACACACAGAGATTGCTGGGCTGTCTGTGAAGCTGCTTGGGAAACTTATTTACTATTCATTTTAAAGTCAGTAAGGACCCTTTTTAAAAACAAACAAACAAAACCAGCCAAGCAACCAAAAAAAAACCAACAGAAAGACCAAACACATCTGCAAATGGCAGCTGGTCAGGGGGTGCTGCAGGACATCAGCCACCAACACAGAGACAGCAAGCTCTGCCTCTTTAATGCTGCCTCTTGTGAATTCTTTAATGTTCTTGAAGATGATTTCAGGATGATTTTAGCTATCTTTTTTCCCCCAGAGTTTGTGAAAGTTTCCACTCCATAACCAGATAGAGATTTTATTGAAAAATGACTATGCAAAGGGTATCTGAAAAATGACTAATCATCACTGCGTCAGTCTCCTTGACTTATCCTCATTACCTGACACTTACTCTCTCTGCATGTGAAGGTTTTCCTCTACTTTGCATACTCTGGTATTAAATTCTGCCTTCAAGCAGAAGTTTGAGCAACAGCCCAGGAGATAAATGGTCTGGTGTACCTTGCTAGAGTAACCATGTATTTCTATTTTTGGCTGTGCTACATTTTGAGTTGCAGCAGCACCACCCCAAAAGTGATGTCTGACGTGTGACAGTTATTGTTATGAATTGCTTTTGCAGATCTTTCAAGCCTGCAGGATGCTATCAATCCTCAGGGAAAGCACTGTAGGGTAAATTCTACATTGGTTCCCGTTTTAATTTTAAATTAACAGTGTCTTCATTGTGCACAGCTGCACAGTAAACAAGCATCCACAGTTTAATGAAAAATACCCTGTTTTTTCTGGTTTCTGTTGGACCTGCTATCATTTTTCCTGCACCAAGAGGTCAGTGCTGGAGAGTTGAACCCATCTCCTGGGGATCTGCCAAGAGCTGCTCAGAGTGAGGTGAGGGTTGAACATGGGGCTGCTCCCACCTTCATGTGGAAGGAGCAGGCATTTTCTTTTACAGCCCCACTGAGGCACTAAGAGGGTTATCAGTCATCCAAGAAAAGTGTGAGTGCCTTCAGAAACAGATTCTTCCCTATTATCCTCTGCAAAACAGAACGAAAATTGTGGTGCTACAGCTTATGCATGTAACTAGTGTTTCATGACCCCGCCATTAACACAAATAGTGCTCTATAATGCTGCTATAACATCTCAGGTGCTGCATAAAGAGAAGTGCAAATCCTTCAAAGTGGATTAATCCTTTGTGTTCAAATCAATCCTTCATTTTTTCTATATCTGCTAAAATCCTGGTTCAGTTTTATGCTGTACTATCACCAAGACTCACTGGGTACTGCTACATGACTTTGCTTTGGGCTGCTATGTAACCTTGAAATGGGCACAAAAATTGGAAGAAAGTTGTCTTTTTGGGTGCGTTGAAAATACAAACTTCAGGAGGCAGAGAGGCCTGAGTAGCAGCAGCAGCAACAACAACAACCACAACAACAACAACCACAACATTATTTCCTAAGCTGTTTTACCAGCCAAGAGGGTGGCACCTTTGAGGGCAGATCAGTAAAACCTGAGAGGCTGTGCCAGCACAATGGATGAGTGCTGACAGCAGGGCCAGGCAGGCAGACACTTTGCAGCCTGTACGTAAAACTCCTCTTTGGCTCAAAAAAGCTCAAACTCCAAGGAGGGAGCAGGTTTTGAGTGGTGGCTTTGGTCCTTCATGGCCTGGAGCTGGCAAGGGAAAGCAGTCCCAAAAGGATCCTGGTGACACCCCTGCCCGCCCTGCTGCCTGTGGCCTTGCTGCTGTCCAAGAGATGGAAATTGCCTTTATTGCCCCTGGATAAAGAGTACTGTCTGTTTCTCTATCTCACAGCCATTCAGGCTTCCAAACTTCTGCAAAATGAAGCAGTAAAGCAAGATATAAAGTCAAGATACTGCTGTTTTATTCCCGGAGCAATGCCAAAGGAGATAAAAAAGGCATCATAAATACTGCCAGCAAATGAGAAGGCTGTTGTGCTCAATGCCAGTTTTATGATGCCAAGGTGAAGATGATTTAAGTCACTCCTATAACTTACATGGGCATGACACAGACTTTTGACATTCATTATTTTTTCACTCTACCAAGAGTTACAATCCCGAAAGTGTGGATCCACTTTCTTTTCCTATCTTTTCTTGGAAAGAACCGTAATATGTAAGAGTTCTCAAAAACTGCAGAAGAAAATCTGGGCTTACTTCACCCATAAAATTTGCTAAGTCTTCTGAGCCGAGTTTTGTAGCTAAACACTAGCACTGCCTAATATATAAACAATATTCCCCAAAATGCACAAGAAAAAGCATTTTCCCCGTTTGAAATATTTACTCTGCAGGAGAGGTGTTTACTTGGTGTGAAAAAGATGAAGGTTTGAGTTTTGTGAGCTCAGAATGAACTTCCCACTACCTGCTGTGGGGGCAGAAGAGGGTCCTGGCCCAGCTGGAGCACCCAGCTGCTACTTCCTTCCACAAGAAAATAGTAGAAAGAGACAACTGAAGAGGATAGAAGCTTTTTATTATATAAACAATATAATAAATATAATAAATCTGGAAATGCACAATATTTCACTTACCTTGGGAGCTTTGAAGACTAAGATTTGCAACAGGAGATTATCACTTGTCATGAGGCAGTGTGATTACCAGCAAATTGCATGTGGATAACCCATGCTCTAAAACAATCTAAGTTTCATTTTATTTATATATATATATATATATATATATATAGAGGCACTTAGCATGCTGCACAGCACTACTGGTGTTCTTTCAATGAAGGCAAATACAACATTAATAAGTGATAAAGACATAGATTTCTATCCTGGTGGACAGAACTTGCAAGATGGACAGCCTGTGGGGCGGGCTTTGGAAAATCAGTTTAATTTTCCCTGCTTCTTTATCTTTGAATGATGGATTAAGAAATAAAATTCTTTTGTAAAATGCCTTGGAGTATTGATTACTCCTCCTCCCTGCTGTAAAATGCACCAGCAAAAGATGGTGTGCTGTTTTCTATGGTCCTTTTTTTTTTCTTTCCTTTGCCTGGGACAATCATAATAATTTTGATTCCGAATAACGCTGCCCATTTTAAAGGGTATTCAAAAGCTTCTTTCTCTCATTCTCTACAAAACCATCATTTTAAAATGCCTCTCCCCTTACAACAGGCGATCAGAGTGCTTTGCACACGAAGGATACTATTGACATATTCAGTGGGGTATTTTTAGCATGGTGGGAAAAATAAAATCTTGGGAAAGGTCAGCTCTTTCAGTGCGCTAATTAGATTTCTGCGGAAGGAGATTATATCACGATGGTGACACGCAGGCTCACAGAGACATCACGCAGCAGCCTGCAGCAAGCAGCTTGGGTGAGAGGGGCTGGTGTGAGAGCAGCTGGCAGGGGTAGACCTGACAGATCGCCCCTGAGTCATGCAGCACCAGATTTCCTTCCCTGATGGTTCCATTTCGGCAGGGCAAGCAGGGGGACATCACAAAGAGAGGCTTCCCGTTAGCTAATGGCAGCTCTGTGCATCCTCTCTGGGAGCAGAATGTGCTGAGGGAGGGATGGGTGCAAGGTGGTGCCGTCAGTGAAGCTGTGCTGTCCAAGTACGCTGCCAACACAGCCTGGGATAAAAGCCCTGAGGATTCAGCATGGAGAAAAGCAAGAGATTTTCTTCAATGCGAGTGATGACGCACTGGCACAGGTTTTCAGAGGAGCTGTGCACACCCCATCTCTGGAAATGCTGAAGGTCAGGTTGGACAGGGCTTTGACCAGCCTGGTCTAGTGAAAGATGTCCCTGCCAGTAGCAGGCAGAGTGCAAGGTTGGATGGTCTTTAAGGCCCCTTCCAACCCAAACCATTCTATGATTCCCTGATTTTATGTTTCTGTGACTCTATGATTCTATGACTTCAGGCTTCAATGCCTCTTCAATTCTATGATTATATGATTTTGGAGGGGACATTCAAACTTAAGGTCACATTTTAACCAAAATGATGCCAGCATGATCACAGGCAGAGATGGGACTCGACACATCTACATTATTTTGTCTCCTGCCCTCAGTAAATCTTGAAGAGGACTCTGAAGGAAATCCTAGAAATTAGGTTGTAAATGTGCCTAAACAAAAATCAAAGCTGGGTTTGTGCTCAGCACCCAAAACACCACATTCCTGCCGTAGGGATGGCACTAGCCAGGCCGTGTCTGTGCTCCTGTGCCCATCTGCTCACTGTGGCACAGGGAGGAGGGTGTGTCAGTGGCCTGGGCCATCGGGGTCCCCTCAGGTGTGAGCTGTCTCAGACCTCTGAATGTCTGCCCCTTGGCAAGGAGCTGTGGCAGTGAGCACTGTGAGCAGCTGTACAAGCGGTAATATCCCCCTCCTGCACCACTTTGGCTGCGTCAACAGGGCATGGGAGAAGCCTACAAAAGCTCCTTGCCCATCCAAAAGCAGTCTGTCATTTAGGTTATATGTAAGCTTTGTGTTTATCCTAACGAATGGTGTGTCTTTCTTGCAAATTAAATCACCTCTGAACACTTGCAGGAGATAAAAATGTTTGTTGCTTGGTTGTTTTTTGTTTTGTTTTTGCTTTTGTTTTCATTTTTGGTTTTGGTTTTTTGTTTTTTTTCCCCCAAAGTTGGATATATTGCTGCTGTTTAGTGGGCATCTGTTGACTTTTGCTGAGTATCAGCAAAGTGCTCAGTAGATCCTGGGATTTCAAAGCTCTGCACAGTGGTGATTGTTGCTTGTCAGTAAACAGCCACCTTCTCCTCCCTTCAAGGGGCAAAACCGACTTGCTCCAGTGGAAAAATTAAGAGCTAACTGAGCTCTTACTAATATTTGAAATAACTAAGCTATTTTGAAAACTGACTTCCAGTGGCTATGAAGAATGAAAACAGCTCTGTGTTTTCTGTCGTAACACACTGTCTGGATAAGACAAGGCACGGAATGTCTGCATCCTGAGATGATTTGTGTTCTGCAGGACAGTGAGAGGAGCAGCTGGGCAGCAAAGCCAGCATCTCTGCAGTCACCCACAGCCTGACAGGTCCTGCCAGGCTTTGGTTCCCTCTCTTTAACTCCTGCCAGGACTTAAAGAATGTGATGAGTTTGTCTCAGAGCACTGTCAGAGGAGAACATTCCCACAAGATGAGCTACCACAACAGGCACAGATGGCAAGCAGGAAGGCATTAATATCAGGCCTACACAGAGGTGAAAGGCTTGGAATTAGCATACCAGACACGGTTCCACTGAGCAGCCTGTGGGAAAAGCACGGAAGGAAGAAGAGGAAGGTGCCAGGCCTGGTGAGGCAAATCTGGGTAACTCATCCAGACAAAAATTCTCACCATGGCAAACTATGGGAAAAGAAGCAACTGCTTGCACACATTCCAACCCAAGCTGTGGGAGCAGATCATATGCCTCATGGACACCTTAGACTTGGTCTGTATAAAACTGGTACCTCCAGAAGAACACTCAGGGATCCCCTCCACCGAGCAGACCAGAGGAAGAGGGGCCAGCAGGACACCACAGGAACCTGTGTGGTGGTGACTATCTTTCTACTTAATCTGTCTAATCTGTCTTTCTCTCTCTTTCTCTCTCCCCCCCCCCCCCCAATTTGCATTTACTGTTAAATAAAATCCATACTATTGGCTTCAGCAAGTGGTCTTGTTTGCATCTTAATTCTGGCAGAGGCAACTTTTAATTATCAGACCCTTACACTGTTTCATAAGTGGGATCCTAAGAGCATAACAGCACCCCTGTCATGTATTGACTCTTCCCCAACCTCCACACACCTTGCCACCCCTGCACCCACCAGTGACTATTGCCTCATCCATCCTCTGGTCCTGCTGTGGCCACTGGTGCCAGCACAGCTCCCTCCATCGTTCCCAGCCAGGGGTGAGCAGAGACTTATTTTTCTGAACATGTTCACTGATCTCCTGCAGAGCCCTGTGGTAGTTTAGCAAAACCTTCGTGGCTGGAGACAATTTTGGTTGGTTACCAGTTGATGGCACCAGGGCTGTTCACCCTCCCAGTCGAGTGACTGTCACTTCCCCACAAGTGTGAACCTGTCTTCACGCTTCCACAAGCAGACAGGGCAAGTTGCCTGCGTTGTGTCTGTTCAGTGGGGGATCCATCCTCCAGGGTGGAACTGTCACCGTCTTTCAAGGCTCAGATTTTAATAAAAAAAATCTTCACAAAGCATTTTAACTCTGAGCTGAATGACTGCTTTGAATAGAGCAATTAAGAAGATGAAAGGGGGGAGGGCAGCCCTGTGTATCGTGTTGTCATATGCTTCAGGAGAGTTCCTGGGGTGGGTGTGGTGAATCCACGAGCAAAAAGTATGTCCAAGAAGATCAACAGAGTTAAACCTGGGTGCTGCAGTCCTGGACCCAGCAAAGGGAGGTTATGGCTGAGGATCCCGGAGGAATTTGCTGGAACTTCATTTGGGAAGATTAGATTAGGATCATTAATTGCCTATGAAATCCTTGAACACATTGTATTTAAATTCAGATTAATTGCTCCGATCTGCAGCTAATTTCAGAGCTGCTGTCAGTGTGTTCTCACCGACACAGACATGAAGGAGGTTTCTGAATAAAATGTCTATGGCTGAGCTTTTGCCCCACAAATGAGTGAGCAATGCTCCCAGCATCACGTCATTGGCCTCTGCCCCCTTTCTGCAGTCTTTTTGGGTTGGATGTGCAGAGGAATAGCAGCTAGCATTTCTGAGAATGCTTCATGGCAGAGATAATTACATGGTGAAATGCAAACTAACAAGCTGCATCTACTTAGTATTAAGGATTAATGATCTCAGCTTTAGTCTTTGCTTCCCTGCAGGGTGGCACATCTCATGAAAATCATGCTTCAATAAATACAAAAAGTGTGATGTGCAGCGTATGCAGAGTGTATGTATAGAAATAAGACTCTAACTCTTCTCACCCATCATCTGAGGCTGGACCTAATGTTCTTCACCTTCACTCGCCCGAGGCAAACCAAGGATGCAGATTATAGAATCATGGAATCACAGCATGGTTTGGGTGGGAAGGGACCTTAAAGACCATCCAGTACCACCCCCTGCCATGGGCAAGGAGCACCTTCCACTAGACCAGGTTGGTCAAAGCTTCATCCAGCCTGGTCTTGAACACTTCCAGGGGTGGGGCAGCCACAGCTTCTCTGGGAAACCTGTTCCAGTGCCTCATCACTCCCACAGTCAAGATTTTTCCCGATATCTAATCTAACCCTCCCCCCTGTCAGTTCAAAGCCATTCTTCCTTGTCCTTTCACTTCATCCCTTGTCCAAAGTCACCCTCCAGCTCTCTTGGAGCTCCTTTAGGCACTGGAAGGTGCTCTAAGGTCTCCTCAGAGCCTTCTCTTCTCCAGGTTAAACAACCTCAGCTCTCTCAGCCACCACCAGACTTGCCATCCCCTGTGACACAAACCCTGCTCTGCTCTCCCCTCTCCAGGATTATTTATCCCCATTTTCAAGCTGCCTTCACCAGCTCTTTCTCACTGTTCTTTGTACATACTTCATATGGTGACATGATGGGCACTGTGGGCCACACCACACACCTGATGCTTTCCTCTTGAGTCCTCTCCACATTTTATAGCCAAGACGTGGTGCTTCACCCACCCTTGGCTGTGACCAGCTGCCTCTGGAGCTTCTCTCTGAACCAGAAAATACTGGATAGCCTGTCTGCTTGCTCTTTTGATCTCATTGGCATACATTTCCCAGCTGCCTGCTGCTGGTGCGCTCTTCTGGAGCACTCTGGAACTTGCTTGATAGGTGGCAGGAGGCAACAAGCTTGAATGGCAGACAGAGCCTGGCACTTGACTGGCCAGCCTGCTTCAGTCTAGCTCAGTTTGTCTTCACATCCTCGTTCTCAGTCTTCTCCAAAGCTACACAACAGGGGTAATGTTACAGGAGGGAAAATGTGGTTTAATAGAGCACGTGCAACACAGGTTATGAAAGCAGCTGCCATGTCCATGGAGTTTCTGGTGTACCCAGCTCTCTCATGTTGCTTCTGGTAGGCAATGTGTGTGTAGAGGCTGCTTCGGGTTATCACCTCCCACAGCCAGAGGAGAGAGATCCCATCCCTCACTCAGTTTGAAGAGATTTGACACTTCAAAGTGACCCTCCATCTCTGTTTGGGGTGGCTTGTGTTGGACACTCACCAGAGACAGCAAATCCATCAGCGCTCCCACACACCTGTGTGCTGGAAAAAACCCTTCAGAATGTGAGCTAGAACCAGAAATGAAACCAAACCCTTCAGGTAGGGTTTTTCCGGCTAGCTTTTTTTTTGGGAAGCTACTTGAAAACACTGTTCTTTCTTGTCTCTCCTTAGTAGCCACTGCATGGTGTGTTTATTTCCATGAGTGTGGATCTCAAGTGCCCCCATGGAAGGTTGTACATGCATCCAACTGGCAGATCTTCCCTCCACCAGCTCTGTGGAAAATGGTACCTGTTCTCAGACGTACTGACACATCCAGCTTAATCATCTGAGACCAGTTTTAGCAGTAAAGAACCCCACGTGGGATAAAGGAAAATTACGTTTCTGTATGCGGAGAGAGAGGGGTTGCCTGGGTCATATAGGCATGAAACACCAGATCTGCCTGAGATGCCAGATTTTGGATTCCCTAAATGAGTACCTAAAGCACAAATGGATCCCTCCTCTCCTGGAGCACAAACCATCCTGTCAGGCTGGCTCCCCAGCTAGGATATCTGTATTCCGGAAATACACTGAAGGTTCCTTATTATGTCGTTTCTGTGGCTGGTTGTGTGAGTAAATCTTGTAGTCGGGCGAAGCGTGAATAGTTTGGCACATATAATTTACTCAATGTATTCAGATGTGGTGCCCTGAATACTAAACACCATTCTCCCATTAGTGAAAAAGAACTATTTTAAATGTTGGGTTTTTTTTCCTCCTTCTTGGCAGTCAGTAGGGGTTATATGTAAATCCTGCACTTGTGTGTATGCTTCAAATAAATAGCTCTGGGCTGGTTTTGTTGGGGTTTTTTTTCAGAAAAAGAAATTATCCAGACTTGCAGTGAGACAACTGTCCTGTCGAGTCAGACTCCAAGGGGAAATATGGGAGGAAGAAAAAAGGCAGGTCTGGACTGAAATGGAAGGGTAGTCTCTCAAACAAGGCTTGAGGAAGCATGCCCTGTCCTCCCAGTCCTTGGAGGCAGGACATTCAAGCTTTTCCCAGCCCCTCGAAGGCAGTGCCCAATCTCTATCACCCATGCCTAACACTGTTAGCCATCATCAGTGACTTCAGAAAGGTTCTGCTCCCATGGCCGCATATTGCAACACTTCTGCTCCCTGTCCCTGGGGAACAGCTGGAAACATGTCTGGGCATCCACACTGAGAAATGGAGGGTGTTTAGTATACATAAAGCTTCCCTTCTATTTTCTTTTTTATTTATTATTTATTAGTTTATTTATTTTTTTTTCCCTGCCTTTTCTTCTTTTTTTAGTTAGAGAGCACTGTAACAGTGAGCAGCAATTATGGCGCAGCCTGTCAGCTGTAGTGCTGGCAGGTGGGTATCTGCAGGTTGTGTCTTGGGTTTGCTGATAGGGACCTTACACAAATAGTATCTCCTGCCTTCATCAGTCCCTCTGAACCAGCCTGTCAGCTCAGGAGACAGGGAACAAGGCTCAAGCTTGATTGCAAGCCTCCAGCTTCCTGCTGGGGAGCTGAGAGGACAGGAATCAAATCCTGGGGCTGGTTTCTAATTGGTAAGACAAGGAGACGTTTTAAATGAGATAGCTGCAATTAGGATGAGAGGCACTACAGAGATCAAGAGAAATGCTTCTTCATAAGAACAAGCTGTTGCTTCTCTCGAGGGGAGCAGGCAAGGGAAAGGTAGCCTGCCTGAAATGGGTTAGCTGCAGCAATTAGGCAGAAAACTCAGTATACTGAAAGAAATCTCTTCCTTCAAGCTTGCAACTGATTTCAAAGAAATCAGGGCTCACTGAAAAAATAAATTAATAGTATTAATCTGACAGCTTGCTTAGCTTGGTTGTTTTTCTGTTCCCTTCATGTTGGGAACATTATTTTTAACTACTTCTGTAATTTTCAAGCATGCATGGAGTAGCACAGGGCTGCTGCAATGTTTGAGAAGAATGAGGCAATATTTATGAATCCAGCAGGGGAAGATAATGGTCTGCCAGGCCACTGGTCACCATGGGGCAGTGGAGATGCTGGCAGTGTCCCCCATGTCCTGTGGATGGTGACCACCACTGGCTGATTCCTTCACTCACACTTTTCCTCTCAAAAGTCATCAACCAATTTGGAAGCCAGAAGGGATGAAAAGTGCTGTATGCCCCTAGAAACAGGGTTAGGAGGACAACTGCAAACTATTTAGCAGTGACAGATGACAACTGAGATCAGAGCTAACACCAAAATGCCTGGTAAACACGCCTCCCGAAAGCAGTGACAGAAGGTGCCCTCCACTACCACGATGCTCTTACCACAAATCTCACTTCACCTTCTTTATTTTCTTCAGTGGAAATTTTAGTCTTCCATATTTAACACAACCTGCAGGTTTCTGATATGTGTAATTTTCTGGTGGCACTTCAGTTGTGACACACTTTAGATGTGACCTGTTCATCCACAGGAAGCTGGAGATGAAATTTCAAGTATTTGAAGAACTCTGCTTGAGCATATGCTGAACGCAGAGCAGCTGACTTTTCCCTAAAAGTTACTTACAAGCAGCACTAATTATCTTATTTTTCTGAAATTCTACGAGTGGCGTCAGTGCTTAAAAAAAACACCAAGACAGTCTTGAGGATAAGGTTTTGCTGGAAATGTTGAGCAGAGCTCAGAGCTGTAGATGATAAGGTCACGGCAAAAGGGAGCACGGAAGCCGAATTTCTTCCGACAGCCCTCCCGGTGCACTAATGCTGAGTATCAGAGAGAAGCAGAGGTTTCTATACCTAATAATAAATTGAAACAAGAGCATCTTGCAATGTGCTTAGTAGCATAGAGCAGCAGCAGCTGTGACACTTCCCTTGGTCTCCCCAAGGCTCCAAGTGGGAGGATTCAGGCCACTGCCTTTTGTATATTGTTTAAATTGAAGCACTCAAAACAAGCAGCCAACAAATGTTTTGACATGAAAAACTTGCCTTTAGGGCTTCTGCTTTTTCTCATGCATTTTTTTCTTTTTTTTTTTTCCATCCTTCCTACTTGTGCCTTGTTCTTCAGCCCCCTTATTAGTACAGCAGACAAGGAGCCAGAGAGCAGTCTTGATTCTCATCTATTTCAGATCAAAGGGAAGAGAAAAACAGGGCAGGACCAGCATTGCCCTGGCAGAGCACAAGGGGTCCTTAAAGAAAAAAAGGAAAAGGCCAGGATCAAGCACTTCTTTATGTCACAGGAGTGCAGCAGACAAAAATGGGTTCACAATGACCCAACTGCCTCGGGCAAAGACCTTTGTCCCCATGCTGCCCTGGCCCTTTGCTGCATCTAGCAGCTGACCTGGGGGCTTCGTGAGGTTACCACTGGCAGGTGAGGGGCCACAAAACCCCAAAAACCTACTGGCGTCCTTGCTGCTGCATTCCCAGGGTCTCTGTGCTCTCCTCAGGGCAAGAACCCACACAAGTAGGCAGCCCCTGGGGCCACACAAGGAAAAACGAGGCAGGGTTGCTGTCAAAGTGACACAGGGATGGATTTTCCTGGTTTTAGATAAAAATTTGGTTTAAGAGAAATACACATTTGAAGAAATTCTTCCCTGCGAGGACGCTGAGGCACTGGCACAGGTTTTCAGAGGAGCTGTGCACACCCCATCTCTGGAAATGCTGAAGGTCAGGTTGGACAGGGCTTTGACCAGCCTGGTCTAGTGGAAGATGTCCCTGCCAGTGGCAGGCAGAGTGCAAGGTTGGATGGTCTTTAAGGCCCCTTCCAACCCAAACCATTCTATGATTCTATGACTTGATGTTTCAATGCTTCTTTAATTCTGTGGTTTTATGATTTTGGAGGGGGAATTCTAAGGTCACATTTTAACCAAAATGATGCCAGCATGATCACAGGCAGAGATGGGACTCGACACATCTACATTATTTTATCTCTACCTCCAATAAAGCTTGAAGAGGATTCTGAAGGAAATCCTAGAAATTAGGCTCCAGTAGATGAAATGTTCGCTGTTCAGTTGGGATTTTCCCCCCAAAGTTGGATATATTGCTGCTGTTTAGTGGGCATCTGTTGACTTTTGCTGAGTATCAGCAAAGTGCTCAGTAGATCCTGGGATTTCAAAGCTCTGCACAGTGGTGATTGTTGCTTGTCAGTAAACAGCCACCTTCTCCTCCCTTCAAGGGGCAAAACCGACTTGCTCCAGTGGAAAAACTAAGAGCTAACTAAGCTATTTCAATGCTTTGAAACAGGCTTCCAATGGATATGAGGAATGAAAGTGACTCTGGATTTTTTACATTAACTCAGAGTCTGGATAAAGCACTGGCTTGTCCCCTGGGATGCTGAGATTTTGTCTGGCTGGCTGCATGGTCCCTGCAGAGTCATGGCATCTCCCTTTTCCTCCAGTTTCCCTCTGAATAAAAGAGAAACAACAATTCTGTTCTGTGTAAAGAGTAAGTTGATGAATCATGCTGTCTTAGTGCTTTATCTCTTAACTTGCCATTCTCCCAAAAGAAATTATGGAACACTGTCAGAGTACATATTAAAAAAACATTGGGATTTCTCCTTATGATATTCTTAGCATTTGTAAAACCAGAACAGATGTTATTGTTTTATTCAGCTGAAACAGATCTATGATTTTTGGCTTTCTTTCCAAACTAAGAGCTGGCATGCTAGAAATTCTGTGGAACCTGAAAAAACACCAAGATTCTTACCCAACACCTCTTAAATTTCATCAGCTTGAGGAGGGAAGGGAAGGCAAAGCAAGGCAAGGCAAGGCAAGAGAAGAAGTAGAACATGGATAGAGGAGCACACACACAAGTGCCCCAAAATCCAGAAGGATGCCAGGATGCCAGAGAGGCCAGAGAATCACATCAGAGAACATCTCCAACCTACTAAAGCTCACAGAAGTCACTAGAAAACTATTAGGTGTCTGACTCCACGTTCAACATATTTTTTTTTCCATTTCCCTCTACACTCCCCCCACCCCCATTTTTTTTTTTTTTTTAGCTCAGAGAAAAATACCACAGAAACCTCCACTCAGGAAATAGGGTTAGAATTCTCTCTCTCACACTGGCATTTTGTTCTGAAATTTTCTTCAAGAACTGTTTATTCTGAGAAGTGCAATTTTAAAATTAATGCCACGGTCACTTTGAATTCCTCAGCCCCATTTAACCACCTCTCTTATCTCTGAAATCAGTTGGGTAGGTGATACATGACACTGTGATAGTGCAAACAAACATCTGCTCCTGTGGGCGTGGGCTTGCTCACTCCAACATGCTCTTGAATATAATTGGGAATTTCCAGGCATATATTGCTCACGCTCTTTCCAAAATAACTTGTATAAGTATAAAGTGTATGAATTAATCATCCTTTTAATCCAGCAAAAGCTGTGCTATATCTGCTCAATCACAAGACATTTATTTCTGTTCTGGGTATTCAGGATGGAATATTTTTGGTTTGGTTGTTGAGTTTGGGGTTTTTTTTTCACAAGTGCTAAGAGGAATTTCCAGCTTAAAGAAGTAAAGCAGTTGATTTTTGCAACAGAAAAGAGATTTAGCAGCGTGGATGTCAATCCTACTGTCCAGAGGGAGAGGCTGGACCGAGGCTGTTTGGTTGGGTTTGTCCAGAGCTTCACACCACACTGAAGTGCATTTGCAGTGTGACAGCGCAAGTCTCCCTGTAGCTCAGAGTCTGGGTACACACACCAGACAGGCAGCAACATCTCTGTGCCCAGCCTCCTCCTTGGCATGGCTGAGGATGAGCACTGTGGCCACTCACATACCAGCCCAGGTGTTGAGATGCCACTGACCATTCTGGTCACGCTGTTGCCCATGCTGGACCGTGCAGCTGGCTGTGCTGGTATCCGTTTTGGGAGATCATTTAAGGCATGTCCACAGCTCAGAGCGCAGTGCAGAGAGCAGCGGGCGGAGATGAGCCATGCAGGTCTGTGTGGCACAGACAGTGCTGTCACCATGTCCTGGTCCATGGCCATGAGCAGGTGGTGCACACCTTCCCAACAGGGTTTCTGAGCACGGGGGGAACGTTCCCTTTGGGTTCCTGCTATGGAACTGTGCCCAGGCAGCAGCCAAATTGTCAGAGGCAAGTCAGTGGTGCCATCTGCACAATGCATAAATGTGAGAGGAACACAAAGTCACCCGCTGGGTCCAAATATTGATGGCATCAGCCTGGCTGCTTTTGCCCCACTCGCTGCACTGCCAGCTCATGGTGCTGCCCTGCGGCAAGTCCTGCAGCTTCCAGCTGACCAGCACCTCTGGCCTGCAGATCAGCCTTGAGATGGCTCTGGCAGTGCAGCAAGGCAGCTCAGGTGCCTACCTGAGCCTTGAGTAGGCAGCAGCCAGCCCTGCCAGCAGCACCAGTGACCACAGAGCTGCCTTTCAGACTCACAGCAAAGCCCACCCAGCAGGACAATTTCCAAATTAGACCCACTTTCCTGTTACCCTGGTGGAGCAAAAGAAAACAAGGCCTGGAAACCAGTTTTGGACACAGGAACAGAGAATCTGCACATCCCAGAGACTGATGACACAGTTCAAGAAGAGCTTGGCACAACCAGAACTCAGGATACATTTCCCTCACACTTGGCAGGGGTAGCATCCAGAGTCTGCAGGCTCATGTCATTTTTCCACTGGCTTCGTCAATGCCTGTTTCCTCAGGCAAGGATCAGGATGCAGGAAGATGTTTCCAACAGATGACTCATGAGGTATGAAGGTGATTGCAGTACTGAATACATAGTCAAGGTGAGTTTCACAACGAGCAATACTGTCATACCATGAGCCAGTACCACACAGTATGCCAAAACAACAATCTTAGTCCAGACCCCATGGAAAATAAACATCTGGAAGCAATAGAGCAAGAGGAAATGGCCTCAGACTGTGCCAGGGAGGGTTTAGTTTGGAATT
The DNA here is from genome assembly GCF_965178545.1 of Coloeus monedula. Classification (NCBI taxonomy): domain Eukaryota; kingdom Metazoa; phylum Chordata; class Aves; order Passeriformes; family Corvidae; genus Coloeus; species Coloeus monedula. The sequence goes on from NC_138822.1 coordinate 57,765,197, forward strand.
GGGAGAAATTTCTTCACCAAATGGGTTGTCAAGTGTTGGAACAGGCTTCCCAGGACAGTGGTGGGGTCACCATTCCTGGAGTGGTTTAAAGATGTGTAGATGTGGGACTAAGGGAAATGGTTCTGTGGTGGGCTTGGCACTGCCGGGTCAGAGTTGAAGTTGATGATCTTAGAGGGCTTTTCCAATCCAAATGATTCTGTGATCGCAAAGGAGACATGGCTAAAGTTACTGGAACTATAACATACATCTCATGTGCTGGGCTGAACAGGACATTTCTGCCAGACTCACAAGAAGGAGATAGGATGAGATACAGAGGAAGAACTCCACTCACTTGCATGACTCTTCCTGGCATCTACAGCACAGGAGATTGACTGTTCACCGATTGCATTCTATTAACAATATAAAATAAAATAAAATCAATTTAAAAAATCAAAAAAAAAATTATTTACTTTACATGGAGAGCAAGCTTTTAAGTGGTTCTTGCAACTGAAAAGAAAGCATTTTCTACAATATAGAATTTCAGCAAAAGTTATTGTGATTTGGCTGGAGAAGAAAGAGCCATACAGATATTGGCAGAGTAGCTGAAGGAATCTCTAATTCAAATTTATCCCATTTCACTCGTTAGTTAGAAAAGGTCATTTAATAATGAAGGCTGTCTTAGCATTTTATCAAAATGGTATCTTTAAGCCAAACAGCACATCTTATTTCATATATTCTAGAATATGGTGAAATATAAAAATACTATTCACAAAGTCAAGTCAGATTTTTATGGGAGATAGCCATTAAAAGAGAAGCAGTTACAAGAAAGTGAAATGTCTACAGCAATTCAAAGATGAGCTGGTATGGCTTGCCTTCTATATTGATTTTGCTTTCTGCTTAGCAACGGGATCTCATGTGGGTTATATAAAAATACAAAAACATCCAGCAATATGATTCAGGATAACCTTTTCCAGAAATATTACTTGTATTAATCTTGAATGGAGCTGTTTTACCTTGGAAGATCTGAACAATAAAATACAAACCTGAAGTATTTGATCTGTGGGGAACTAACTGGAAGTGCTTGCTTGCATCTAAAAATGGCTTTGATTTTAATGTGATTAAATATATCTTTATGTGATGTCTGTTCCAGCATATGAGAGGCAACTGAAGACAAAGGAGTTGGGTTGAAGGAAAGCTTAGAAAAGCACTGTCCATAATGGCTTATTTCAGAGAATAGGGCGTGTTAAATATTATGTAAAATTCTGAGAAACCCCAAGTATTTCTATTTATGTAGTTCCTTTCAACTCCCCAGCAATGTTATGGCAGGATACCTTTTGTTGTACACCCAGTCTGGTGACTTTTACAGGACTACTGAAACATTTGTGAGGGATGACTGAAGTTTTAAATGCACATGCTTTGATTTTGCTAACCTTTTACATCTCTTTTCTGATGATACTCAAGTGACTGTATTCCCCAGAAAGGACATTTTTGCCTGTGGCTAGACACCATCATCTTGGAAGATGCTTAATGTTTTCAGCTGTCACTGGAATTAACTTTAGCTTGTTGGGAGCTGAATTTTCTTTGCTTACGTGGTCAGCTTTGTTTGTCCTGAGAGGTCTTCCCCAGCTTGTGGCTCTGTGCTCTGCCTGAATTGTCTTTTTTAGAGGAAAGGATGGCAGATTGCTCTTCCCTGGATCCAAGAGTGGTAGCTGAGGAAATCCCAACATGTCTTTTCTATGCAGGACGAATACATTTCTGTGGTTGTTTGGCATAAGAAAGGTGATTTGGGGAATGCTTTTTAAGACATACCTGCTTCTCCTTCTTTTTCTTTTGTGGATTCCCTCAAATACAGGATGAGAATAAAACATCCAGTGCCACATGAAGGTGCTGCTTTTGTAGATGACAAAGGAAATAGTTCTTCAGATAGCTGGTAGACACTGTATGGAAGGTAACACAAAAAAACCCCAAAGAGCTGGGCTCAGGTTACACAGTAAATTCAGCAATCCCAATACATGTGCCTAGGGATAGTTTTCATGCCCACTTAAAGCATGCAGCAGCTTGTTTTGTACCCTGCCAGCCCTGCTCACTGCTTCTTGGATAGCTCCTGGTTCTGCACTGCTGTGGGGGATACCAGCTCTCTCATGTGCCAGCACGCGATGCTGAGACAGTACAGCTGGGGAAGGGGTCTTGTGTCTCTTCTTGGCTCCCCTGCCTTTCATTGCAAATGTTATAAATTCTAAATCTCACCAGATACGTTACCTCTGTGATAATTTATAGATGTTGATGACACATTGTAGTGGGCCGACCCCAGCCAGCCCCCAAGCATCCCCCGTGCCTTTCACTCATTCCCTTTTGCTGGGGGACGGGGAGGAAAAATTTCAAAGGGAGGCAAAGAGACTCATGGGTTGAGATAATGGAGTTTATTAAGCAACACAAAAGCTGCCCACGTAAGCAAAGCAAAATAAAGGATTCATTCACTACATCCCACTGGCAGGCAGATGTCCAGCTGCTTCCTGAGAAGCAGAGACTCAGCTTGGTTAATGGCCACTTGCAAAGACAAATGCCATAATCACTAACATCCCATCCTCCTCCTCCTTTTCCTGAGCTTTTATTGCTGAGCCTGACATCATGTGGCATGGGATACCCCCACGGCCAGCTTGAGTATCTCCATGTTCCCTCCTAAGTGCCATACAACCCCCAGACTCCTGGCTTTGGAACAGGGTGGAGGAAAGAGAAAGAAAACCTCAACGTGGTTTGAGCACCACAGTTCACAGCAATGCATCATACAGGGTGCTATGAGGAAAGTGACCTCCATCCCAGCCAGACTGGCATCAAAATGGACTGTGGTGGGTTGGCCACGGTTGACAGACAGACAGACACACACCCTGCTGCTCTCTCACTCCCCTTCCTCAATGCAGCAGAGAAGAAATGAGATGGAAAAGCTCATGGATCGGTATAAAGACAGGGGTTTCACAAACCCATTACCATCATGGGGAAAATGGACATGGCTTGGTGAAAATTAATTTATCAGCGCCAAGTAGAAATGAAGAATGGTTAGAAACAAAGATGGAAGCTAAAAAAGCCTTCCCCCTTCACCCTTCATTTCTGACTCTACCTCCTCCCACCCAAGCAACATGAGGCCATGAGGAAGGGAGACTGCCATCAGTTCAGAACATCGCCTCTAACACTCCCTTCTCCTCACGCTTCCTTCCTGCTCCAGCACAGGCCCCTTCCCTGGGCTGCAGTCCCTCAGATAAACCTGTGCCAGCGTGGGTCCTCTCCATGAGGCACAGTTCCCAGCTGAGAGTGAGCTCCTGCACAGGCACCTCTCCCCACACTGCAATATTCCTCACACCAAAATGAAAGTAATGCCATCACAGCACCAACAAAAGGGGCCAATTTACAAACATGATAAAACTCCAGTGCCCAGCCCCTCACAACATTGTAACAATAAAATATTCCCCACAATTATCCCACTCTCCTGGGTGTTTCCAGTCCAAGTTTTTTTCCATTGCCTTTCCCAATTGATTGTCTTTATCTCAAATTCCTGACCAGATCCTTCCTGTTCCTAACTGGAAGGAAAAAGCAAATCCAGGTGCCATCCTCTTGTTCTACCTGCTGACCAGTGGGAGGACGTGAGAAGGTGAGATGGTGAAACCACCTCTAAGCTGAAAGGTCACAGACAAAAATTGAAGGGAAGACAGCAGCTTCTTCTTCTGTACTTATTGATGGCATGGGTTCCTGTCTCAGCCATGACCCTCTAGTGGTGCTGAATGCTGGGACAGACACAGCCAAGTCCCAGCAGAGTGGTGAGGAGATCTCTAAGAACACCTCTTCATCTTAGAAGTCTCCCTGAGGTCAGCAGGGCCAGAGCAGCTCCATTTGCTGTGGCACAGGACACTTAATCACAGGATCATATATTTCAGCCCATGACGTGCGAAGCACGTTTTCCTTCTTCTCTTTGCTTCTCACCATCCTACCCTTATTTTCAAGCAGTGATAAATTATTGTCAATTAAATTGAATTAGTTAAAAGAAATTAATTTTGCCCAAGTCGTCTCTGTCTAGCCTGTGACAGTAATTGGTAAGTAGTGGTCTCCCTGTCCTTATCTCAACCCATGAGCTGCCACTGTTTATTTCTTTCTCACCACCCTTTTGAGGAGAATGAGGGAGAGAGCAACAGGGTGGAAACCTGGCAGCCAGTCCTGGCCAGCCCACCACACTTATGAAGGTATTTAATTACTTTGTACCCTTAGCACTTAATACTCTTTTTATTTAGGGTGACACCTTGGGGGTTTTTGTTATTTTGGGCTTATATTTCCTGCAATGCAGAAGGTTTTTGAAAACCCCATTAGAAAATCATCCGGGGAAAAGAATTCAGCAAGAGAACAGATGCAGAGCCCAGCACAGCAAGATCCAGGCATCTTTAATGGGATGAGTGTGTACATGATAAAAGAGAAACATACTTGGCATTCCTTTCTGGGTTCAGGAAAAGTCTCTAATGACGAGACAGTGGAGTCCCAGGGAACCTGGAGGTCCTGGATGTACCTTCTATGGGACAGTGTTAGATGGAGGGGTGCATGACTATGCTGATCCACTGTGCAAAACCTCTGAATTTGCTGCTCTATCATTAAAGCATTTTCTAAAATGCATACCCTACCCTTGAAAATTGTGTTTATTTGGCTCCCACAGCACTGGTAAAAATGCTTCCAACCACATGCATGACACACAAACAGAAAGGCTGGTTTTGTGTATTTATCAGCTTTGGACAGGGCTGAGTGGCTTGCTTTGAAGCGCCATTGCTTTATCATAGATGAACCTGGACTCAAAGAATATTTAAAGAAATCTTTTCCAGCTGTCAGTAGTTCTTCAGTAGCCCAAACTCTTATACCTTTGAAGCTAGATTGTAATAATTTGATATAAAGCAGCACTTGAGTTATTAGATAAAAGTACACAGGCAGCCCTTGGAAGCATCCAAAAGTATGTAAAAACATCAAAAAGCACCCAAAAGCACGATGCATGGCTCAGTGTAACCCAGCAGGGCAGGTTGTGTAGCACAGATGCTTGAGATACTGCCCCAAGGAGCAGCAAAACCCAGGCACAAGCGTGGCTTATCTGCAGCCTGATGCTGTATTGGCCAAACCAACATGAGGATGTTTTAATTACAGTTTAAGGATGGTTAGACTTATTCCTCATTGGCATAAAAATCCAAAATTAGGTGCTTTAAGCAGTGAAACATTGAGGAGAGGAATTTTGTGCTGTTTGAAGACATCAGACCAACTTTAAGCAAGTTTAGGGTCATGGCTGATTGTTGGGCTTGGCAGTGCTGGGTTGGACTTGGTCATCTTAAGGGTCTTTTCCAACCTTGGTCATTCTGTTCTGTGATTTTTTTCCCTTTTCTGTGCACATTATAGACCCAGTGCTGGCTTTCACAGGGAGTTTAGTTTCTCCCAGTTTTCTTCAGCAAGACTACCCTTTCCTCAAAAAGAAAGCTTTCCTGGAATTTGAACCTAAAATCAAAATTTATTGTCATTTTTTGTTACTCACTTTTTAGTTCAAAAAGAAAAGAGAGAGAAAGATGAGACATTTTTTAAATACAGCTTTTTATATAGCTCTGAGTGGGGTTCAATCTGGTTTTCCATGTATTTTTTTCTCTTCTCTCATATATTCATGCTCTTTGTTCTTTCCGGTCTTTTCTCTGTTTCATCGTACTTGAAATGGAACATGAAGAGGAAGAACACTGCATAAGAGCCATTTAAAATAATTAATCAATGTACTTACTCTTCTAAAAATACTCATACAAAACCACCCCCTTTAAAATAAACGTGTAACTAAAACAGTAATTTTGAATTCTCAGAAATGTTTTCATCAAGGCTAAATATTAATTATGCTGTTATTAAAATAAATCAACAACAAATTTATTAATTTATTCATCCTCCTATAGGGATTTACTGAAGAGCTTGCAAGTGAGGACAATAAAATCATCACAGTGAGTAAAATATTATTAAAAGTGTAACACAAGTGTGAAGAATTTTTAAATGTCAGGTTTGTAGATAAAGGCATAAAATGTTCCCTTAGAATATTTCCTTTCTTTGATCACCTATCAGGATTACAAAAAAACCCAGATTGTGAACTCCAATAGTGCCTCTTTCTATTGCCACCAGTAAAATACTTGAGTTGGACCTCATCCTTACCAAATAGAGATATTACTGCTGTTTCTCTGGGGTTTTACCTCTCCTACAGTCCCACCTATGCATTTTCCCAGGGCTTTTTGCTCAGATTGGCTTCAGCTGTAGAGCAAACAGAATTATCCAGGTGGCCACAAATGGGTGGTTGTTCCCCAACTGCTTCCTGCTGGCCCCTGGAGCTGCCTGATATCATTAGGGCCCCTGTTTAACCACGTGTATGGCTGGGAGGGCATGTTTGTGTTTCATTTGTACAGACATGATTAGCTCCTTCTCAGGGTTCATCTGCTGTAAAACTGGAAATGTGTTATGCGCTATTACCCAAGCAAATGTAATGCCCCCAGAATAAATATGCCCCGTGAGCTCGCAGGCTGTAATTGATGGAAAAACAGGTGTTCCCCCAATCGTCTGTGATTGCCTGCACATATGGCCTCTTTTATGCCGTCCTCCAACTGCTTTGTAATGTTGGCTCCTGCAGAAAAAGAAACAGTGTTACTGTAGAAGAGTGGGTTTCAAGAATGTTCTTCGGTCCACAGCCAAATTAAATACAAGCAGCACAGCCCTTTTTAGTATTTAACTAATTAAACTACAGCAGCCACCACAAGCACTTCAGGCATCAAACTGCATTTCCAGCTACTCTTGTTTTAGAATGTGGTGCCCTGACTTAGCAAATTGAAGCTACATATAACACAAATTCCCATTTGAATGGTGTTAGCATCCTCAAACTGGACATTCCAGATAGAATCAGTGAAATAATATCAGCTCCTGGTTGGTTTTATACTTTACAGGCTGAAGTTTTATGCTGGAAAAAACAGTTAGGTCCCAACAGCTGTGTAAGACCTACTGGCCTTCAGTGTTACTAACAGGAAGATTTTGGAAGGAGTTCCAGGCAGAAATATCAGTGGTCACTTTATATAACAGGTTTTCTACAAGATTTTGTTCTCCTGGGTGAATGCACTTGGGGAGAAATAAAAGAAGAAAGGTGGCAGAATAGCTGGAGGGCCACCCTTAAGAGGTGAAGGCTGGTGATACTCAGCAGCCAAAATACTTAGTCTAGGACTGAGGTGAAGGTTGATCCCCGTGCATTGATCTGTTCCCCCAGCATGTGTCTCTGTCTCTGCATCACTCTTCCTGTCACAGCAAGGCTTGCAGTGGAGAGGACAAGTCGCTGCTTTGGCTGTCTGTGGTGGTGGAAGATTCCCAGAGTCAAAACCTGGTTTTATCTCTCTCTGTCAATCAGGCAGTGTGAGAAGGGACTCAGTGGCATGTTCAGGACGTGTTCCTCCTGCTCCCTAAACACGCCTCTTTCAGCCTCCCACAGAGAGAGCTTATTGTTTGCCCATCAAGAACTACCAATATTTCAGTTTACATATTGAAAGGAAGCCTTGTGGGTAGAGAAAAGAAGCTTGGCTTGATCTTACAAAAATCAAATGAGCTGATCAAGATATGACATCATAGATAAATTTTCTCTCTGGCTTTTGCATTGTCACTGATCCAAAAGAAAATGTCACTACATAGTATCTTTCTTCATCCAAAATATACTTGCAACATAATGAGATGATAAAACAGTGGCATCCTCCTGAACCCTTTTGAATTTTCTGCAGATAAACATGGTGCTTTTACCTGCCTTTGGCTTTCCTTATGCCCTGCTCCTGTTTGTCTCTGCTCTTTCCTTAACTGCCTGAGCAAGAAGACAGTTGCTCCTCTTCTACAAGGTGCACAAAGAAGAAGAAATGCATCTTTCTCACTTTATCCCTTCCTGGGGTGCTCTCATTTCAGTGACAGCTTTCTCAATTCACAGCTTGCAGAGTTTCATGGTTTCATGCCTGTGCTTCCCACCCTGTAATAGATAAATTTCACAGGGCTGTGGCCACTATTCAGAGGTGTTGAAGTTCCTGAACTCCCCCAGCTTTCCCCACTGCACAGTTCTGACTGATGGGATGGGTCTGTTGTCACTGTGGACATGGTGAAGCCACAGGGTACCAGCTGCAGAGAGTGATCCCCATGCCAGGAACAGGTGTCTGGAGAGATGCCACAGCAGCCAACAGAGAGCTGGGCTCAAGATTACAGACTTGAACTTTGAGTAAGGATTATTAGGTTTAAATGTGTTATGTCTACTAACAAGCAAGGAAATAGGGTGTTGTGTGTTTTCAAAAGCAGCCTGTCTTCCTTTTTCATGGACGAGTCTTTGAAGGATCAGAAATGTGGGTACAAAAGCTCAGCTACAACCTCAAACCTTTGCATGCCTTTTGACAACAAGGAAGAAAAATCCATTCAGTTAAACTCCTGGCCCTTATGATTTAGGATTTCCTCCTCAGTATTACATGCAGCATTGATGGATATCAGTGTGCAAAGGAACATTTTGCACTAGGTCTACAAGGGGATATTTCTGCTTGGGAAATGCAGTGATTCCCACTGAGCTACCACACACTGAAAAAAACTTCTGCACCAGATCGTTACTGGGATGTAGATCCTCTCAAAGCAGCTCTACCTTGAATATCATGTTAAACTGAAGTTATAAAGAAGAAATAATATTTTCATAACCAGCCTTGTGCTTGTTTCTGGTTTTACATTTAGGCAGAATACCACTGGGTGCAGTAGGGACTAAATAAATATTTCACTGATAAACAACAAACCTAAATTGTTTATGAAGCATAAAACAATTATCTTTGACTCCACCTGATGCTGCTGAGCAAGCTGTTCCTATTTATTGTGCTATTATTAGACGGGAATGTAGTGCATTGGACAGCATCTTTCCTAAATGGATGACATAACCAAGTACATGTAGCACAGACTCATCCTCTAGCACAATTCAGAACTCTGTACACAGCCTATCATCCTGAACAGAAGGATTTCTTAAAAACCAAACACATGGGAATGAATGAATCATTTATAAAAGAGTACCTAGACTTTCAAAACACTGTGGTGGATGTAGATGTTCTGACCACTGCTTAAAGACTTGAGGATATAAATTGTCATTATGCATACATACATACATATACTGATTTCATTTCTGTAAAGAGACAGTATTTCTGTACAGTTCCTGAATAAATAATGTAATAAAAAAGCCATGTCAACTTGCAGTGTCAGTGATGAGAAATGATACGCAAAAAGCACTTTGTGTTTTGAGTAGAACAGTGGTGGTAACATTCGCACGGGAAAAATCTGCATGGAATCAGAAATTTCTTAGTGAGATGGCCACATATAAATAAAGCCTCAGAAACAATGCTAAAAATGGAACAGAGGGATCTCTAAGGCATCTGTCCAGGAAAGTGAAGAAAATACGTTTTTGGCAGTGAACATTGAGAAAATCATGCAGAGAGTAAAACAAATTAAAATGAACTGGAACCACATGCCCTGGTGGCTGGCTTGCCTTTGATGAACCTTGAGCTGTTGTTACACCATGTTGCAGAAAACAAGTCTGGGTGAAAAACAGGATGGTGCAGTAGTGTCATTTTATCAGTGTTCTATTCCATATCAATATTTATCGATATTCTCTTGGCATTTCTTGTGTACTTACTACACACTCACCCCTCCCCTCCCCTAGATCCATTCATATTCCTGTTGTTTGAGGCTCCTAGTCCTATGGCTGGCTCAGCAGTGGCAGTGGTTACAGTCCCCTGATCCCTGTGGGTCCATGGAGATGCTCAGAATTATATCCACTCTGGCATAATGATGTCTGGGGCTGAAATGTCAGACACTGAAACACTGGTCTTTTAAAGTATTTTTCTCTCCTCTTTGTTTCATCTTTATGTTTTGGTTATTTTCCCATTTTAGAACCCAATGGAGAGTAAGGCAGGCATATCTGTCACTCCATAATAAACAGAAGGAAGCACAGCATTGAGGCACAGATCTAAAACCAGCTTATAAAAATTTACAGTTTAAAAGTTGGAAGAACCAAGCAATGAGATAAAATACATTATAAAGTGAAGCTGCTAAAAGGTTCGGTTTCAGAGGCAAAGAGCATTTAGAAAACATTAGGAAACTTTTAGAAGCATTTTCTAACACGTGAAAAGACAGTGAAAGGGTAGAGGGAATGTTAAATAAAACTGAAGGAGCTGGGGAAATGCAGATGCAAAGTGAAAATGTGGAAGTAAGTGTTTAACAAATGGAAGTAATTGCTGAAAAAGTACAACGTGCAGAGGCAACTGGATGCGATTAAAAGAATAAAAATTGAAATTATTTTTAAATGAGAAATTGTACAAAATGAATGACTTTATTTGAGGAAAAATATATTTGCCCGCCATCATCAGGGTGGGCAGCGGTGCCCATTAATACAGCACATCTGTGGTGTGTCCGGATTGTCGGGGGACAATGCACACTTAATCGGGCTGTGCCGCCCGCAAGCTCCCGGGTTAGAAGCCCAATAGAACAAAAACCGCTGAGTTCGCCCCGCTCTGCCCTCGCTCCGAGGCGAGAGGGAGCGCGGGCTGGGGCCAGAACACTCACCCGCGACGGGATGGGTGAGAGGGGCGGGCGGGGTCCGCGCTCCTGCCGCACCTCGGCTCGGGCTCGGTCTCACCGCTCACCCGCAGTAATGGAAACGATCGCACACCGGCACCGAGCCGGCCCCCCGCGCCCGGGGAGCCGACCCCCGACCCGCGGGGACCGGACCCCGCACTCCCTGTCCCGCCGAGCCGCCGCCACCCCCGCATCCCTCCCCCGTCCCCCGGGACCCGCCGGGCTTCGCCCCCGCGCCCCCGCCTCCATCCCGCTCGCTTCCGCGCCCCCCCCGGGAATCACCCCCCCCGGCTCGGGGGCCAGGTACACTTGACGTCAGGATGGCTGTCGTCGTTTTGACGTGTAAACACTCATTTCCATTCCGGCTCCGGAGGGTCTGTGAGCCTCGGGCAGCCGCGCCGGCAGGCAGGCAGGCAGGGCTCCGCTCCCTGCTATCGCGTAGCAACGCGGCGCCGCATCCCGCCCGCATCCCGCCCGCCCGCATCCCTCCCGCGTCCCGCGGCCATGGCCGGGCGGCGCTGGGCCGGCCGGTGCGCGGCCCTGGCCGTGCTCCTGGCAGCCTGGTCCCTTCCCCGAGGAGGCAGCGCCGGGCGGCTCTTCCTCAACGAGTGGGCAGCGGAGATCCCGGCTGGCCCCGACGCTGCCAGAGCCATCGCGGACGAGCTGGACTACGACCTGGTGGGGCAGGTACGGCCGGGCGGGGGGCTCCGCGCATCCCGCAGGATGCTCCGCGACGAGGCTCCTTTCCTATCCCGCGAGGCTCCTTCCCTCCCCTCTCCCTCAAACTTGTGCCCGGCTGCCGCCCGCGGGGCTCCGGGGAGGTTGAAGCCCCCGGTGCCCCACCGCAGCCTCCCAGGGTTCGGGTCTGCCCCTGGCGCCCGGCCAGGTACGGCTCTTTTAGTAGGGACGGGGCAGGGCGGCTCTGCTCTTCCTCAGAGGACCAGGCGGGGACCTCCGACTCTCCTTGACGGGAGCGGACGGGGTGCTCCCTTTCTCCTTGGCGGGACTGGGCAGGGTCGGGCGGGGGCTCCGGCTCTCCCTGGAGGGGCCCAGGCAGGGCACCTGGGTCTCCCTGAGGACACCGGACACAGTCAGGCAGGGCACCCATCTCTCCATTGAAGAGACCGGCCGGGCAGCCCGCTCTGCCAGAGGGGACCGGGCAGGGAGCCCGGCTCTCCCCCCCGGCAGTCCGGGCAGGAGGAGGGCGCGGGCAATCCCGGCTACGGCCCCGCGCCGCCTCCGCCCCGCCGGCTCCATCGCCATCGCGGGGCTTCTCTCCAGCCGTCCCTCGGGCGCTTTTTTGGGATGCCGTGACGTCAGCGTTGTCAGGGATGAGTAACCGCCGTGAGGGAACAGCTTCGTCTCGCCTCCCGGCGAGGGTCCTGTGCCGGGCACGGCGTCCGCCAACGCCGGGACCCCGCTGACCCCGGCCCTGCCCCGTGGCCGAGGTCGCGGTCAGCTCCCCTCCGTGCCCCCGGTGCTGTCCATGGGCAGCCCCCTGCGGCCGCCTGCCCAGCCCCGCGTCCGGGCACTGCTGTGTTCTCCCAAAAGCCTGTAGGTGCGATCCCACCTCTGTGGGTTTGGTCCTTCTCCCTTTGTGGACGGTGCATTTGTCCCCACAGCCTTCAAACAGCCCGTCCTTAGGGGAATGGGGTGTTGGAAGTCAGCGGGGTGCACCCAGCTCTGCCGGTGGCTGGCTACTGAGCAAGTGAAAATGCTGCACAACCCAGCCCCACAGAGAGGTGTCTGAAGCCGTGCAAAGCTTTTTACACCTGTCCAGCTGAAACCCAGGAAAAGCAGATAAAACTGGTGTGTGACCACAGGTGCAGCCTGTGAAAAAGTGGCCGTGCCAAGGTGTGTCCAGGACTGTAGTGGTCACTAGTACAGGTGCTGTGTAACTTGAGTACTGTAGTAGTAATGACTGCATTTGAGCAGCCAAAATAAAATTACTCCCCTGGCTTATTCCAACATCACACAGGCTGTGAGAAGCACTTGTTACTTGAAGAGTGCTTCCTTGTTTGGATTAAAATATCTAAAGGCTGGTTTCTTGCTTCTTTGTCTTTTAGGCAGTGTGAATTCATTCAGGTTTTGATTGTTGGTACTTGCTCGCAGTGGGGAAATATGTCCTAATAATTAAAGCATGCCTGTGTCTTACAGATTGGATCACTGAAAAACCACTACTTATTCAGACATAAGAGTCACCCAAGACGGTCCCGAAGAAGTGCCATTCATATCACTAAGAGACTTTCTGATGATGAGCGTGTGAGTGTTAAAATTTATTCGGGTTTTTTTAATATTTTTTTTATTCTGTCTCCTTACCGCTAGCTTCGTAATGAGGTCACAGGCAGGCCTTCCTCATTTTGCAAGTCTAAAATATTCAGCCATCCATACTCGTGCTGAATAATACTTGGCTATTCTGTCACTCACAGGCAGAATCTGACCCTATTGTACCACATATTTTACAAGAGCTTTCCAAATTAAGAGCTGAGATGTGCAGCCCTGGAATTTCAGATGTTGCCGCAAAATGTGAACAGGGAACCACAGGACTGGATTCAAAGTAAAAATCCGTAAATGCACTAAGTTTAATTAGGCCATCTCTATGCAATTACCATGTGAATTAGGTTTGATTTAAAGTGACTGAATATTAAGTAAAAAAAAAAAAAAAAAAAAAAAAAAGAAGTAGGGGAAAAGGGCTGAGGTTCTGCTAGACTGGCTTTTACAACAAGCTAAAATCCCTTCTCAAAGGATCCATCACACATTCCAGACTTGCAGTCTTTTGTTAAAATGATATACCACTGCAATCAGAGAACAGGGAAACTGGAGAGCCAGGGGTCTAAGGTCCAACCCACTGGTGAAGAAGGCTCCTCGTTTGGCTTTATTTCAGACAGAAGCATTTCTGTTTGTAGGCATAATGAAAAACAGGGGTGCATGACAAATTTAAAGAGCAGACCAGAATGCTGTCAGCCTTTCTTACAAACTATTTTCTGGGAAATGTCACAACAACAACATTTGATTTTAAGATCAGCATTGTTGCAGCAATCACTGTGACAATATGAGCTGTCCAAACCATGAAGTAACCTAGTTGTCAAACCCAGCAAATTATCATATAAGGACAAACCACTTTGGAATGAGTAATTTTCTATCTGGAGGTTTTAGATGCAAATGTCAGCTAAGAGGAAATATCTTGTATGGTGAGACAGGGTGTTTGTTTTGCCTGTTGTGTTTCAAAACTGTATGCTCTCATCTATTTCCTTGCAAACATTGGTTTAATAGTTAAAGTTGAAATAATCCTAACTTGGGAATGTTCAAACCTGCAGGTTCAGTGTGAACTGGTTCCAATTTATGCCCACACATATGATCAGATGTCCAATGTCATCATAGTACAATGTTCAAGATCAGAGTTTTGGGTGCAGTTTCTCTCTTTTTTGGGCTTACTGCATCAAAAGAATGTGTTACATGGGGAGGAATGACAGCTTTCAATACACCACATTCTAAAATTGTAGCAGAATGGAAGTGATTGTATTACATAGCTACCAGACATTATTGCATCCTTGTATTCTTAGATCCAGAAATGGGGCTTCAAAGTGCTGCAGGTGATTTGCTAAATTTACTCCAATTTCCCTTCTATTTACCATCCAGTATGCAAATTAACTCTGTGAATAAATGAGATGTAATTATGCATTATGTAAGTGTATAAACACAAAGCAATCATGTAACGCTGTGTAGTTACACAGGGACCTTGTTCAGCAGCAGCCTACTTAAAAAGATTTAGATTCAGCCTTTAAAAAGGGAGAGAAAAGGGAATCCTGTTTTTGTTTGTATAACGCCCTCATGAATTTTACGGTACGTTAAGTGTGAAAGCTGTGGTAAAACTTGGCTCTAATCTGAATATTTATCTGCTTCCTATAGTGTTTGTTGTAAAACAGATAAAGGCTGTGAATACATTGAAGGGATATAATTATCTGGTTACCTAACTTCCTCTAGCATTTGCACTAGTTTCCAAGTCTACTTTCTTGCAAGTAGACTTGAATTGAGATTATTTTTACTTCTTTATGTATCAGTGATGGGAGATTTGGTGTGGGGCCTTCAGCTTTTTCTGGAGATGGATGGTTGGAACTTCATCCAGCTGCTGAGTGACAAACATTTGGCCTGTTTGCCTGACATATCTGCTTGGGAGTTTCAGCTCATTTCCCTCAATGCACTTGCTTACCCTGAAAAAAAAAAAAAAAGCATGGAAGTTCTCAATTGTTAATTGCTTTTGGGTGGTGAAGAGGTCAAGCTTTGCTGTAGGCAGGGAAGAGAGATAGAAGTAATTGCTCCAACATGTGTGCAAGTATGTATGGCCCTAGATATCAATAGGGCAGTTTAGAATACCTACACTTGCATGAGTATATTCATCTTCTATGACCAAGGTTTGTAGGGAGTTTAGGACTAAATATATAGCAAAGGGAATCATAAACAGCTACCATTTTAAAGGATTTATGTTCTTGTAGTGAATTTTCCTAAGGCTTTCATTAGAAAATTTCATTTTAATCAAATCATACTTTTTAATCATAATTTCTCAGTCATTATTTCATATATGGTGATAGATGTCAGGATCATAAAGCTGTTTAATCATAGTAGATAAAAGGAACAAAATTTATTCAGAGCTTGAAAGTAAAAGGTTAGATGCAAGGCACCCTCCATGTGAGGCTTGTCACAGGATCTTGACAGTCTACGGAACCTGAGTTTGCTGCTTGGAATTTGGGATGAAAAGGACCAACCTTATCTGTGTCAGAATGACCATGCAAGGATCAGCTATAAACAACATTTTATTCCCTCTCCAAAAGGAGCACACAGCACAGAGAGAGGCATCATCATTAGGATTTCATTTGAACTGGGTTCAGTAAAACATTCAAGGGTGATAAACATTTAAAATACAATCCAGTACCTTAGAGATTGCTGTGTCTGTGCACAAAGGCTGTGCAACTCGTTTGATGATTTATCAAAGCATGCTGAAGCATTCTGGCTTTCAGTTGCCTTAAGTGGAATTATGCCGGTGATGAAGTTAGTCTAATATTCATAGCTTACTAATAGACCACTCTTCAAAACACCACTAGGAAGGAGACTTGAAAGTCCAGCTGGTCTGTGAGTAACAGCATCATTATGATTGCAAGACTAAAGCCAGAGATAATCTTTCTTCTTTCCTTTTAACTCCCAATAGAGAGTGAATAAAAGATAAGTAGAAGAAAGAAGCAGGCCGTGGCTTTCCTTATTTCAGTAGCCACCATTGCTTAGATGACCTTCTAGCCATACTACATGGTTTTATTTAATGTAAAAACCTGCCTTGTGGCACTCACAGGAGTTGTTTGTTAAATTGTACTTAATGATTTTTTGTGAATTAATTCTGTAGTATCATGATTTCACCAAGATCTCTTCCCCAAATTGCACTGTACTACAGTTTAAATAATCCTCCACACCAACGTTGCTCATTTTGCTTTAGGCTCCAAAATTTCTCTGTGTGAGGAACGCTCTCGGCTAAGAAAGTCCCAGACTAAAGAGGTTCACTTGTTATATTTTCACTAATAATTGTAGGTGTCATGGGCCGAGCAGCAGTACGAAAAAAAGCGAACTAAGCGTGCCTCCATGAGAGACTCAGCAGAAAGTCTTTTCAACGACCCTATGTGGAATCAGCAGTGGTATCTGGTAAGAATTTGTTGCCTTGTGGAACTGGGGATGGTGGTTGTGCCATCAACTGCATTATTTGACCGGTATCAGAGAGATTGCACTAAAGGGAATTCATGAAAAGTCCCTTTTGTTGTTAGCACATGCTGTAAAAATAAGCAATCTCTGTGCATACCATTTTCAGGCAACCTTATATCTTCTGTGGAGCGTTGTTTCTATAAAGACTCTAGATGCTAATTCAGCTGCTGTTTAGTATGGGGAAGGTGATGCCACAAATTGTTAACAGTTAAAAACTAATGATAATTTTCAAGTGTTTGCTGTTTTTGTGTAAGAAGTCCATTATCATATCTGAAGCTGGACATGTTTTTCTTTATTAAAATTGGTAGTGCAGAATGCATAGTTCAGATGAAAACAAAAGCATCTGCATGCATATGACAAGCACCTTCAGCCACAGGGACTAGGATTTATATCTAAGAGGGTCTCTAAATCTCACTCACATGCTCAAAACCTCAGGGAAAAAAAAATTCCTGAGCTCCATAGTTTCTGTCTGCATATGTCAGTTGAGAAATACACTTGATCATTTAGGTTTTACATGGTTTATTCCAAGAGCATGTGTTTCCACTGTGCATCTAGCTGTACCTTCAGTCTAGGATTCATTGCTTTTACTCAGAACGGGGATGGGATTAAAGGTGGGTATAACAAATCAAAAACAAAGGTCAAGCACAAATGGGGCCCGAGTGGCTGGAAATACTTTTCCGCAGTTCATCTTAGAGAAATCAGACCAACTCTAGCCTGCTTTCCCTCATTTGAGCTAGGGAAGATAAATTATAAACCACATAGCATAAAATATTTTCATGAAGATTCCTGGAGACTCCTTTTCAACAGAAGAAAATAACTGTTATCTGTAAGAATTTAGCTTTTCTTTGAAGCAGAGTATTTGTTTGCTTCTGTGCCTGTATCCAAAAAAGCATGACATTTCCAAGATGTATATTAGACAAATACGGAAACACACACACAGAGTTCATAAAAGCGGTCTGGGGGAAAAAACTGGCAATGTTCTGCTCTCCAGGAGATGTAGCTCCTTTCCCCCATATTTATGGTTTTCACTTCTTTTCCCTCTAGTTTTCACACCTGAGAAACAAAAACATGCTGCTTACCCTCGTTCACAGTGCACATTGAATTTTTCTGATTAAACGCATAAATGCATTAGATATTTTCTTCCAAAAAATGTTTTCTCTCTTGTAGTGAATAACTGACTATTACCTTATTTTTATGATTTGATGGCAACAGTTTTAGCTCTATCCAGTGCACCTTCACACATCACCAGGAAAAAATATTATTTGGTGGATTTAAGAGAACAAAGGTTGCAACCTCAAATAATTTCCTGAATGGAAGGAGTCAGATACAGATAGCAAAAAAAATGAAAGAAATTTCATCCCCATAACAAATTTCTTCTTCTAAGCCTCGTATTTTATGCAGTATTTCTTTGGAAACAAAGACATAAAAAAACCTGCCATCGGCTAATGTAATCGTGCACAGAGAAACAGAAAGTGGTTCATTTTACATCTGTGCTTTTATGGGGGCTGTAAGCAAGTTTTCTGAATTAGATGTACATACTGCACATTTAGAGGGGGGCATGACCCATTCAGGAGATACTCTTCAAAAAACTTGCTGTGGAAGAGAAGGCTATACATGATTCATACTTCCAGCTGATTTACCACAGGAACAGCAATGAGGGTAGTAAAGGGAAAGTTGGTATTCAACACAGTTGTTCCCAACCAAATGACTACCTTAATTGTTTTATCCATTAGTTATTTTGCTCTGGCTAACTTTAATGTCAGAGGAGAATATACACTTGGAGGAAATCCAGTTCACTGTACTGCAGGCACTGTCTTGGCTCCTCATCAAATGGAAAGAACAAACATTAGCAGGTCTGATTATTAACCCAGCGTTCCAAGGTCCATTGGTGCATCCCCACCACTCCTTTCAGTTTCTGCTGCCTACTTAACAAAAATACAAGATGTTTTTTGTACAGAGGCAATCTTCAGGGATCTTCAAGCAGTGGGGTAAATCTTTCAGTGCTACAAGGATTTGTTGAAACTAATTTTTGTTTTGTATTTGCAAAGTTTGAGCAAAATGCAAAATGCACAGGCTGAGATTGTTTGCAGCATCTTTGAAATACGACTTTGGACCTGCTTGGTATAAACTGGATAAAATGCTGAGATATTTTAATCCATTCTGTCCCACAGCAAGATACAAGAATTACTCCATCCCTGCCCAAACTGGATCTCCATGTTATTCCTGTGTGGCAAAAAGGGTTTACAGGCAAGGGAATTGTCATCACAGTCCTAGATGATGGATTGGAGTGGAATCACACTGACATCTATGCTAACTATGTAAGTTTGAGCATTAGAATGCTATGGAATAGATTAACCAGTTGTAAATTTGATAAACAGACACTCTTCCCTAGCTCATCTTCTGTTCTGTAAGT
Organism: Coloeus monedula; assembly: GCF_965178545.1. Lineage (NCBI taxonomy): Eukaryota > Metazoa > Chordata > Aves > Passeriformes > Corvidae > Coloeus > Coloeus monedula. The sequence continues at coordinate 57,783,975 of NC_138822.1, forward strand.
CAGCTCCTGCAGTACAGAGACTGAAATATTTGCCTTAGACATGATTTGGAACCTGGTCTGTGTCACAGGAAGCTGAATGTCACTTAGCAATGGTAGCAGGGCGGGTATTTTGTTGTTTTGTTTTTCCTTCAATAGATTTAGTTCCCAGACACATTTGTACGTAGTGGTTTAATGCTAAATTATTAAAGCTCCATGAAAAAATTATGGAATTGTTAATGGCCATCAAATTCTACCAACTTGTTTGTAAATAAAGTAAATAAATACAAACTCCAGAAGCCATTTTGTTACACAGTTTAGAAGTGCCTTTTCTAGTTATCTGAATTAATTAAACATTTCTTTTTTTACACGTAGGACCCAAAGGCAAGTTATGATTTCAATGACAATGATCATGATCCCTTTCCTAGATATGACCCAACAAATGAAAACAAGTGAGTAACTTCCAAGTTGTCTGAAGGGAACAAAACAGTATTGTATTAATTTGTGTGTTATAAGATAAAAGTGTGGAAATTTCTATGTCTGTCTCCTGTGGCAATCATTTAATAAGAGGAAGACTTTGTGTAACAGAATCACAGGATGGTTGAGCTTGCAAGGGACTTCTGAAGGTCACCTGCTCAAGCAGGGAGCTCTAGAGCCTGTTGCTCATGATGATCCAGGTGGCTTTTGAATATTTCCAAGGGGGGAGAGGCCACAACCTCTCTGGGTGACCTGTAGCAGTGCTCAGTTGCCCTCAATGTAAAGAATCACTACTGGGTGTTCAGATGGAACTTCCTGTGTTCCAGTTTGCAGAAACATTCTCACATAACATTGATAGAAACACTGGGATTAAATTCCCAGATGAAGACCTTTATAATTGTAATCTCCCTGTGATGTCCTGAATCTGCTCGTGTCCTTGTGTGTGTGTTTGTACTGATGTGTTCCTGCAAGATGAAGGCAACGATCTATTCATGTGACTCTGTGTGTTTCTGGAATGATACCTCCCAAAGCATATTTTTCCTTCAATTCTCTGCTTTGCAAGGGGAATGTGAGAAAAAAAAAAGTCTCCTGATGGGTCTGTCAGACCTGGTGTCATCCATTGTAGTCCAGTTATGGATTTTTTTCATAAGAAAGACACCAGGAGGGGCCTCCTTAGAAGCTGGTACACAAAATAAGTCAATTTCTTAAACAAATTAGGATGCCACCACTCAGTACAGATAGCAAGAAACTGATGCATTGTTTCCCTGTTTCCTATCAGACAATACAGTAGCAACATAAATCACTACATGGGGAAAAAAAAAAAAAAAGATCAGTCAGAGGATAAAAATCCCATGACTAAGATGTTTGAAAAATTGCATTTCTACATTGTTACAGTGTTACTTAAGAGAAAGAAGCCATTATCCTCTTGTTATGATGCCATTATCTCTTAAATCTGTCTGTATTTCCTCTAATCTTTATTAATAAGTAAATGGAATTCAGCCCAGAAGCATTGAAGCATGTCATTGAATAATAATCTGTAGCATTACATAATACAACTCTTTTACCTTGACACTCATGTGAAGGCTTTCTGTACTGTGGAATTAGAACCACCCATGGCAAAAAAAAAGATTTACATAGAAAAATAGTTGTAACAAGAAAAAATTAGCAATGGGGATACTTTAAAGACTCACTTTCTGAAATCCTAAATAAATGCAGTCATATAAAAAAAAAGGTATCTAAATATGTGATTAAAAAATACTTATATTTCAGTCTGAAAACAGCTTCATTGCCCAAATTTTACACTGCTTTTGCACTCTACTAAAATACTGGTACCCACAGTGAGATTTAGGAATTTATCATCTCATTAAAGTGTTCCTTTGACCATTAAGTAGGTAAAATTATATTTAATGAAGCTTACGAGAAGTAAGTATTTTTGCATCATATAGATACAACTCAAATGCTCTTCAATAACTACACTGCATTCAATTAAAGGAAGAATTTGAACAAATCAAGGTCCTTGATGAGTCTTGCTGACCAATACAACAAAGATGTTATGATTTGTTCTTTATTCTTGCTGTATTTATTCAGGCATGGGACACGGTGTGCAGGAGAAATTGCCATGCAAGCCAACAACAGAAAATGCGGAGTTGGAGTGGCCTACAACTCCAGGGTTGGAGGTAAGGAAACAAAAATAATTAGATATCTAATAGGAATGGAAACAAGACAGATGCTGAGTGTTGTTAGAAACCATTAATCTGAAATATGAATGATTGGTCATTCTTGGAAAACATGCATCTTGCAGTATTAAAAGCTTCAAAATCCTGTCTGGCCACAGTGCTGAGTGTCACCTCCATATGACAGGACTTCTTGGTTATGAATAGATAGGTAGACTACGTAACAACAGCAGCAACAGTATAGGCAGGGATGATGATGATTATGATAATAGTAATAAAGTAAGTAATCATAATGTTAATAATATTAACTCTTATTATAATTAATAATAATAACAACAACAGTAACAACAATAATAGCAACAACTTATATTGTACCTAGAGTTAAGACTGTATATTTTAACAAATGATGGACCAATTACTTATTATTGTTTATCCAGGGGAGGAGAGGGATTGAGTAAAGTAGGAGTATACAAAATTATACCCACCCATACTTGCAGCATATTGTTTCCATCCACACAATTACATTCAAAAGGTCATGTCAGTCAAGTTATTCAAACTGCTGTCCTTTTTGTTTCAACACGTTCCTTCTCTACTATCACCATAACTTAAATTTGAAAACAAGTAGAGTCTTGCTTGCCCATCAATCAATATTGTTGTTTTGTTTTTTTAGGTTGGTGACTCAATCTGTTAGTTGTTTATTAAATAATCATGATGCACATATCAGTTGCAAATGGTCATTTAGCTCAGAGGAAGTTATTTGTACAGCCCTACTTTTTCCATTATTCCCTCTTTTTCCTTTTAAATGATGGGACGATGAGTGGCAATTGACACCCATAACTGTTGTTCCCACTATTTCAGCGCGGTGCTTTGTCAGTTCCCAGTTACTCCACTGAGCTGTCATGGATGTCATCTTTGCAGTTTGCCTTTGCCATAATGCATTATGCTGTCATGATCTGTTTAAATAAAATATCTCACTCATGATATGAAGACGTCAGATTTTCAAAGGAGGGCAAAATGGATGAAGCTGCAAAGATGTCTGAACTCCCACTGTGCCCATATTTTAAGACTCTTGCATCTACAGAGGAGGTTTTCCCACAGCTATTTGCATCCGATCTGTGCTCATTTGCAAATGCAAACTACATATCTGTGTGGGATGACTTATCTTGAAAAGGGAAATAACAGCAGGAAAAGCAGTCCAGCAATCCACATTACCCAGCAAGAAACATACATTTGGGTGGGGGAGGAGGAAGAATGGAAAAATTGAAAGAAATTGTAAGCTGTTAGATGTGACCAGACTGATTAAGATAGGGGTGTAACAAAAATATGTTCAAAGAGCAGTGGAAGATAAGAGAAGTCTTCAAAAGATTCAGATAAATTTGGAGTTGCTAGACACTGGAAGATTTTTTTGGTGATCCAAGCTCTATGGGGTTCATTTCTTCAGAGGCTGTTTTACTACTTTTTTTTTTTATATATATATCCATGAAATGACACGCTGCACACTTCTACTTGACATTAGTTCAGGAGGACTTCCTTAAGTGTCTGTTTGCTTGTAGCTGTTGCCATACTGGACAAATCCTGTGGTCCACAGCCAGGTACTCCTCTTTCATAGTCAGCAACATCTGCTTTAGGGAAAGAAACCCTGACATGTGGAATACCTGGTTCTCCAACCTTCAGCATCAGAGGTTGCTTTAACTTTGCCTTGAGGGGTAAAACAAAACATTCAATTATTTTGTTGCTGTTGTTGTTTTATGTGAAAGTACTGAGTTTTAACAGTCCTGGGTGTTCTCACCAGTCACATCAATGCCTGGCCTGATTCTGAAACCTTGACTAGCCTCTCCAGCACTTTGTGGCTGTAAGTACCATAGGCTTTTTTGTGCACTGTGTGAAGAAAAATACTCTTAATGCCAGTTTTCAAAGAGACACTTCTCAGTGCCCTTTCACATTCACCTCTTGGTCCATGTAGAGCTGAGAAATGGGTATTGATCACCTCTGGAGTAAAGCAGGGTGTGTGTATTTTCATGCATACCTAACCATACCACTGTGTTATGATATTTCCATGGTGCTGCCATGGAAATTAAATGATTAAGAAGTTCCATTTTACAAAGGACTGGGCTGAGAGTTCATGCGGAGTGACGTGTTGCTAAAAATAGCCTTCTGCCAGGCAGACACATATATGTGTCTGAAATTACCTTGGGCATTGCCTGCTCTTGATTTTGTGGGACCGATGACGGAAGCAAGAATAGAAAAGAGTTTATGCAAGAGGACATAATTGGAATCTGCTTAGGGGAATATCACTGCAGTCATCAAATCCCTGAGTTACTTGAACAATCAGAGTTTTTGACAATCAGGAAGGCGAGGCAGCGATTTTTTTCCTTGAACTGTTTTCGTCAGTGTGGAGTCATTGTTCTTGGGGGTATTTTTCCTTATTAAATTATTTATCTGCAGAGTTGTCTTTGTCTTTTTCTGTGGGAAGTATCTGTGCATTACTCCTCACATTCCCAGTATCTCATTATGTGTTGCAAGCTCTCACCTGGGGCTTGCAGTCGCTTTCACGCAAGCAGATCTTTCCTCACAGTGTGCTGGCTTGAGAGAATCTGGCAATTCTGAGCCAACTGAAAAAAGAGTAATCAAACCACTCTCAGTTTAAGACAATCCTGGGTAAGTGATGTTTTTAGTACCTGGGGCACAAGATATATACCTCGGTGCTTTTTCCAGCTTTGTGAGTGATAATGGAGCAGCTGTGGTTGAGCAGATTAACTCCTTTGTCTGATTTTACCACTAATGAATATGAAATAATAAAGCTCAGCTTTATCTCGGAGGTATTAGGAGTATTAAGAGGTCAGCCAATTGGGAAAAGAATTATGCTTGCAGTCTTTTTTTCCCTTGATAGCATAAAATAGAAGAACAAGACACTAAGCTGCAAGGGTGAGGTTGGAGGGTTTTTGTTGGGTATTTTTGGGTAGTTTAGGGTTTTTTTTTTTTAATAGAATGACAATATTTTGCCTGCTGTGCTCCCCATTTTGTAGAAAATACTAGAAAATGAGTACTCATAATTCACCAGCAATGGTGCAGCTGCTGGAGTACTAACCTGCCAAATCCAAGGGAACCCAGACATTTTTATTGCTTGTAAACACAGGCTGAATCCTGACTGCTGTGGCTCTTATACTGCTGCTGTTGCTGTAAGAGCCATGCCACAGTGGGAATTTTGCCAGATTTCTGCTTTTTCTGCTGTCCTTCAGCACTGGACAGAGGTAGCAGCCCCACTGCAGAGATGTGGCTTTGCACAGCAATGGATCCAGTGCAGATGAACCACTGCCTGCACCTGAATTTTAAGTACCACTGAGATCAGCCTTGCTCTGAAGAAGAAGATTAGATCATGCAGCTCCTAATAAATTGTTAATGGCTAGATATCTCTGTATTGCTCACAGTAGAAAAAAAAGGTGGCAGTAGAAAAACAGGGAGATTTTTTTTCTGTGGTGTAGATTGAAGAGCTGGTGAAAGTGCAGCATCACAGAGACAGCAAAACCTTTAATGATTGTGAGGACTTAGTGGTTTAGTCAGAACGTTCAGAACTACATCTTTGAACTAAAACTCTTAGAAGTCCTAAAGATAAAAGTAATGTTGATAAAACCTCTTTAATTTCAGTGGCATTTTAGCAGTTTGAGAAGGCTGTGTTACAGATGTAGGAAGAAGGAGGAAGAAAGAGAATGCAATGAGAAAAAGCAGAAACAGTAAGCAAGACATGATCTTCTTGGGTGTCCGTAGAAGGAGAGAAAGAAATAAACAGGAGGCTAACAAGATTTTAAGATTTATTTTTTAATGGTTGTAGAGAAACACTCAGCTCTGCAAATAAACTCTAACTGTATTGTTTTACACTGACAGGAACTGTCCTCAGTATTGCTTACCTGAACAGCAGTCGGCTGTGGCTGCAGTAGTTACGGCTTAATTTTACTGGAAATGTTCAAAACAGCTAACAAAGACAAGGAGGAGGGAACAGAAAGTAAATCCAGTCTGCTTCTTTTTTTTTTCCTGTGAAGGTATACGAATGCTGGATGGAATAGTCACTGATGCTATTGAGGCCAGCTCAATCGGTTTCAATCCAGAACATGTGGATATTTACAGTGCAAGCTGGGGCCCTAACGATGATGGTAAAACTGTGGAGGGACCTGGGAGGCTGGCACAGAAGGCTTTCGAGTATGGGATAAACCAGGTACAATACTTCAGGGAAAGATAAAGCAAAAATGTGGCAGAGAAAAGAATATTAAGATGGTTAATACCAGAGAAAAAATGAAAACAGTTTGTGCTGTCTTCGATCAAAACATATTTGAAATGGACACGGTATATTTTAATAGTACAGGTGAGAGAAATTTCCAGCCAGAAAAGGACTTTTGAGAAAACACCATTAGGGCTTTCTAAACTGGTTTTAAGTTGCTAATCTCCATAAATAAGCTTTCTTTTTGCATCCTTAATTTTGCTGCCTTTGTCTCGCCCTACACCCACCCTTTTCTGCTGCTTGTTTCACCCTGAACAGTAATCGGATTTCTGCATTGAAAGCCCATAAAATTTAACACAAAATTCCTGCTTCATGAATATTTTGCTGTGTGAAATAGTGATACATTTTAGCACCCTGCAGATGAGCTTATATTGTGCTAATTGCATTAATTTATAAATTGGTGCATATCGTGATCCAATTAAAATGAAAATAGTGCAAATGCATGATGGAGAGTACTGGGAAAAATATTTTTACTGGAGTTTTTTCATGTTACCCTCTTTAGATCTGTTTGGAAAATAAATAGGGTGCAAACTGAGAGCTGCCATGTATTTATTAGTAAACTACTCTAGCTTTTGCCAGTGAGGTGAAAAGATATCTAAAGACAGGTACTAATAAAGAGAGGAAGACTGAATCATAGATGAGAGAAGAGAGAAATGACTTGAAGGACAAGCAGAGAGAAAATTTTGAATAAAGGGCAATTAACATCAATAGGCAGAAGGAGAATAGGAGAGAACAATGCAAATGCTGACAGCTGACAGTCACTCTGAGGGAATAATGGAGACTGAGAGGAGAGAGCTGATAACAGGTTAGATACCCATAGGTAGGCAGCAAGAGCAGAGGGAGAATTAAAGGTGATAATTAGGCAACAAATGTTCGTTGGTCTTACTCTGAAAAACCAGGTTCTTTGGTGAAGAATGTGTCCTCTTAACAGCTTGTTTTATTCCTACTGGGGAACAAATTAACCCATTTGCTTGTCAGGATTCCAGGATTCCTTTTGCAAAGGTCTGTCTGGTCTCCATTCTGCTTAAAGTCAGCCAGTGTTGGAACTGACAACAACTCTAATCCCTGGATCCTTCACTGCTACTCTGGTGAAGCACCCGAGCACAGGCTCAAACTGAAGAACTGAGGAAGTGTTACTACCACTCTAAGTGAAATCAGAGCAGGTGTTGGGATACACCAGTGCTTTTCTGGACTGCAGCCTTTGGTCTCAAAGATACTACATCACTTTCTGTAGTTGTCGTGGGTTGTCCTCCCCAGTTTAAAAGCTGTATCACAGAGCACATCTTACTTCTCTTTGCTTTTAATGTTTCAAGTGCTGAAAATGTCTTAGCATTTGCATAAATAATTTCAAATCTCACCCGAATGGAGTGCTAAAAAAAAAAATTGTATTTCAGCTACTGTGGAATATTAAATGTGCATATATTAATAATGAACAACGTAAGAAATTTTGCTTGTCACACAAAACATATTTTTTTTCTCTGAAAAATTAGTAGAGCTTAAGACTGGATAGTGATGCGTGTTACATGGTTATGCCTGGAGGCTGGAGATCCTGACCCACAGATCTGTGACAGAAGGGAGGGTTTTAAATGTGTCTGTCATTCATGCCCCTAACCCATACCTCTGTGAGTACAGGAAAGGAAAGTGAAATAAACCCTGATAAACTTGCCTATTCTTAGAAGAAAGAAGGGGGGGGGGGGTTTATAGAAATGGTGAGGACCAAAACAGCAGCATGTGGAAAAATTTACACCATTGAACACAGACTCTGTTTTTAACTTGAAAACCTGAGGAAAATTGCTGTATCTGGAACACTAAACCTAAGCCAGCCAGACTGAGAGATGGGCTGTAAGGTGAGCTGTGGGATATTTCAAACAGCTGCTTTCTTCTGTCTGTGTCTTCCACAGTGCTTCTGGAAATTTCTCCTGTTCTATGTTTGCTATATGAGGCTTTTTGGGGAAAGGAATTGTTAAGGATACATTGTGAGGTCTGAAATCTCTTTGATAACCACTCATTTCTTTTTTTTTTCTTTTTTTTAGGGCCGAAATGGGAAAGGCTCCATTTTCGTGTGGGCTTCAGGGAATGGAGGTCGTCAGGGTGACAACTGTGACTGTGATGGTTACACTGATAGCATCTACACCATCTCCATTAGCAGTGCTTCTCAACAAGGGCTTTCTCCCTGGTATGCAGAGAAGTGCTCTTCAACTCTGGCCACAGCATACAGCAGCGGGGATTATACTGACCAAAGAATTGTAAGTTGCTTTTACAGGTTTCAGAACAAATAGAAAGGTATGATATATGCAAATAATAAATGAAACCTCTTAAATGCTTGGCTTTGAGTGCCTGCTTTATATTGTGTGTTATGTGCTTAAGTGCTTTTGTCTGGAAACTTAAAGGGATTTGTAATCTTGTATTCTTCTATCTTAAAACAAAATCAGTGTGTTGATGCAGTTAAATCAACATGCTGAATTTGTCTGTGGTTTGTGAGTGCTCTTTGTGTATGAAAGCAGTCTCTGCATGGTTTGATATGGTCTCATTCTTCAGAAAAGGGCAAATGAAGAGAGATCTGGAGTAAAAAGAAAACCTGTGACATCAGGGCCTCTGTTATACCTTGCCATTACCTTCCAAATCTCCCAAACTCAGAAAGCAGGCATACCAGTCTGTGTGCCTTCCTGTGTGCCTGAGGAAAATTGCTGTGGCACAATAATGCTGAAATACCTGTAATTGCTGTCCAGCCCTGGTGGATGCTAATTTTACAATACACTGCACTGATGGGGATTAAAACAGTGTCATTCCGTGTTAGCCAGGGGATGAGTCCTTACTAAGTGGCTTCTCTTTATAGTCAAGATTTAGATACATGGGCTGATGAGTTTGGTGTTTAATTTCCAAATACAGCACATGTTTCATTGCAAATTATAGTTCTTCTGCTGAAGAGGGAGCAGAACACCAATACTAATCCTATGAGTAATTTCCTAGTAAGCAGTAATTTTGAATGTTCTAGGCCCAACACAATGATCTGTTTTCATGATTCACCAGTAAGCCTGAAATACTTATTGTGAAACCTTAGACTAAAATAAGATTTCAGTGTGGGAGTATTTGGTTCCAACACAAAACGTTTTGATACAAAAATTATAGTTGAAGTAAAAAGAGTGGATTGAAGTATGAACAGATTTAAACACTCATCACTTTTTCTGCTGGTGAGGAGTGTATTAATATGCACCAAGTAAAGGACACATGTTTGTGAGTATGGATGTGACTGTATTTACACCTGTTTATTCATGCAATCTGGGGTTTTTTTTCCTTTATTTTATTTTCTATCAGACAAGCGTTGATCTTCACAATGAATGTACAGAAACTCACACTGGGACGTCTGCATCTGCACCTCTGGCAGCAGGAATTTTTGCTCTAGCACTGGAAGCAAAGTAAGACATCACACAATTACCTTTGTAACTCCTCTCTCTCAGTCATCTCACCACCTTCCCCAAAACGCCTGTTTTAAGTGGCACCACCTCATGCTGCATCTCCACTTTTTGTCAGTCAGTCTTGGTCAGGCTGATGGCAAAAAATAAGCAGCTGTTCACCCCAACTCCTTCCTAGAAGAGCAAAATAAATGTGAGTAACTCATGATGACTGAGGAATATTTTGTGTATTGGCAACAGGTTTTACTGATTTCTGGTCAAATGCACTTAAAACTGAGGGTGCACAGGGATTCAGGAGAATGTGATTTGAAGACAACAGGTTGCAGGAGTTTAAACTAAGCCTCAGCCAATTCAGAAAAGATTTTCTGCCAGTGATGAGGCATAAAAGGGAAGGTGCCCAAGCTTATCTGTCAGAGCAGGCAGGGAGCAGCCGGGTTCAGATCCTGTAGGGCAGGTAGTCAGAGTTTAGGACTTGGGAAAGGTAAGAAAGGACAGGATAATGGCTTTTTCACAGAAAGCACTTTAGGCAGTAGTGCATAGGTTTAATAACTTGGATGGTGTGGATTCAGCTCCATTTTCTACTGCACACCCCTTTGGTGACACGAGTGAAGACTCTTAGATAATTTAAAGGGTAGACTAAATCACAGATGGAATCAAATACTCAGTTTTCAATGTCTAGGTCCTACAAAGACTGGTGGGAAATTCTAGTGTAGCTAGCTAACTTTAAATGCCTGACTAGTTTTGGAGGATTGGACTCTACTCTTGCTGGAGACCTGTTCTTCATGGACACAGAAATCTTGTCTGCTTGGAGAAGTATTGTGAGGATAATTGGAACATGATTTGTGTTTTAAAACAGTGGGATGCCATACACATTTGAAGCGTGTTCTGTTTCAGTCTAATGATTGATAGAAAACGGTAGATAGCCTTGAAGAAACTAACCAGGCACATTTTCTCAACAGCCCAGATCTAACATGGAGGGATATGCAGCACTTGGTGGTGTGGACCTCAGAATATGATCCACTGGCTGGAAATCCAGGATGGAAAAAAAATGGAGCAGGACTGATGGTCAACAGCCGATTTGGGTTTGGGCTACTCAATGCCAATGCATTGGTGGATTTAGCTGATCCCAAGAGATGGAAAAGTGTACCAGAAAAGAGAGAGTGTATTGTCAAAGACAAGAGCTTTGAACCCAGGTAAGGATTTGCATCAGCAGTTACCAAGCTGGTGTCTATTGTAATAAAGCCTGAAGGATCATATTCTTCACAGATTGCTCTGAACGAGACTAAGGGACTTCTTTTGATTAATTTAGTTTTGCTTAACTGTATTCCCAAGAGGCAGGCAACCAGCATTTGCTTCTTGGTTTGTTTTTTTTAATGTAAGACTGATGGAAATTACTAGCATGAAGTCTTAACAAACACTAAGATTATTACGTCTGCTTGTGCAGACTGTGTATGAAAGGATGATACCATGAGGCTGAGCCCAATCAGCAAAGCTGTGAATTTCTAGACAACCATCAGAAGACAGATAAAAAGATACTGATGTCTCACAAGAATTAAAAATATATATATCTGTAATGGGTCTTAGCAATTATTCTCCTGTGACAGGCTTGTATATGTCGAAGTCAAGGTGATATATTGAGCTTTAGTCATGTCTGTAGCATTTCTCTTATGAAACACAAGTGTCTCAAAGGCTCACTGAAAAGTCTTACCAGCTACATGCTCACAGAATAGTGGGCCTGAACAGACAGATTAATTATCATTAGTCACTGAGCTGATTAATCAATAAGGATATCTAGACTCTTTTTGTCTCCACATGTTCACATGTGGATACTTATCCAGAAAAAATTATCTACTTCAAAGGCTGAAATTATACCATGTGAATGCACCAAAGGTCTGTCTGCAGAAATATATTGCAGTGTTTTGAAGTCACTGCTTGGTAACCTTACTAATTATGCTATTTTACCATCAAATTGGTTTTATGGGCTCTGTCTTTTTCACAGAATATTGACCCACTACTGATGTATGCCATACTTGCTGTTTATGTATTTTTATTGCAGTCCTGTACGTTACATTATAAAAAAAAAGATCCTATGATCCTGAGTTAAGAATTATTTATGTGGAGAGTTAGATACCCAATTTCTTCAGAAGTAATGGGAATTGTGCAGAGAAAGCTATGCAGAGTCTCTCTCTGCACAGATCATGAACAGAAGACATTACCTTTTTTTTTGTTGAGCTGGCATTGACTCTTCCTTTCTTATCATTCTGACACGGCTGTTAAACGTGTTGTTCACACATCATGACCCAGAATCAAAAGTTCCAGTGAGTAACCAAAGAAATACTGCAATTTTAACAGATTATTAAGAGCAAATGAAGAAGTCATCATCGAAATTCCCACAAAAGCCTGTGAGGGTCAAGAGAACTCCATTGCATCTCTGGAGCACGTGCAGCTCGAGGCAACAATTGAGTATTCCCGAAGAGGTGATCTTCATGTCACTCTGGTTTCTCCATCAGGTGAGGGAGGCAAAGACACACTTTCTTTGTGTTACTGTAGTGTGTAACATTTACTTCATGAAAAAAAAGCGGTTTTCAGTGCTTAAAGAGAGCTAAATATATCATTGGACAAATCCAATGTGAGGATAAAGCACCCTGGGAACTATAGAGACCCATCTTCAACCTTCACCCACTCTGGGTTATTTTTTTGAAAAGAGGTTTGAAAATCATACTTCAAAAATGAAGGCACAGAACATTTTCACAGAGGCAACAACCTATGAAAACTCAGGGTTCCTGGCAGACAACAAATTATAGATCAATAATTCTTATCAGATTTCCTGTAATTTTGTAGACTAATGGGAAACGAGGGATATCTGATTCCTTAGGTTTCATTTCATGCATCTTCCCATTGGTGTATTAAAAAAAACCAAAGTGTTTCTGTTAGGCATCTTAGTACAGCTATACTAAATGAGCTAGAATATGGGAAGCTGTCTTGACAATGCCCTGAAAAAACACAAAAAGACCAAAAAAAAAAAAAAAAAAAAAAAGACTTAGCATAAACAACTAAGAGTAAAGTCTGTTAAATCAACTGGTGTTAATAGAAAAAAAAAGACAAACTTTCAGATATTAATTTGAACATCAGGCTGATCTAATTTTTCTATTTATAGGTAGCAGTCATCAAGTACTGCTGCCTCCACTGCAGTATCATTTTGTTTTCATGGTTAAATTGCTTTTCCCTTGTTTCTTGCTGCTTTTATACTTTCCTGCAACACATTAGTAGCAAATGTATGTCATTCCTTTTCTATATTTATGGTGTTACCTTTAAATATATTTGTAAATTGTGACAAGGCTCCTTGGGGCTTCACTTTTACTTATTAAGTAAATATTGCTCCCTTGTTTTTTTCCTTAAATGCAAACAAGCCAAACAAATTTCCTCCTAAGAAGTGGAACGTCTTTTGCTGCAGAACTGCTTTGTGAGCTGGAGCATTTTTTTAATAATAACAATGCAAATGCTTTTCACACTGTCAAAGGACGAGGCTGTAAAAATTTACATCCACTCACCAAAAAAAACCCCAAACCAGTGATGAAATCATGATAAGGCCGTGGTTTCATAATACTGCATGAGCTGGTCTGCCTTCAAAACTTCCATTTCAGAAGTTTCTTGAGCAGCTCATCGGTGGAAAAGACTGGTTGTGTCTGACACCTTCTCCTTATGCTTCTTTTATGTGTATTCACTACCTTTTTGTGCTAGAACACTGAACAAGATGTACCTTCTTGGTGTGACCTAACAGCTAGTGTGCTCCTAAATGCTGCTGTAAAAATAATTACAGGAGCCACTGCTAAAGGAGACGCTGCTGAATAGTGTATTTTCCAGGTCACCTCTGCTCCAGGCAGTGTGCAAGCTGAGAAATGTGAAAATCTGGGAGCAGGCAGTGTATGGACAGTCACAGGGTTTATCTTGCACCCACACAGGGACCAGCACTGTCTTACTGGCTGAGAGAGAGAGAGACAAATCTCCCAATGGCTTCAAGAACTGGGACTTCATGTCTGTCCACACATGGGGGGAAAATCCAACAGGCACCTGGATTTTAAGAATTACTGATATGGTAAGTATGCCTGTATGCTAAGTAGCTGTGTTTGGGAGCTAACACAGATAAAATGATCACTCATCACTACAAAGCATGTTGAACAATGAGCCTGCTCATTAAGCAAGCCAAATGAAAGGGTATTTAAGATACCCAGCTGGGCTGAAGATTAAAGAAGAAAAATAAGAGTCACATTTTCATGTTCTTTACCTAAATTCAAAGCACCTCTCTCATGTCATTGACATGTACCTGTCAAAAAAATTTCATGCCTGTGTTTTTCAGACATACATCACTGAAACGAATCACTTAATAAAGTTTTCTTTATTAGTGGAGATTCATGGAGAGAAATAAGCAATCAAATTACATATGGTTAACTGGAAATTTTTTCTGCAGAAAAGAACACAGCATAGATCTAGGCTTCTCATGGTCCATGTGCAGTTTTCATTAACTGAAAACATTTTGAATTAATGATTTTTGGGGGGATCTCAGTGACCTATTCTGACATATACATTTCCCTAATTTCTTTCTGAGAGTACTTACTGCTGAACAATGTTTAAGGATTAAAGCCAACTAGTTTACAGATACAAAATAAATCAGTTTACTAAAGCCACCTGGGGATATGGATTACAACAGCAAGACACCAGAATTAAGTTGCTTGGTAGGCAACTGAAAAATAATTCCCTTCGAAGAGAGGGTGATCAAGCTCACTCATCTCATTGAAGTTGTCTGTTAATAAGCTTGTCCTTAGGGGTCAGATCTTGCCAGAGACTGAAAGCTTCCTGTTAGACATTGAGACTCCAGCCCCTGTTGGCATCAAATTGTAAACAGGAGGGTATTGCCAAGAGCTGAGCAGATGGATACAGCACTAGGAGTAAATATTACTATCAGCAGTCTAGTTTTAATGCTGCAGGCTTATAGATAATCCCATGGTTACAGATACCCTGCTCTTTGAAAGCATTTTTGTGGAACAAAGTTAAGAGAATTTCATTTGTAAATTAGGTCTCATTTCAGGTGAAAGCTTCCTGAAACTTACAATAAAGCAAGATTTTTGTCCTCAAGACACGATACACTCTTTCCTCACCCTGTTGGTTTTTGTGTTTTCTGTACTTGTCCCTTCCACTTTCTACTTCTGAAATACTGCCACCAAAATTTATAAATAAACATTTGCTGCCCTCTTCCACACACTGCATTTCAGATTGCTGTTGTACACCACATAACAGTAAAGAATAGTATTTCACATTATCATTTCCAATGGTAATTTTAATAAGGAAAATACCAAGGAATGGCCTAGTGAACAAATTCTATAATGCAAAATACTACTTCAGTAACTTCTAGCATTATGACAAAATTCCATTGATGCTTACACGATGAATTAATAATTATATTACATCCAAATGTGAATATTTGGAGCGGTTAAGCTATTGTATTGAATCCCATATTCTGATATACTCTGTCTCCACTAAATCTGGGGCTCTTGTGCTTATGAATCATACTCTATAGGTAGGTATTGAAAGCCTGATAATTTGTTTTGGGCGCTTCTGTGTACTTCGCATTCAAGTGGTTTTTTTCATCTTTTATGTCCTGAGAACCTATTCTGATGCCACGCTTGTTTTTCAGTCCAGACGAATACAAAACGAGGGAAGGATTGTAAACTGGAAATTGATTTTGCATGGCACTGCTACCCAGCCTGAACACATGAAGCAGCCACGTGTGTATACATCCTACAATGCTGTGCAGAATGACAGACGAGGAGTGGAGAAGATGACGGATCTTGTAGAGGTAGAGTTATATTACATTTATTCCTTACCTGTTTTTCAGTTTATAAGAAAATTGTTGGGGTTTTTTTCACCTAGTAAGAAGACACATACTCGTTTTGTATTAATTTTATCTAACCCCTGACTGGTTTTGAGTGTATATTGTAATTTTGCCCATGTTGACAACTGGTATTTTTATTAGTCTCTGTTTTCAAATTGCAAAATATAAGGGGTTTAGGATGATAACAGGAAATTGCCCCTAAAGCAAGGAACTCTATGGCCAATGCAGTTTCGTGGTAGAAGGAGGGAGGAAGACACCTCTGACAGACACACAAAATTTATGTAATTCTACCGAGAACAAGTGTCACATCCCAAAGGAACTGTGCCTGCTGGAGTGCTTCCAGGGAGTTTGAAAGGAATTTCAGGAACAAAGAGCTTGACAAAAGTCAGGGACTCATTAATTCAAAAGGTTTGGCTCGGTGGATCTGTTGCTGCCAGATCCTTTATCACCCCCTGTTTAGCCTGCAGATAACAGTGCTCTAAAAATACAAGGCAGAGTGGCCCTGGGTTTCAGGATGCAGAGGATGGTAGTAATGTACAATTTCATAGTGCTTGATTACGTCAACAGCTTCAGAAAATAATCCCATCACATCAAATTGTCTCCCCATTAAGTAATTAGGACATCCATAAAGCACAGAGAGTTTAACCTTCCTCAGACAGGTTATGAAAGGTGGGCGTGATAACAGTCTATAAATCCATTACAAAAATATCCACAGGTCTGGCAGCCACAGGCAAGGAAAAAATTGGAAAAAAGTAAAAGTGGATTCAACAGGTTCTGTAGGAGAAAATCGGTGGACATGGTAAAAAATACATGAAGAAAAAATGAGTGTTCAGTTAGAAATACAGTTCTAGGTTAAATGAGGAAGCTCTGCAGGCATATACTAGCAATGAAACAAGATCATGCCTCTCACCAGCTGCTCTGTGGATCTGTATTTGGGATTGGTCTTCCAAGGTCTCCTAGATATGTGTTATGGCCACCCATTAGCCATACTTCACTGTCTTTTCCTCAGGTGAGATCATCTACAGAGAAGGATGGAAACAGTGGTTCAGCCCTTTTCCTAAGCGGACAAGGCACAATCAGAGCAGCCATCACCACTGCATATATGTTTCCTTGATTTAGACTGCTGTGTCCTGTGGCACAACCAGAAATGTCTCTTAAGACTGGGACAAATACTGGTATAAAATGACGTGTTGTATCCAGCCAATGTGGAATCTGAATTTATAACTGCCTATATTGTGGGGGAATTTCATATTTTTTACAGTATAGTCCGTTTGATAGTTTGTTTTGGTTGATAATGGTCTGGTTGTTTTCTAGATGCCCAAGTGGCTCCTTGAATGATACAATAACATTTGCCCACACATAGATGGAGATCACCAACCAGAGCAAACACTAATCCAGTCAGTCTTTCATTGACGCCTGATCTTTTTTCATGCTAATCTGTGTTCTAGGACCACACCACACTGGAGAGCCTGAGTGAAAAACACAAGGCCACAGAAGACACCAGCACCAGCAGTGACAAAGCAGAAGATAAAATCCCATCAGAGGCCATGCTGCATTTGCTGCAAAGTGCTTTTAGCCGACAGATGGATCAGAAGCAACTGCCAAAGAAGACTGCAAGTGAGAAGTTAAATATTCCGTACGAACACTTCTACCAAGCCCTCAAAAAATTGAACAAGCCCTCCCAGTTGAGAGGCTCAGAAGAAAGTCTGTACAGTGACTACGTTGATCTTTTTTACAATGCCAAACCTTACAAGCATAGAGATGATAGACTGCTGCAAGCGTTGGTTGATATCATAAATGAAGGAAATTAACTGTAGGGTGTGGCACTGAGTTGGAAATATTCATTCTCCCCACCTGTAGTTTTTTTTCCAAAGTCTGTGTATGCTCTAGTTATGTGATTGCTGCTTTGATTGCTTCATATTTAATACAAATATCAAGGAAGGAAAAAAACGGGTGTGAGGGGATAAGGCAGGAAAATTACACTTTTTAGTATTATCTTTTTTCAAAGCCTTTCTTCAGAGTAGATTTGCCCCCTCAGGCATGAAATGCAATAGTACTCCCCTGAAAACCCTAATACTCTATTTTAAACAATTTTCACATTACTTATTCTTCCACCCTCTTCACTTAAGCATGCAGTAGGATTCAAAACCTGAATTATTAAGCAGTTTTGAACCAAACTGCCAAAGCTATGGGGATATATTCTCATCCATGGATTTGTCGTGAATATTGCAGTCTCTGTTATATTTGTCATTTTTCCAATTTAATACTTACAGCCAGTACTGCTTCTGTCACAGGTGTTTTGTTCCTTCTCCAAACAATGCTCCCTCACCCTTCTGTTCTCCTGTAAAGGAACATCTGGGAGGCTGGGGTTGGACTGGGGCATCACTGAACGCTGATGAAGTTATTCACAATTTAGACTACAGACAGACACACACTAATAAAAAAGAGCCCCCAGCAAGGCATCCCACGCCATGGGATGGCATTCTCTCCACCTGGCTTGGACCTACCTAAGTGAAGTGCCTGAAATATGAGCCTGGTCTTTCTAGGCCATATGTGTTTAATGAGGACAAAGTCTCCTAGAGAGAGCACTTCAGAGCACTTGGCTTTCTTTCCACAGGTTATGAATCACCTGACAGAGTACTGATCTACTTGTGTTAATTACATGAGCTTTGGGCTCCAACCTCTTACCTGTGGAGCCTCAGTTAGGTCTCTAAAGTAGTATAGCTGCCTTCTGAGAGGCCTACATCTGCAAGTAGTCAGGCCAAGTGGAACAGAAAGGGGAGCTGTTGCAGAAAAGTCCACCAAAAGACTGTAAAATTCCCCAAACATCTAGGAAGAAAAGGCAAAATTGTTCAAGATTAAAAAAAAAAATACTGTGAGAAGGGTGGGCATGGAATGTGGAGTGGAAGGATGAGGATGAGGCAGAGGTGGCTGTCAGAAAGCAACTAGGGTGAGCAACTCCCTAACATTAGCAGTTTTCCATACATACCTCTTTAAAGAGGGCCAAAATGATATATTATTTTGCTTCTAAGGATTGGGGGGGAAAAAAAAAAAAAGCCATGTTGGATGCTCAGAAAAGCTAGGGGATCTAGAACAAGGAAATGAAGATTCCCAGGGGATAGTTAGCTCATTGAAGTGCTAAAGAAAATTGAAAAAAGTGCTGACTGCTTTTCACTTTTCTTCCTCTTGTTTACTGTTGAAATGTGTTTTGCAGATGCTCTAGAAATATTTGATTAGATTCTCCTTCACTGTCTATTCCTTAAAATTATGCAAGAGTCTCTAAGACAGGAATTTTACACTTTGCTAACAATCCATCAGTTCAAATAAATTTTTTTCTCACTTCACAATAAATTCTGTAATTTAAAGGTAAATCTATTTTCTGTAACTAATTAAGTCTTCTGTGTAAAAAAGGACTTCTCTAAAGACATCCTTGAAAATTGTCTTACCAAATGTAAGATTTAAAAATCATTCTTTGTGGTGGCTTTATGCCTTTCTTGGGCTTAGTCTGCCTTTTTGCCAATTGTAAGAATTCTTCAATATTTTTCTAGCCAATAGTTGAAGGATAACATCTCTATTATTGAATGTCTCTTGTATTGAATCCTTCCCTCTCTACTAAGAAATTTGCTTAGAAAGAGAAGTCATTTAAAAAAAAAAAAAGATCCCTGCAAGTGGTGCAGATCAGAAAGCTCTGCCTTTGCTGTCCTTTCCACACAAAAGCTTTCTGGTAATGCATAACTAATGAACAAGCAAACCATGAAAATTTCTAACTGCTGCTATTACAGAATGAGAGCACTTACTTTCGCTAATGTTTAATTTTCAGAATAGACTCATCTGATGAGGTAAGGGCCACTTTTAGTCCCGTGCTAAGAGGCTGGTTCCCTCAGATAACAACAAATGTAGGCGGTCCTCATTCAGGTATGTTACAGTGAGGAAAGTACTAACAACACTCCATCAGGCCTTGAAAGAAATTTTCAGGTTAAAAGGGTGGGAAACAAAAGACCCTCCTTTGTTTTAAGATCCGTTCCTATGCTGTAGCCAAAGTTTCAACAGAGGACAAGTTTAAAATCTCTCTTTTGAATGTTTCCAACCCAGATCAGCTTGTACAGGAGTAAATTATTTTTATCGTTAGTCTTTCCTTGGTGCCTGTGTGGGTTTTGTGAAAAATGTAAAAGTTGAAAAAAAAAAAAGTTTTCTCTCAGAATTTTAAATTATATTTTCTTTACAGGTATTTATAATATAGCAAAGATTTTATTGAACAGACAGAATTTTAAAAGGCATAATAAATTATATTGAAGAACCAGATTTTTTCTTGAGAAAGAGACAATTTCATCCAATAAAGGTATTTTTTAAAAGGCATGTTACAACAGCAACTGCAACATGTATGTGATGTGATGTTAAAATTTGTCTACTAGTAGCATAATACAATGTGTTAGCAGAGCTCAGTGTGTGGTCTTAACATTTGTGAAGAAAACAGTAAGATAAAGTCAAGCTATTGAATTAAAAGAAACGGGAAATTTAGAATGAAAAATAATGTCTTGGCGAAATAACCAGGGGTTGGGTGAAAAAAAATGTGAAGTGTATCAAAAATGAGGGCTTTCAAGGGATTTCATCACCAGTAACACTCACTTGTTCCCTTCTCACAGCTGCAGCAAGTAAGATTTGAAGTGGACATCACTGACAGTAGCAGTTTCTGTAATCCAGACAGTTAAAAGAATTCTGCCTATCTAATACACAGATGCACTAAAATGCAATAATGCAGCAGAAAGAGTCAGGGAGTCAAGGTAAACACATGGGTCATCACTTCCTTGTATGACAACGGTTGAAATACGTGTTGTTCCCTCTAGCACTACTCACGTTTCAAGCCAGCAGAGAAACAAGCCCTTACACCCCTATACACGGGAAATAGTGTAACCAACTACCTCTCAATTACAAAATCTGCTTGTCAAATGCCCTAAGGATAATTAAAACACTTTAAATGTGCTTTCAATGGATGCATTCCCATAGCAGAAATACTTATAGTAAATGTACATAGAAAATGGATTTCTGAAGCAGCATTTAAAAAAAAAAGAGGGAAATCTAAGTCTAAATTAGAGCAAACTACCTAGCTTCCACACTAAACAATGTTTTTTTCTCTCAGGTTGGCTGGGTTTTGAAATGCTGCATTTGAACTGTCTACCTTCATCCTCTTTGAGTTATCCAAGCAGAGTTTCTGGTCAATCCCATCTTGTAACTCCAAAATTGTTAATTCAGTTTTCAAATGAAGCATCCTTTTTCTTACTTCTCCCTCTCCTCTTCACTCTGAAAACAATCATAAGCATTTTCAGTAAATAGAAGGCTACTTAAAGAGAGAAAAGAGGGGGTCTTACAAATAAAATGCTAGCTCTAATATTTATTATTGCATTGTCTTAGTGTCAGAGATTAAAAGAGGACGTGGTCTGTTTGTTAAAAGAGAACATTCAAGGGTCGGGGAAA
This sequence comes from Coloeus monedula, assembly GCF_965178545.1. Lineage (NCBI taxonomy): Eukaryota > Metazoa > Chordata > Aves > Passeriformes > Corvidae > Coloeus > Coloeus monedula. Next base: position 57,805,149 of record NC_138822.1, read on the forward strand.
CACCTGATTGTTGCTTTTTTTGTGTGCAGATTACACAGTGACAATCACAATTAACTCCTTGTGCATCAGAGCAACAGGAACTGTAATGTCCCTGAGAGTCGCCTTCTGCAACATTAAGCCAGCCTCTGCCACTGCAGTTTTCCAAACATTACAAACCTAAGGAAAGTTGGCATCTGAGTTAGTTCACCTCTGAAAATAATTATAGATGAAAAAATACAGGGAAAAAAAAGAGATTTATTATACAAGACAGAGTACCTGCACAGCCTAAACCCTTTCTGGTTGATCAAGTATTTCGTTTCGAGAAGTCCATTTTCAAAGCTCTGAGGAGCCATTCCATTTGCAAGAGTGTTTTAGAAAACTCTAGAAATGTGTATTTCGTTTGGAATCAATTAACTATCTAATATTTCTAACTGCAGACTTAAAAGGTTCAAACTTCAACCTCACTAGGCACTAATAAAGATAATTTCTGTAAACATTCTTCTATTTGATTACACAAGTACCCATTAAAAATATCACTTCTCCTACTGCAATTTGTGAAAATATTGTAACCAGAAAGAAGGAGAAATTTTACTTCCAGCAATGCAGTAAATGCCTACTGGAAAAAAACCCAGATCTAATATGTTCCAAGTTCCACTAAGATACCAGAGAATAATAAATAGATAATATGCGAAAATGAGTGGTTATCAGGAAAATATATCTTAATGGTTGTATCATTTCAGCTATTTGACTGCCTCAAATCAAATGTAGCTAAGCATACACCTCTTTCTTTCTGATGTCACATTCTTTCCCTAAAACAAATGAATTGGTTGCTGCTGCATGTAGCACTTTGTTTGACTATGGCCACATTATCAGCCAATGTTTCAAACCATAAACATGCAGCATAATGCAGTGCCATATATTCTGATAAGGAAATGCACTTAGGACCAGGGACGTGCAGCTCTGGGTGTGCTGCTGCACGAAGGGCTCATGTGAAACAGATCCATAAAGACTGGACAAAGAGGAGAGCCCTATGCCAGCCCCATTAGACACAGAGAATAAATCCCCTCTTCAGAATAATGATGGAGCGATGCAGAGCGTCACAAACATCCAGGATGTCAAGACAAAGTTCAGTTTCACAGTTCAACAGGAAGCTCAGCTACTTCCATCCTAATTCACTGTTCATGAGAGACATGCTAAAAACTGAGGATTTAGAAAGAACTCTCAGCTATGAGTTTCTCCTCTTTTACACTCTATTTCTGGTACCCCACTTCAGAGAGGTGCACCATCCTTGAATGAAACTTTTCTGAAAATACCAGTAGACATTAAAAACACTGCCTCATCTGTGAGTTTCAGGCATCAGGCTGTCTGAATGAAGTTCATTTCTTACACTTTTACATAGAAGAAATACACACAAGTGTACATGACTCCATGTAAAGTCTCTTTGACGGTAGAATGTAGCAACTCTTAGCAGGGACATCAAGAAGGAAGAAGCTGCAGCACTAATTTGCTAAAAGAAAGTTTAAAGCTAAATTTCAGCTTGGATTTTCCATCATAGTAGTATTAATAGTGCATGTGGTTTTAGAGTGGGACAGAAGAGGAAGGGAGATTTGCTTGTTTGGCAATCCATTTAGCAACCGGGGGTGAAGAATTTGCCAAAGACTTTGCCAAAGAATTCTGTGTTTCTACCATTGCACTAATGGAGAAAGAACTCTACTCTTGTAATGCAAAAGATAGCCATAACTCTGTAGGGGGCTTTGAACAATTTAGAGAGTTAAATATTTCTGGCCTTGTAACAAACCAGCAAGTGTGTATTGGGCTCTGCAAATGCTGGATCTTGGGTCTCTAGCAAAAACATTGCAGTCAAAATTCCTTCGAGACTTTGAGCATCAAATTTGAAGCTTTTTAGGAAGGGGCATTCATAATACCTTGAATATTTATTTATATTTACTTTAAAATTAATAGACATAGTCTCCTTTAGAGCATCTGTAAGTTCCAGAGGTCATTCTGAGTCACACTACAGAGGAGACTGACTGTCTCCAGGTGAATGTGGCAGCTCAGTTGTGAATCATGCTCCTTGTTCAGGCACTGAATTTATGTGTCTAACGTTAGACAGTGTTAACGTTCTTATCTCTTCCCCCCTCTTACTCTCAGGATGGTGCTGAGCTGTGCTGAGCCCACGTTTTGTAAAGCTGAGCTGAAGCTCTTGCCCGTGTGTTCAGACAATGGAGCACTCCAGCCCACTGATGGCTGCAGAAAATTTGCAGGGATCTCCCTTTGCTGACCAAGATTGTCCTCTGCAATTGGATTGTTCTCTTTCCTCAACCCCCCAGACTCGAGAAAAATCAATTCAGAAAACAAAAGGCATTCTTTGCTTTAGCGAGTCGTTTAAACACAGGCTGCATGTGATGTAAAACCGTTAAACCTACGCTTAATCTTATTTACTTGCTTAAATCACTCTCCTGTCCTGTTTAAGTGCATATATGGGATCAAGTACCTCCCTGAGCACTTGGCTGAATCAGAAAGGATTGCTCCTGCATGGTATTTCTGCACACAATGAGGGGATATGATGCTAAAGTTCTACTCAGTTATTGCAAATACCTCCTTGCAATCCTATCTTGAGTGTGTGAGTCATGCCTGGATTTCCATACACTGTGCCACCAAGTCTCATGAGCTGCTTACATTGCTTCGTACTGGGTTTCAACCTGGCATGGTGAATCACCTTCCCTCCGGGAAATGTGTGCAAAACCTTCTTTATTAGGGAAACAACATTTGCAGAGCCCCTAACAGGCCTCATACATTTAGAGAACTTCCTTCCACACAGGATAGCTTCATGTCCTTAACAAACACATCAGGTGTTCAGGTATTTCACACCTGTGTGACCCTACTCTTCTTGGAAAGCTCAGGGAATGCTCTTCATTTATAAGAAGCTAGACCATGTGTAGTGTATTAAAACAATCAATTTATTTTCATATTATGGGGCTGTACAGATGCATCGACATCGAATAACAGTCAGAAGACAGATGCTTTGTTATGGATTTTGAGTAACTCTGCAAGGCTCACTCTGAATGTGCTCACGTACCCGAGAGATGAAACAGATGAAAATTATTTGAGTTGGGTGTTATTCCACAGCAATTGAAAAGAAAGACATGGCAGGTTGAAAACAGAGCCGGGCAGGAAGGAATGCATTTTGTGCATGTTGTGCTTTTCCATTCTCTTTATTCGAGCAGCTCTCAGTTACAGTACCCTGGCTTCAAATGACAAATTTTAGAGATCTTCCTGCTGCTGATGAGTCAGATATGGTTTGTTTTGTGACAGAATTAATTGCTTTCTTGATCTGCCATGTCTCTCTTTCCTATCAGAACTCTAATTAAAAAATCCAAAGCCCAGCATTTCCAGCTGTTCAAGGTTCATCAGCTCCGCAGCTTGTGTTAATGAGCTCGGTTCTTTGAATTCACCCCTGCAATTTTATACTAGCTGAAAGCCTAAGCCATTATCCATTTTTAGGAACAGTCATCAACATGTACTTACCTTTAGAGATGATCAGAGTTTACTCTTCTCAGAAAAGCTAATGGCAATTTCCTCAGCTCAGTTTGTTGCACTGCTCAAAAACCCTTCAGATACCTATCAGAAGCATGGCCACCATACACCATTCTTGCTAATGGAAGGGTCTGTCTTTACAGAAACCTTTAAAGGAAGCGGAGGGAAGGAGGCGACAACTTCCCTCAGCTTTCAGTGGCATCTGAGAAGTTAAATCCTTTCAGATATATTTTAAAACCCAGCCTATATTGCAGCTCCCTCATGCATGGATTTACAACTGTGATTATGCATTAAACTACTTGAATATTATCATCTTCTGCTAGCTCAAAGTCAAGGCTCAGCCTCCAAATGTCTTGTGTTTGCATCTGCAGTACGTGCAGTCATACAATCAGTTTCTCTGTGTGTGGGAGTAAGAGTGGAAGAGGAAGAGATTTGATTTACTGCACTGCATGTAGCATTGCATCTGATGTCTAGATCACCCTGTCCCATCATCTCCTCCTTTCCTGAGTCACAAGTGGAGCTCATCAGCTCAGGCACTTTGTTTTCATCAAGCAGTACTGCCATCCCTCAGTAATAACCAAATCATGAAAAAGAGTTAACATGCTCATGGGATTTAGACATTTAAAAACAACAAGGATTTATCTTCATGGAGGCAAGCCCTTTGCCCTCAACCTTCTTGGCCTTCACCCTCAGTGAAGGGCATTTTTGGTGGAGTGAAATTAATGACAAAACACAGTATCTCACACATTTTATTCTCACTGCCATCACTTGGATCTACACATTGTTTGCATGATTTGCAGGTCCCATAACACGTGAGAATATATTGGTTCTCTTGAAAGTACCAAAGGAGACTCCGGACAGTAGCTAGCCTGAAAAAAAAAAAAGATATACTCAGGACCAGAAAGCTGTAAATCAGCCAAGAGCTGTTAGATTTGAAACAGAACTACCCAGCCTGAAGGTAGTGGTCATTGCTCTCTAGAATTACCAGTATTATACACAAACAAGCATGGATACATCTCTATATAAATCAGTAGAAACCTTATAAAGGTAGGTATCACTAACTGCTCTCGAGTAGCATTAATTTTCCTTCGGGGACAATGCTCCACATTTTTTTGTAGACAGCAAATGGAGTGCCAGAGCCCTCCTGTTCCAGCAGCTGTCATGGTTTTTAATTTTTTCCAGCCCACAGGTGGCCAGGACAAAGATAATAGAATTATAGAATCATGCTGAGTTGAAAGGGGCCCATCAGGATCATCGAGTCCAAGCCCTGGTCCTGTGCAGGACACCTTAAGAGTCACACCATGTGTCTGAGCGTTGTCCAAATGCTTCCGGGACTCTGTCAGCTTTGGTGCCATGACCACTGTCCTGGGGAGCCTGTTCCAGGGCCCAACCACCCTCTGGGGAAAAACCGTTCCTGATATCCAACCTAAATGTTCCCTGGCCCAACTTCAGGCCATTTCCTGAAGTCCTGTCACTGGTCTCAGAGAGTGACCAGATTGGTACCTGCCCCTCCGCTGCTCTTTGTGAGGATGTTGAAGCCCCAGAGAGGTCTCCCCTCAGTCTCCTCCAGCTGAACAGACCAAGTGCCCTCAGCTGCTCCTCATAGGGCTTCACCTCTAGGCCCTTCACCATGCTCATGGCATCCTTTGGATGGTCTCTGACAGTTTAATATCATTTTTATATTGTGAGGCCCCAAACTGCACACAATGTTCCAGGTGAGGCTGCTCCAGCCCAGGGCAGAGCAGGACAATCCCTCCCTGGCCTGGCTGGCCATGCTGGGCCTGGTGCCCCCAGGACAGGGATGTCCCTCCTGGCTCCAGAGTACTGCTGGCTCATGTCCAGCTGGCCATCAACCAGGGCCCCCAGAACTATCCCAGGGGCAGAATCCAGCACTTTCCCTTGTTGAACTTCACACAATTGGTGATTGTGCAGCCCTTAAATTTGTCAAGGTCTCTCTGCAGGGCCTCTCTGCTTCTGAGGCAGTCAACAGCTGCTCCCAGCTTAATGCTGTTGTCAAACTTAGTATTCCTTCTAGTTCTTCATTCAAATCATTTACAAAGATGTTGAAGAGAACCTGCCCTAAGATGGAGCCCTGCAAAACCCCACTAGTGACAGGTCACCAGTCACCACCTGTGGGATGAACATTTTGTCCAGAAGGGTCCTGGGAAAGACAGTATGGAAAGCTCTGCTGAAGTCCAAAGAGATTACATCGGTTGGCTTCCCTTGATCCAGTAGGTGGGTTATCTTGTAAAATGAAATCAGGTTTGATAAGCAGGACTTTCCCCTCATAAAGCCATGCTGGCTGTGACTGATGACTGTGTTGCCCTTCAGGTGTTTTTCAATACCTCCCAGACAATCTTATCCATTATTTTACCAGTCAGTGAAATGAGACCGACAGGCCTGTTGTTTCTGGGGTCCTCCTTCTTGCCCTTCCCGAAAATCAGAACAATGTTCACTGGCTTCCAGTCATCTGGGACCTCTCCAGTTCCTGACTGGTCACAAGTCATTGAGAGAGGCTTTCCAATGACATCAGCATCTGAGAATTCTCAGACAAATCCCATCAGGCTCCAAAGATCTGTAGGGATCCAGCTGGAGCAGCCGGTCCCACAGAAGGGTCAGCTGGGAGTTAATTATTCTTGCAGCTGTGGTCTTCCAGCTGAGGGCTCTGAGACTCCCATGGTCCATCATCAGTGTTGAAGACAGGTAACTAATGTGTTAAACACCTCTGCCTTGTCCGTGTCCCTGTTGGGGAGGTGACTGTCCTCATATTCCATCCTGGAATGGGGCAGTGTTATTTCTACATTGTCTTTTGTCATTAATATATTTGAAAAAACTCTTTTTAGATGAGCACTAGCACTTCAGCTAACCAGAAAAATAACACAGGTGGGGAAAGATCACCTTTTGTTTGCCCTGGAGAGGGGAAGGTTGAGTCATCTTCTGATACATCTCATGTTTAACAGCTTGCTGTGCCATTGGTGTGACTACTGTTCAAAAACCTTCTGATCTGGGGTAATGCTTGGCATACCCTAAGTACTGCTGCTGACAAATAGGGTTGCCCAGAAGCCCCTCAGCCAGATTAAAAGGTTATACTTGATTTTTTTAGCTTCAGGTAATACATGAATTCCCAGCACTGCTTTTCTCTGCTCGATAAAACTCTGGCTTTATCCTGATAAACACTCTCCAAACCAGATGAAGCTGGCTGCAGGAGACAGCTGGCAGACAGGATTTGTGTGACAGTCCCTGCACTGAGCAGACCAGAGCTGGAGCAAAATGAAGCAAGAAGAAGAGCGAAAGGGGTGCAAGAGACCTGCAAGGAGGAACAAGGAACTCCTGTCATTATGCAAGAGTAAACAGGAAATACACAGGAGACGAAAGCAGACCACTTGGAATGAACATAAAGAGGTTGTCAGAGTAAGTAGAAATGAGACAAGAAAGGCCAAGGCCCATTTGGAATTAAATCTGGCCAAGGATGTCAGCAACACTCTGAAATTCAATAACGGCAAGTGCAGGGTCCTGCACCTGGGCAGGAATAACCCCAAGCAGCAGCACAGGCCTGGGTGATCTGCTGGAACACAGCTCTGCAGAGAAGGACCTGGAGGTCCTGGAGGACAAACAGCTGTCCCCGAGCCAGTGGGTGTCCTGGGCACAAGGAGGCCAATGGGATCCTGGGGTGCACTCAGAAGGGCATTGCCAGCAGGTCAGGGAGGGATCCTGCCCCTCTGCCCAGCCCTGGGAGGCACCTCTGGAGCGCTGTGTCCAGCTCTGGCTCCTCAGCACAGGAGGGACACGGAGCTCCTGGAGCGGGGCCAGCAGAGGCTGTGGAGCTGAGGAAGGGCCTGGAGCATCTCCCTGCTGAGGAAAGGCTGAGGGAGCTGGGGCTGTTCAGCCTCAAGAGGAGTCCCAGCTGAGAGGGGCCCTCAGCCCTGGGTGTCACTGGCTGCCCCCAGCAGGGCCCAGGCTCTGTTCTGTGGGGCCCAGCAATGGCACCAGAGCAACAGGCAGGAATTGATGCCTGGGAAACTCCCTCTGAACATGAGGAAGAACTTCTTCCCTGTGCAGGGACCAAGCACGGAGCAGATTGCCAGGAGAGGCTGTGGAGTCTCCCTCACTGGGGATATTGCAGAACCCTCTGGACACAATCCTGTGCCCTGTGTTCTGGGATGGCCTGCTTGAGAAGGGAGGTGGGACCAGATGAGTCACTGCTGTCCCTTTCAACCTGACCCATCTTGTGATTCTGTGATTCTGTGAATGACTTGCTGTAAACAGAAAGGATGCAAGCATTGCTGGGAGCTGCCAGCTTCCAGAGCTCCTTCTTCCTGGATGCTGCTCAGCAACTTCCTTGACACAAGTCTGCTTTCTGCTCAGGATGAGCAGAGAAGCCCACATCCCACTGCTGCCCAGACACAGAATAATCCTCACTGCCTTTGCTGCTCCTCTGCAACAACACTCTGCAGTTTTGAACAGACAGGTCCCTCCACTGAGGGGATTTTATAGGTTTTCTCTTTCATTAAAATTTACTGAGTGGTCTTATATTCTGAAATGTGGGAATTTCCATGTGCACTATGGCCCAGATACTTTGGAAAGGGTCCCATCTTCCTTAGTCAACAGGCAAAGCTGTGGTTCTAGTGTTCTCAGCTGCCTTTTGCTTTCCTATGCCTCCTTCCTCTGCCAGTGATGGATGTGGCTCCCCACCACCTTTTCCAAGCCATGCCTTTCCCAATCTGTGCTACTGCAGTGAAGCTGCAGCACTTGCAGGCTTTTCCTGGAGATCGAGCCACCGAGCTCCTTTCCCACCGCTTTTATTGCTCTTATCTGAATTCTGGCAGCAGCAGGGACATGCAGGGCAGGGCAGCTGAGCACAGTGGTGGGAATTAATTCCCAGTATGGTGCCAGGACCCAGAGGTGTTGGAGCTCCCTGCTCGGCGGTGTAGCTGTATGTGTCCCCAGCTGTCACTGGAGCATCTTCACAGCACAGCCTGGCCTATGATAACTTGTCAGGTCTCCTGCTGAAATCACTTCCCATGTTACCCTTTCCTAGGTTTCCTCTTGCTGGATTGATGTTTACTCTGCCTGCAATTCCCCCAGGTTTCTCTTTATTAAATTTTGCTTCCCACACGTGTGCTTTGCGCCTTTTGCTTTTCTGTGCCTGTGATTCTGGTGTCTGTTGCTTTGCATTAATTTGCAGCTCTCACCCGTTCTAACTAATCCTCCCAAGTATCAAACCTCATCTCCCAAGTATCAAACCTCATTACTCTCTGCTTGTTTCTTCTTCTGAATCACTAATGAGGGTGTTAAATAGAACAGCTCCTGACACTTACCCTTGTGCCATCGTATTATACAAACACTCCCCAGTTTGCTATATTGTCACCTATCATTTTGTTCCAGTCCTTCAGCCAACTTTGAAATGAGAATGTTCCTTCCAAGCCTGATTTACATTGATTTATCCGAGAGAAATTACATCAGTGTGTCAAGTGTTTCACTGCAGTCCAAATCTGGTTGGTTTTGCACTCCTGCAACTGTGCCCTCTAGTGCATTTTTTGGCTTGCATTCTTTCAGAATAAAAACATCAGTAATATTGCCAGGCAACACTTGTTGCTTGCTGCTCAGGTGGTTTTGGCCATCTGAATTCCTGGTGGTACAAAATAATGCATGTAATCTGTGTTTCACTTCTGTGCTAAGACCCAGACAGTCTTTTCAGTGACAAAGTTCATCTGCTAAAATTATCAGGTACACAGTATTTTTTCTTAAGCATAACCTACTGCAGATGTAATATTTTCCAGGAAGCATGGGAGCAGATGAAAACATGGATTTCAGACAGCTATTTGGTTTTCATCTTGTTCAGCTTCAAACCCTTAGAAGTATTCCTTGCTGTTTCAGGTAACAATGCAAGAAAAGCTGGGGTGAAAATGGAGAAAGGCAGGCTGGAAAGTGGCTGCTAAGTACAGGAAGCTGGTAAATAGAGGTAAATTAAGAAAGGTTTTCTCTTTGCAGCTCACAGGTCAGGTTTGGTGAAGGTTTTCCTGGTGTTGCTGGTGTTACTTGTAGCCTTGTGCATTGCAGCTGGCTGTAACAAGCCAGTTCCTTTCTCATCCTGCTGCTGGTGCTGAACTTGCCAGCAGCTCATCTGATGGGAGTGACCATGCTGTCAACAAATTCTTCCTCTGCTCTGGGGAAGCACCAGCCTCCCCAGGGGTTGTCATCTCTATCAGTAGAGTCTTTATTTGTGGATAGACACGTACGCAGTGCATCAGTGGTACCAGATTTAACACTGCACCCAGAATCATCACATTTTTGGTGATAGCTGTCCCCACTGAGTGATACAGAGCTCTTTCAACTGGGCATCATTTTGTGCCCTGGTAGGCACTAATAAATAACATGGGTTTTGAAGTGGAAAGGGAATTGGGTAATGTTTGTTTTGTGTTCTGGTGTGAGAAAATGTGATGTCTTTTTCACAGTCAGCAGTAAAAAACACCCTCAGGTCTTATTTTCCTAGTTAGCAAGAAGACCGTGTATAAAAAAAACATTGACAGGTGCCTTCCTATTCAGCATGCTGACACACCATGCAGAGCACTCGGCCTGCCTTGAAGCTCATGGAACTTGTTAAAACATAAAAATTGTACCAAATATTTGAACAATTACAAATTCCTGAGAACATCCTTCATTTTACCAGCAGAAAATTACACCCTTAACTGCCTAGGTCATTTTGATAAAATCAACACTCTGGGCTAGGAATTTATCAAGCAAATAAAGCTTGATTACCATTACTTGATAAAAGCCTCAAATTGTCAATAATAACATACTATCACCATGAAAACCTCTTGCTCTTTCTATTTACCAAATCACCTTATCTATTCATGCAGCAATTGCAGCATACAAGTTGAAACAGTAGTCTTGATTTTGCTATCTGTTAAACGGAGGAAAAAACCAATATTACTGTGAAGAGCTGAAAAGCTGTTTTGTAATTTTCATATTGCCTTGGGACCTTTGGAAGGAATTGCTCTCTTGCAGGAAAAGCACTGCACCTTTTTCTTCAGCTTGTCTAGGCGGTATGTTTCATTTTTAATTAAAGCATGACCTTGCAATGAGGATGGCTGCCACCTCATCATTAGCTGCATGAAGTGTTCCCCCTGACTTCCCTAGGTGAACCAATGCCATGATTTATGCCATCCTTTCATATGTCTCTATGGCAAACAAGTCTCCCTCCAGCTGAAAACATTTTCTCTTTCCCTCAGCCTCTGCTTCCCCAATCCTAAATGGAATTCCCTCCCATAACGGTAAGATAGATATAGTCTGTGGTGTTTTACTGGTATCATCACAGACTCATAGAATCACTGAGGCTGGAAAAGCCCCCTAAGATCCTCGACTCAAACCTCTAAACCAGCACTGCCAAACCTACCACTAAACCATGTCCCTGATCACCATGTTTACACAGCTTTTAAATCCCTCCAGGAACGGTCACTCCAGCACTGCCCTTGGCAACCTGTCAAAGTAGAGGAGAAAGGCAGGTACTGAATGAAAAAGCACTTGTAGTAGAGCACAGGCCTTGTGATTGGAGATAATGTCCCATGGGATAATGTCCCATGACATGTGTTTTAGTTCCCACAATTTTGGCTTTGTCTGAGGTCAAGTATTTCCTATGCATCACTCAAACATGAACAAAACAGGTAGGAATCTTCCTCATCAATAGGGAGTATAAACTCGGTGACAAAGGGCAAATGCTACTAAAATGCTGACATTTAGGTAGAGACCACTGGAGTTGGTGCCTTCTGATCCCAAACACAGCAGGCTCAGTGTGCCAGCCAGAGGCATATCACCTCTCCAAACTGATTCCAAAGGGTTGGGATGTGGAGCTCAAAGCCCACCTGCAAGGCCTGGGGCCACCAGAGAATCCCTCGGAGGAAATCTGCCTGGAGCTGCCAGGACTGAGCCTTGCAGGTGACACAGGGACTGAGAGCACCTGCAGTGCAGCCCAGGGAAACACCACAACCGCAATCTCCCTCTGCAGGAACAAGGACAACTTCTGCCTCTCCTCAGGTGGCATCGGGGTGACAGCAGCACTGCTGCCCTCTACCTTAGGAGAAAAACAAGCAGAAAGGCTGCTGAACAAAACCATCGCTTGCAAATGTGGGCAAGATCATTCTAATGACTCACTTGGTCTCCAGGCCAGCTGAAGATACTGGGAGTTGTTTGTGCCAGGGCTGCAGGAGGGACATTGAACTTCCTGCCACATTTCCAGAAACTGGAGAATGGTAGAATTACCTCAACATCTTCAGCAAAACCCTGGCAGTTCTTGACCATGCTTCTGCCCGGGTCAATCTCCATTCACTGTCATTGCCAACCATCTGTGCCCACCCACAATCCCTGCCTTTGGCAGCTTTCAGCAGGGCTATAGAGTGAAGCTGCCCTGATGCTCTTTGCTCGCAACTGGGCCCCACTCTCTGGTCAGACTCCCAGGTTGGTATTTCTCACCCAGCAGGGCCCGTGGCTGGACAAGAGAGCAAGCCAGAAAAGTCAGAGAAACAGATGATTTCAAATTGATGTTTGAAATAAGCACTCATTCAATAAGCAAATGGATTACACACCCACAGTTCTGCAGGAAGGAAGATGGGGAAAAGTGAGTGCAAAGAGCAGGAGGAATTGTGCTCACCCAGCTCATCCTCAGGCTCGGAGCTCCATCTTGTGGGTGCTGGCCACCAGCAGTGGCCACTGGCCAAGGGGGCAGGGGTCCATCCAGCCTCTTGGGGACCTGGAGCTCAGCAGGGCCATGGACACGCCTTCCAGTGGCCTTTTACTTATTGCTTTTTAATGCTGAGAAATGCAGGGTGGGTGCCATCAAATCTCTCTTAAATGTCCACGTTGGAGTCACTGATGGACAAACCTGTGTGTCTGTCAGGCCTGTCTGTGAGTTCCTCCTGCTCTGTCATGGTTCAGGGCTGCTTTGTCTCAGCACAGTAGTGAGCAGGCAAGCATTTGTCATCTTCAAGCTGAGATGTTGCCACGATCCTTCCAGAGACACTGGGTCAGCTGACTCAGACCTTCTGAAGGTGTGCAGTGTCTGTATGTCAGCTGCGAAATACAGTCCACCATAAATGTCAGTGTTGTACCCCATCAGCTACAGCCTTTGCTTCAGAGGGAACCAGGACAAAGCCATGGGAGAGTGGGATGGGGCCTCTACCAGGTGTGTGCACTGAGAATAATGATGGGACAGAAGTCAGTGGAAAGCTGCTGGAGAAACAGAGTATCATAGACTCTGATTGCACATCTCCTGCAGAAGAAATCCCTTGATAAAAAGAGATGTAAACAGCTGAATTGATGTCCAAGGCAGTAACACAAAAGCAGTGGTGAGCAATGCTAATCTGGGGACATTATGGACAAAGTGAAGAAACCCTGCACTGGAAAAAAAAAGGGTGTAATTTAATCTTCTGGAGAAAGAATACTTCACAGTGAGTACTTATTCTTGAAGCACAACCAAACAAAAATGGTTGTAGCTCTTTAAGGACCTTTAGATCCACACTAAAATATTTACAGGGAAAAGAAAAAAGAAAAACTAAAAAGCCATCCCTCTACAGCACTGATAAATGTGTAGAAGCTAAAGTTTTTCAATCAAAACATGAGTTAATGGCAAGTGCCTAGGAAAGATTCAGCTGGCAGCTTCTGACAACAGTTCCCTGGGCACAAGGGCCTTTGGAGAAGATGCTGGAGCAAGGTTCACACACCAAAGCTCACATATGCTCCCTGAAAGAAGAGCTGTCATTTTGCCACATCACACAGATGTGCGTGGCTGCCAACACAGCCCTAAATAAAGCAGCCAGCTGGACCCTTTCCAAAAGCCTGATGGACCTGGATACTCCTGGTGGGAGGAGTTCAGGCATCACCCCAAAGCAGACTCACCTGTAGATGTGCAGGACCAGGTGGAACATTTTGGGAAACAAAGTGGAGCCTCTTATTCCCCAGAGATGCTCAGAGTATAACTACAAGACTAAGGAAAGGGATATAAAAGCATCTGGCTAAACCCGAAATAAAACCAGCTGGGTGGAACCCTGGACAAGGAAGGCAAGAAAGCGGAAGATTGTGTTATAGAAATACTCACGTTTCTTACAGCTGTAGTTTTACCCTACAGGAGATGCATACCTCAAATCAGAGAGAGATTAATTATTTTCTAACAAAAACTTTACACCATGTGCTTACACCTTAAAAAAATAGCATCTTGAATTTCAGTAGTAGTCAGTGATGTTTAAGCTGCCTTTCTGCAGCTGAAAATCTGGCTGATGAGACCAAACCCAAAGTCATCTTCTCCCGTACCAGCACCTGTGAGAGAGATGACAGTAGGCTTGCAGGCAGGGCATGTTTTTTAACAAGGAAAACAGCTCCTTTCCCCACATGCACCAGGGTGTGCTGGTTTGGCCAAATTTAGAAATATATCCTCTGAGAGAAGGCAGGTCACAACCATCCCTCCCCCACCAGGTTCGGGAAAGAAAAATTTTCCTCAAAGGAAAGTGAAAGAGATAAAAACTATTTATTTAACAAACACACGGGAAAAAGGATAATAATGCTAAATAATAAAATTTCTCACTGTGGAGGAAAAACCTGGGAAAGTGTTCGAGTCCTCCCTTTGGTCTCCTCAGAGCTGGCCAGGCCCTCTGTGCCCGGTGGAAAGTCCTCCTGATCTGCTCTGATATTGAAGCAGTCCAGCAGAAAAGGGAGAAAATCCGAAATTCCAGGGAAGAAAAAAAAGTCCAACTCTCAGTCTCTCTCTGGAGAAAAAGGAACTGAACAACTGGCCAAAAGCTGACTGGCAAGCAGCAAGCTGGGTGCTTCCTCGGTCTCCTGCCGCAGCTGAGAAAAAGTGTCTATCTCTGTGTGACCTTGAACAAGCTGCAAACTGCTTTGAAGAAGTTTTGCTCAGGTTTTCCTCCCCCCTCTCAGGCTCAGTTTAAAGGCATAGAAAGGCACAAAAATTAATTTCTGGGCATAGGGCAGCGATATGGGATACACATCACAAAGTAACCCCAAGGGAGATTGAAGGCAGGGTTAAATGTCTCTAAAGTCTTCGGCTGCAACAGAGGTTTAGTCCCCAGAGAATAACAGGGTTATTAAGAAAGAGGTTGTGCTCCCAGCAGCAGGATTTAAGGCTGAACCCTGTCCAGCATTTTCTGCTTGGTGTAACAACCCCAAAATCACCAACCTCTCTGTCCCAATTCTCCTGTCTGTAATTTTGCACTGTGGTTTTGCCTCAGGATCTGATGGATGGAGAATAAACTGCTGAACACTTCAAAACCCAGCTCCCTAGGATCAGCTCTAATTTGTCCAATTTATAACTACCTTGCTTTCATGAGGATTTCTCTTCCCACCAGCTAACTGGCTCAGAACAAGACAAATCATTATTATTCCTGCAGAATTCAGAGTGGCCACTGCAAGAAGATGATTTTTTCTGGCATGTTTTCTTTCTGAAGGATATACTCAGTGGGATAGTCAGGGCATGTGCTTGCTGGGCTCCAGAGTAATGGTGAGCTGCCACAAACAGATCTGCTGACTTCCAAATCCTCAGTAGCTGGGTCTTGCTGCACATACAAAACATGGTCTCACATATTTTGTATGCAACAGTGGCTGTCCATTTGCTCTTGATTTGAGTCTTCCTTGTTTGCACCTGTGCTTAATAGTGGCATTTTTTACTTCACTCCATGTATAGAAAACTTCCATAAGCTTCTAATTGTTCTCATTTATGAAACTGGGGCGATCTCCAGGACATTAGTAGGCAATTTAAAAAAGGATTTAGAAAATGTAATGAATAGCAACAGGCAAACAGGAACGTGTCATGGCTGCGTCCTCTCTACAGCCGTGTGCTGTGTCATCCCAAAGGGACCCTCTCCAGGACCAGGTGAACATCCACAAATTAGTGAAACAGAAGATCAGGAGCCTCCTTCATGCTCCCCCTGCTGATGTGGAAAACAATGAGGACAAAGCAGAACCGAAGGCCTGCTTTATGTGTTCCGAGGAGATGTGACTGCAGTTTTGGCAGCTAACAGGCTTGAAGACTTAGCCCAGTCTTCTTGTTCCCTTTTCACCTGGACAAAAGGCTTAAAAGGAGGCACTGGATTTCGAGTGTGTGTAGGAGAATCCAAACACAAGCATAATCTTCCAGTTTGTGAAGAGGAAGAAACTGACTGCTTTGAAGCACTCAGCTGGTTTCCTGGTTAATTTCCGTGCTGCAATCACCAGTTCCATGACTGAATTGCAGAATATTGTTAACCAACCAAAGTCCTGGCTTTGTGGACGCTTGTTGGGGTTTTAGTTTAGTCTTAGGGTTTTTTTCTGTTAAAGGAATTTTCTCCCATATGCATGTTGCTAGGGGACAAATAGCTGTACTTAAGAAAGACAAAAAAAGGGAGTGGGGCGGGCCTGGCTACTCCTTTTGTCTACACCTGGGTGTGGGGTCAGTTCGCTCTGAGCGTCCGGAGAGAGAAGCTGCAGAGAAAGGAGCTGCTGCTTCTTCTTTTTGGCCGTTCTTCTCTTCCTGCTGGAAACAACGCCGGGACCCCAAAAGCCGCTTTCCCTGCCCTGCTGGAGGCCGAGCTGTGGCTGCCCTGCTCCGCTGCTGCTGCTTCGAGTTTTCGCTACGCTGTAGCCCTGCTCGCCCTGCCTGCCTGGGCATCCGTGGGGTTCTCCCATCTGGATACATCTCGCCTGCCACCCGGGATTTGCGTTCGTCCCTGCCGCTCCAGCCTGCCGCTCTAGCCTGCCGCTCTATCCTACCGTTTCCAGCCTGCTGTTCCTGAGAGTCCGGGATCGGCTGCCCAGGGGTTTGTGAAGCCTTTGTTCCATCCCTTCCCGGGATCCCAGGGCGCGGGTGCCGCGTGCTCCCCGAGCTCGCTCCGGAGCGCCCCCTGCAGCCGCGGGGGAACCATCGCACCTGCCCTGCTCACCGGGAGCCGCCAGCGCCCCTGCCGGCTGCGAGCGGAACTGCACCCGAGGGGAAAGGGCCCGACAGCCGAGAAGGCTGGGACTGGGTTTGTGTTTGCTGTTACTGTCAGAGTTGTTGTTGTTTTGTTTGACTGGTTATATACATATATATATATATATATATATATATATATATAGTAAAGAACTGTTATTCCTATTTCCCACATCTTTGCCTAAAGGCCCTTGATTTCAAAATATAATAACTTGGAGGGAAAAAGGGGTTATATCTGCCACTTCAAGGGGGGACTTCTGCCTTCCTTAGCAGACACCTGTCTTTCAAAACCCAGACAACGCTTACAAGTAGGTGCAGCCAGAAACTCCTTTTCAGAGATTATGGACAAGATGAATGTAATAATGGGAACAGTTCCACTAATCTGCAGCAAGTGCACCACTTGTCTGGAGAAAGGCTCCTCGTCTGGACTGTGGATTGTGTGACAGACTGTCCAGTATGAAGAACAAAGCATCCTTGGAGAAGCCCATATTTGAATTTACAGGAAGGCTTCATGCAGCACAGATGGAACACCACTCACTGCACCTACAACTTGCAGAATTCAAATGGAGTTTCAGTGAGATGAAAAAAAGAAGCTGACAAAGCCCAGAGCCTGTGAGAGCAATTAATTATGCTTCAGCAAAAATTAGTCACTTGTGAGAAAGTTTGACAGTGTAGGAGGATTAAATAATGCATTACATTGGAAGCAGCAGGCACAATCACTTTTGAATGAAGAGGAGCAACAGCTACAGGAGTAAAATAAAAAACTAGAGCTGCACTCCAGTGAAGAAGGAGATAAAAGCCAAGTCTTACATGAATCTCTAAAAGAAGACACACAGAGAGCATCTGGCTGTGGACTGGACCTGACAGCTTCTCTTCACAAAAGGAAAAAGAAAGCAACTGTGAAAAATTCTATATTCTCTACCTCAATCTTTATTTCATATATCCAGATTTAAACTTCACTTTTCTGTGATTTGTCCATGGAGTTAGTTTATTGTCTTACTCTCTACTTTTATTTGTTTTAAAATCACAACCTTGTGCATTACAATCTCTTGGAAATAATAATGAAAAAATGAAACAACACCCCCTCTTATTTCATCTGGCACAATATATTTAAGATAATTACGTGATGCAGAATTAGCAAAACCACGGGCAAAAGCCATTTCTAGAGATCAGGTCACAAAAGAGAAATGAAGTTTTGAGACTTATCACAGAGGCTGTAAAATGTAACGGAGTTTTTGTCTCTTGCAATTAAAACCTTCAGTCTTGAAGGATATATCCCGGGCATCCTGATGGATGTGTGCTTAGGACACCGTGGTTGGTTCCAACAAAGAGTTAAATCATCTGCACGCTAAAAGTGAAGACAGAGAGACTTTAAAAGGAACTTTAAAAACGGAGCTACAGAAAGTACACCAGTGCTCGGAGGAGAAAGTGCTTTTCAAACTTACTGTAGGGTGGATTTTTTCAGTTGTTTGCCATATTATGCTCACACCTGGGGCTCGGAATCTCTCGACTTGAGAGGTTTCACAACAACCTTTCCCTTTGCGCAGCAAGGCAGACTCAAGGGGAGTGGTAACCTGCTCTCCCTCATCTACGGAGATGTGCTCCTGCTTTGAATTTTGTCCACAGACTTTCATATCTTTCCAGCTGCTTGCTCCTCTCTATAACCTGGGTGAAGGCTGTGCTGCCCTGAGGACACCCACATCTCAGTCTGGCTTTCGTGTCAGGGGGTCGTTTTAACTCCTGCACTTTTATTTTACTGTCCGGAGCCCGGATGCCTTAAAACATGGCTGGGACGGCGGGAGGGGACGGCGGGAGAGGACAGCGGGAGCCCGGCGGAGCCCCTCGCTCGGCTCGGGGCATTGCGGCATCACCGTGCACGTCCCCGGCAGCCGCGGAATTCCCGGGCGCCCGCCTGGGGCTCCGCCTTCGTCCCGCGAGCGGCCGAGTCCCAGCGGGGCCCGGGAGACAAATTCCTGCGGTTCCGGGAGCCGCTGCTTTCCGATGGTCCCGGGCTGTCATGCTGGAGCCGGAAAGCCATCTGGAGAGCTCCCGACTCCGGCGGCGGCCTGTCCGGTGAGTTTCTATAGTTCCACTGCGGATTTGTTATTTGCTCCAGGCTCTGCCTGTTTTAAATTAGTGCGTCTTCAGATCACGGTTAGATTTATTCTTGACTGGTCTCTGTCACCTTCAGATATCGTGGGACCTTCAAATATCGTCTTGTTCCACCCCCTGCCAAGGGCAGGGACACCTTCCACTATCCCCGGGTGCTCCAAGCCCTGTCCAGCCTGGCCTTGGACATTTCCAGGGATGGGGCAGCCACAGCTTCTCTGGGCACCCTGTGCCAGGGCCTCCCCACCCCCACTGGGGAGAATTTCTTCCTCATATCCATTTCTAAATCAGTGGCCTATTCTGAAGTATTCAGCATGTATTTAGACATTTGCAAGTAGAATCAGACACAAGTTTTTAATGACACATCAAACATAATTCCTCAAGCAAAAGCATCCTCGACTGTTATGTTTAATTATGTTTAATTTGTTTAATTATGTTTAATTTGTTCAATTATGGAGCTCCCACAAGCCACTCCATGGCACTGCAATTTTTTTTCCTACGTGAAATAGCATGCTTTTTAAATTTATCCTTTTGTGCACTAGTAAACTATTGATACGTATTTTAATAGAGGCATAGTGCATATTCAAAATCATTAGCATTCCCAGGTGACACTCCTCAGATTCAGTTTCTTCTTTTCCTCTATGTGACTTCAGAGTAATTTAAAGAAGTTTTAAAACTTCAGAATGGTGTGGATGTGACAGAAAACATTTTGATTCTGTTATGAAACATAAGGTTTTCTGGTGTTTTGCTGTTCATTATGAGATTTTGGTGTAAGTTGCAATAATTTAAAAAATGGTGTTATGAAAACCTTGTTTCTTAAAAATTCTGTGCAATTTGTGAAAGACTTAGCAGCCTTTATCATAGGGAGTCTTCTATTAGACAGCCAACCTTGGATAAATCACAGTACCTACATTTATCTCCCTTAGAATTGTTTTGAAGAGAGGAGGAGTTTGCAATCTGCTTAGGACAATGCAGCTCAATCTATGCAAACATAACATTTTTTTATTGATGTTCTGAAAACTTCGACACTGGATATTCTTCTATATATATTTATTTCTTTGCAATATTCAGGTTTAGAGGACTAGCAGTACACTTCTGTTTTCTAAAGCTGATGTCAAATTGCAGTTGTGGTAATTCCTCACATGACATGGTAGTAACACTGTTGTGCCAGTGTTCATGAGTGATTAAAAAAATTAGTATTTTAGTAGGTTGACAAATAAACTAGAGCATGTCTTTGCTAGAGGCTTTAGTGATTTTATGATAAAAAAAAGACTAATCTTTGAAGCTCATGAAGTAGAAGTTTATATGGTTAACTATGATATTCATTCTCCACAGTATGTAGACTTAAAAAACTGCATTTTGGGCACCATGAGTTCATCCACTTTGGACAACGTCTCTTCCTGGGAAGCTAATCACTGAGATCCAGTTCTGGATTTTTAAGTCTAGTAGTTTAGATCCTGCTTTTGTGGCTTATTTATTTTCTAGATGCCTGAAATGATGCAATTCAGGCTGAGGAGGAACCAGACACAGTGTGATACATGCAAGCTGTCGCAGAGTCGCTAGGAGGTAGAGATAGCTTCTGCCAGCATGTAGGAACACTACCCAGCAGGCACAAGAGGGTTTTCCACATTAACTCAGGAGCTAGAAGTTGGCTTTAAGTGTTCCCCACGACCCCTGTGTTTTATAACCTGATATGGGTTTGACCTTTGGGCCAAACTATTTGTCTCTCTTTAGTCTGTAAAAAACTGCCAGTTCCATAGGAACAGCAAAATTCCACAAACATGGACTTTGGTTAGAAAATCAGACTGCAGTCTGCTCCTTCAGCTGCAGAAGTTTAGAAAAATTACACTGCTAGGTAGAAAGTGAAAGAAATTTTCTCTCTGTTGCAAAATTACCCTGCATTTTCTGCCAGCTGTGGAATTGAAGCTAGTTAAAAGCTGGTTTTCTGCAGTGGTAATTGTTGACTGTAACCAGCTGACCTGTGAACACTGGGGATTTAGGTTCTGAGCTACAAAATACCTTCTGCGACATAGAACTCAAGAGCTATTTTCACCTGCTTATATGCTTTCTTGAAGATTCTTAAAGTCCTGCTGAAAACGGTGTTTTAGATAAAAGCTGTAGTTGGTAAAAAACATATTTGAGTTCAAAACCAAGGATTGATGAACTAGTAATACATGAAAATGGAAGTAGAAAACATTCTCTGAATTCTGTTAGACTGCAAAGCATGCATGCTTTGAAACTTTCCAGAACTTTGTGTGGTTCTGTCTTTGAATCTTCTGAGAGCTTAATGGTTGTAGCACTTCTATTTGTTATATGAAGATGGAAGGAAGAATCTCCTACAAGTGGTAATAGGCAGCTTTCATAAAGTATTGCATGTGTTGGCTATGCTGTGACAATTAAAGTATCACAGAAACAAAAATTCTTAAGGCTAGTTTCTATTTTATTTGAAAATGTTTAAGTAGACAACCAAAATGAAGTGGTTAATGTAGTAGTAGTCCATCAGTTCTGTTACTGGTTGACTGGGGGTTATTTTTGTTTGGTTGGTTGGTTGGTTTTGTTGGTTTGGGGTTTTTTGGTTCTATACTAAGAAAAATTAGGTTTTTCTGATATATATTTTTAAGTTTCCACCAATTGCATTGTGAGTTCAGAAGCTGTGCATAAAATGCTATTTCAAAAAGGTGTCTAATTTTTTTTTTTCCCAGTACTTAATATTATGTCCTCTGTTTTAATGCTCTAATACACATTTTTCATTTCAATAGCATCCTTAATTTGCTAATGCATATGGTGTCATACAATTTGTGCATGGTATGGTTTTGGTGGTTTTTTTTATTTCTTCCCCACACATACACACGCACACTGAGGTTCAGTTAAGCAGAATAGTTAATTGCATAGTCAGTTTCTCCTCTGAGTAAGCTTTAAAGTGTAAATGTTTCCATTATGATTTTTTTGTTGGTGGATATTTAATAGGAGGTCTGAAAGAAACAGATCTCTTTAACTCTGACTGCCATACAAACCAGTGTAATTTAATTAAAGACTTAAAGGTGTTTCTTATTTACTTTACAAAAAGGGATTATTCTCTTGCTTTCATTTCATGTGGTCTCCATGCAAAAATATTAAGTCTCACCAGGTTTAAAGAAGCCAAATGACTCCCCTGCTGCCCACAGATTAATTAAACGGTTATCCTTTCCGTGAGCCTTTTTTCCATAACCAGGTCTTACCCAGTTTTCAGTTTGGGTTCTGTTTTTCCCCCACTGGTGCTTCTGGCTTTTAGCTGTCTTCAGCTAAGATTGATACTTCATTCATCATCTCTGAATAAAATTATTTGCCCTTCTTTCTTCTGTCTTTTCCCCAGACCAGGAGAAGCAAAGATCTCTCAAACTTTATTACATGATGTCCACAAACAAGATTTTGTTCAGCTTATAGATGCTCTGGCTGTTCAGGTTTTACTTATTTCCAAATCTTCTTATTGCAGCAGCTGAGTTGCATTAAATAAAGTGATTTTAATTGCTGCTGATCTCTTGCCCTTTGAGTCATGTTGGTTGCTCTGGCAGTAAGTACTGAAAGTTAATCTTGAGCTTGTGGTTTCCTTGCAGTACATGCAGGTTTTAAAGATTGTCATCTCCTACACTTTTTAAATATATAAAATGTGTTAAGAACATGGCACCTTGTGGGACAATTTCTGATGACATACAACTGTTCTGATCTCACAGATGAAGTCTGTCTTCTTTTTAAATGGGAATATACTTAGCATTTGTTCAATTATAAAATATTTTTAGTCCGCAGCTAAAAAACTGAAATTTCATCCTTTAATAGCAGTAATGCCTTTAAAGGGAAGATTTAAACAAAGTTACTGATCCCCTCATTGATGGCATTTGTGTCTTTTTTGCCAGTCAAAAAAACTGTGAGAAAACGTAAGTCATCAGGTAAATTTTTGGTCATGAAAAATGTTAATTGTACCTGTGCACAAATCTAGGTGTAAAGTGGTAATTTTTTATTTAGCAAAATCTATTCATTAAATGCTGGTATGGTGTCATTTCAATAAAAAATACTTCATGTAGACAAAGGTAATGTATTTTAGTACTTACAGTTCTGTATTATAGGATACCATTTTAGTGTTTAATTTAAGCATGTTTCTTTTTACAGTGTATTTCACATTTATTGCCCATGAACTCTTGCTCTTTTGTGCAGAGAAAATAATTATTGCAGTCTGACATGCTTAAAATATTGTGAAAACCAACATATATCCAATAATGTGAACACTGATTTTCAAGTACTGAAATAACTTAAAAGTTGTCTAGTTTGAAATTTTAATAATTTCTCTTAAAGTTATTAAGTTAGTTAATAAATATGTGGTTTTATATACATATTTATAAGTGTATGTATAGATATAAATTTACATATTCTGTATATAAATTTCTCACTTTATATATAGAAACTTGGTTTTGACTCTTTTATTATTGCTTGTGCTACTCAAGGGCTGATTCTGCTAATTGCCAAGTAGATTTTGTTTTAACTGCAATAGTAGTGGAAATTAAGATAAAACAGGGTAGTTTAGAGGACTAAACCTTTAACTAGTGTTGTGTTTGTGATCAGTTGTGTGTCTGTAGTTTAATGTATGTATCTCTGAAGACAAACTGTGTAAAAGAGAGGTTTTTTCCACATCTGTGCATTTGTTTCATGACAGAGATGGTTTTGAGATGGTAACGCATGTTAAAAAATGAGACCTACTGTGGAGACAAAAAGCTTGCCAGTTATTTGAGCTTACATGATTGGAATGATGCTTTTAAGCCTTCTGGAAATTTTTAAGCCTCCTCTGCATCCCCTTTTGATCCCCATGGACTGCAGGGGCACAGCTGCTTCACCATGGTCATCACCACAGCCTGCAGAGGAACCTCAGCTCCAGCTCCTGCCCCTCCTTCTCCACTGGCCCTGGTGTCTTCATGTTGTCTCTCTCACATGTTCTCACCTCCCCCTCTTCTCTGACTAGAAGAAAAATTGTGTGCCCTTTGTTTTGATTTTCTTCTTAAATATGTTATCACAGAGGTTTTACCAGCCTCTCTCATTGGCCCAGTTTTGACCAACAACATGTCCATCTTTGGAGCCATCAGGGATTGGCTCTGCTGGACATGGTAGAAGCTTCCAGTAGCTCCTCACAGAAGCCACCTCTGTGGCCCCCCCCGCTACCAAAAACCAGGCCGTGCCAAACCAATACAATGTGCTAGGCTTAAATCAACTTTGTTAATCCAAAGTGCATCTCTCTTTTAAGTTCCTGATGCTACATCTCTCACCTACATCTCTCACCCATTGTACAATAAGCAATTCTATGTAATCCTTTCTTCAAAGAGCAATAATAAGATGAAAACTGCACGAAGTACTTTTACTTATGTGAATGTTTAAATCTCTGGGCCCATGACTAGGTAATTGAAGTAAAGAAGCATTAAAACTTGAAAGGAATATCATATTTTTTGAAAACGTTCATATTTTTCAGCTCAAATAATGATATACAAGAGTCACAGTTACCTCAGAATAGAAATCCATCAGAAATGGACACTGTTGCAGATTTGACGCGGAAACTCCATCAGGCTGAGAAACAAAATGTAGAATTAATCAATCAATGCAATCGTGAAGTACGGACAGTTTTTTTTCTTGTTTGCTTTATTTTGCCCTTGGAACAAATGTAATTTGTTTCCTTAAATGTAGTCTTTGGTCCTTAATCCTTTCATCAGCTGGATCAAAATCACAGTCACTAGCTGGAAAATAACCAAGAAGTAGCATTGTCCAGACCTCTCATACCTGTCCATAGGAACTGATATCTCTTTTACTGTCATTGACAATAGTTGAAAGTGTGTGTAAGAAACTTGAGCACTACACAACAGCAAAGTCACACAGAGGAATAGTTTGCACCCCCAGCTTTCAAATTCTCAATGTAAGACAAGGTTTGTTTGTTTGTTTGTTTTAATCCTGGTAATTCCAGGGATCCATTTTATAGAATCATTCCACCAACAAGATGATGGAGCAATGGGAGCATGACAAGAGCAAGTCACCGAGGAAGAAGCAGGAGTCTCCAAACAAATGGATACAGAACAACAAACTTAGTTTATTGGCTGTATTTAATCAAAAACAGAGGAATGAGCGCCCACACCAGCTGCCCCTAACAAACTGCTGAGAGCAGAATTGTTACCTACAGCAGTAATAATAATTCAAACTAAAGAAAATTTCAGTGAAGTATTTTCCCACTGCTACTTCATTTAGGTATTAGTTTGCCACAAGAGCATCAGGGAAAACATTTGTAATGGGGGTAAATTATTTCCCATGAATGGAGCTCCTGTTGATAAGGATGCTGCTGCTGTGTAGGTGCTCTGAAGAAATGCATGTTTTACTTTCCACCTTCTTGTGTTCAAATGGCTTGAATGTGACTTCCTGGATTCAGTTTCTGGCAGCAGTGACTAGACTATCTTTCTTACTCCGGATAAGATCCGTTTTTGAAGCATTTTGTTTGTTTTGTTTGTTGTGTTTAATAGCATTTTGCCTGACTGCTGAACATCATTGTGTTTACATAGTGAGTTACCAGGTGTCTGATAGTCTAGTATCCCAACATGGCTGTTTTTCTTGGTGTTAAATATAGTTACCAGAAAAATTGCCTGGAATATAATGTTTCTGTTGCTGCATTTTTTCCTCTAAGGACCAGGAAGAGGACAGTATTATAACTTTTGTTTTCTGAAGGCAGAGTGTGTTTGGAAAAACAGAGGGATATGTTTAAGGTACATGAAATTAATCTAGGAATAGGATCGGTTTGCATAAAAAACCATAAAAGTATCTAAAAATTCATAAATGTGCAGTTTCAAGACTGTATTTCAAATTCAGATGGGATAAGATGACAGCTGTGAATGCAATTTCTGAAACAAATTTATTTTCTAGATGTCTCGCTATGAAAAAGAGATCATGAAATTACGTTTGGAACTTGAGAGAGGAGAGGTTCTTCGTCAAGCTCTGCAAAGAGAAATATCAGTCACTAAAAAAGCGGCTTGTATACAAATGTATTCTGCAGAGGACGAGCTATATGAGCTAAAAACCAAACCTGTGGAACTTCAAGGTAATTATAAAAAAAAAAAAAATTGTGGACCCGAGGCTACATCAGTCCCAAGTCATTAAAACAAGCAGAGACTTAATACCAGTTCCTGTGTTTTTTGGAAGTCTCTTCTCTTTCCCGTGTCTTCCTCATCTGCTGTTGTAAGCTTACAAGAGTTTACAAAACCCTTGCTGTCTCATGTGAATTAAACATAACCTGCTAAGACTATCAACCCCTTTTTGTCTCTTGCTCCTTACCTTCTGTTATTCCTTCCCTCAGTGTGTACAGAGTTGTAATTGAGGCGTCCCTCTCCACATCCTGCTTATCAGTATGTCCAGAAGTTCTTCCTTTTACATTTCAGGGGGAAAAAAATAAATCTAGTCCTGTTTGTTTACGCTATTTCCCATGACTTTTTTTTTTCCCCCAGGAGTTTCATCATACTGCTTTTTTCTTTTTTCTTTCATCTTTTCAAATGTTTCTAGCTTTTCATTGCTCATGTTTGGCTTCTTCATGTCACCTTTGTTTTTCTTTTTATACAAATAACATGTGCTATGACACTAGTATGTGGAAAGGAAGGGTTTTGGCTAGCCTTTTTTCCCCCTACTAGTTTCACATTCAGAAACTCAGATTTTTCTTAATCCTTCTCAAACAGAGAGAGATTTCTTGTACTTAAAAGCCAGGGACATGCATTTTTTGTTACCTAAGTTAGTATAATACCCTTTAAACTTCGTACAGGAGATGTATTTGTGAACCTTTGATGTTCACTGAGAAGACTGGAGCACTCCTCCTGGAGTTTGTAACCTTACAAGGATGGAAGGAGACACTGAAACTTGCAAGTGCACTTATAGTGCCAGATATTTTTTAAAGATAGTAAGAAAAGCTGCACTTTCACTCATCTGGACAACACACAAATGATAAAAATCTTATGGTTGGTTGATATTTCTCAAACTGTTTTTTATTTGTTTGTTTGTTTGTTCATTGGGGTTTTTTTCTGGTTTTGTTTTTATTGTGACAAAGGTCAAAGAAGTCAAATCACCCTGGTGTTGCTTCTCATTTCTTTTGCAGTTTGTAACTTACTGCTTCTTTTTCCTGGTCTCTTGGAGCCTTGCTCACCTTGTGTGGTGCTTTGATGTGATCCCAACTTAGCTCCTTGGACAGAGAACCTCTCTTGTGCCCTGTCTTTAGTATTTTCTCCAAACCGTTTTTCTGCTGTTCTTATTGAGGCTTCACTTCCTGACATCTGACAGGTCTTCCCCACTGTTGTGTCCACTAATTCTCTGTGTTTTCCCAGCGTGTCTTTTCTGTTTGTTTCATCCTTCTCCAGCTAAGAAGGAATTTCAGAAGAACGGGATGAATTTGAAGTAAAAATCTATTAGAAAGTGGTGATGACAAAAATGCCGACATAGGTAGTTGTACTCAGTAACATAAAAAGCTAATACAAAAGATTTTGATCCAAAAGCCAGTTTGTGAAATGAAGCAAAGTTCTTAGTAAAACTGCTCATAGGAAGGGAAGTCTTCCTTGGCATTTAAACTTTCACAGAGAAAAGTATATGCAGTATTTCCCTATCTTGGGGCACTTGCTGGGCTGAATATTTAAATCTCTTGAGCAGCAGTAAATTTCCCCAGAAAAGCCAAGCCTTTGCTCACTAGCCCAATCTGCCTTAGGTTTTCCTAGAGTCCTTTGCATGTGGCAGGCGTCTGTCTTCACCATTACTTAAATTGAACCGGAAATTAACTGAGAGACTAATGTATCAAATGGATATTTGGAAATAAGCCAGGCAAGTGTTACAGAACAGTGCTATTAAATTCCCCATGCTATAGAGGCCTCACTTGAAACAGTTGACTTGAGTTCTTATTCCTTTCCAAGAGGAGAAGACCTTTAATTTGTAAAAATCTCCAAAGCATTTCTATGTCCTTGTGTGAAAGATGCAATAGGAACACAAAATATGATTGTTTCTATCTACTGCAACTGGAAGTGTTAATGTTTCACAGGGTTCCACAATCCACAGAAGAACTTACGTTCCTTATACTTTTTTTTTCTGAACATGCTTATTTGCAGTGCTATTTATCTTTTTCTCTTTCTCTTTTTTTTTTTTTTTTTGGTAAACAATAGTACTGAATGACAAACATAAACAGAAAGCAGCTGAGACTGAGAAACTGTTTAAAAGTGCTCAGTGGGAATGGGAAGAGGAGCAACAAAGACTTTCAAGGGAAAGGGATAATATTTGAAAACTATACTGTGCTGAAATGGAATTCCTCATCAGAGAAAAATCTGAAACAGAAAAGGCCTATCAGGTATGATGTACTAATAGATGGAAAATTCCATGAGATGCTGGCTGGAAGTTTTTTTGGTGCAAAGTGTGTGGTGGGTTGGGGTTTTTCTTGTTTAGGGGAAAAAAATCCCCCAAATAGCTAAATACTGCAGAACAGTTCTGAAGATTATAGCTTTTTAAAGTTACACTTAGTGTGTCATGCTGGTTTTGGGCTTTGATGGAATGTGTTGTGGCTATTTGTCATGGTAAACACCCAAACCAAGTTATCAGTACCTAGTGTTAGTGAAAAACAAAGAAGTTCATGGACAGGACCTAAGGTCCTTCTCAAAACAAGCAGAAACACAAGTCAATTTTCAGTCATTGCTGATTCTTCTAAGGGTAGGGCTGGATATAGGCTGTGAAGAAGGCTACTTTTAGATACAGTTTTCTTTTCAAAGTTGCCAGGTGCAGCAGGGTAAGCTGTGAGTTCTGGCTAACAGTAAGTGGCTGAGTTATTTTGAGGAGGCTCTGGAAGGGCCTTGCCTTCTGTTGTGTACAGTGGTTTGTAGAAGCTTCCTTCAGAGTGTTTAATACTGCATCAAAAGAACAGTGTTGAAAAAGTATGCTATGCCCTGTCAAATGATGTTTGTTCTCAGGAAAGGAGAAAAGGAGCAGTGGATGGCTCGGGACGTTGTGTTCTCTGTCAGTTCCCTGTCAGTGTTCTCTGCCAGTGGTTGTAGAGGAAGGTTTTCTGTTGGTCAATGTATTAAAGCTGCAGAACTGTTGGAAATCTAATTAACATGACCAGACTAAGGTTGCCATGAGTACATCAAGCTCATTAAACAAGTCAGTGTGAGCTGTAGGATTCCAGAATCTTGAAGTCTCTGATTTCAGAAGTCTGTCAGAAGTCTTTCAGAACTTTCAAAACTCTTTGAAAGGAAAATGTGATTCACTACTAGGTGCCAAACCCTAACCTGCCTTCATTAGTAAAAAATGTTCCATTTTCCCAGTTTGCTTTTGTAGCTATTCCCCTGCCTATCACCCTACAGTTATGTTATGTATAGTTATAAAATTACAGGAAATAAGAAATGTTAAATCTGAACTTGACTGCATTAGTTGTTGCTTGAGAACTTATTTAAACTTGTCAGATAAATATCAGAAATATCTGGGTTTATAAATTATGGCTTTGAATGTGTTGCAGTCTTTTGTGTTGTGTATTTACAGGCCTGGTTTAAATCTTCTTTATTTATTCTGAGTTATAAAATGAAAGCCAGGGAGATTTAACTGTGGTCTTAATACATGCAGAGAAGTGGGATTCTGAGCACATGGGTGAATCCTGTCTGGAAAAAACTGCACTTCATGAACCACAGTTCTGAACTTGGCTGTGAAAATGCTGAAAATGCTGAAAATGTAGGCATAGGGGTGGCATCACTTTAGAGTATTGAAATGTGTCCCTGGGACACGCAGGAAAAGCCACCCTCTCTGCTTTGCAACAGGTTTATGGTGACCTCTGTTGGGTGTATCCTGGTCCGGGATGAGAGGTGTTGGGAGTTCCATAGGAAGGGCAATAGCATCACCTCGTGGTTAGGCAGGAGATCATATCCCTTCATGATTCTTTCCTTAGAATACTTGTGGGATTGTGTCGTTTACACACGGTTTAAAAAAAAAAAAAAAAAAAAAGACCAGCCCTGTTTTTCATGAGCAAATATATGCAAGTGACTACTGGGATGATATTAAACAATACTAAACCACTTCTGAAAAGTTCAGAAACTTCAAAATTCTGAAATCCTACGACTCATGTTGATTTGTTTAATGAGCTTGATGTATTCGTTGACAATTTTAGTTTGCTAATGTTGATTACATTTCCAGTATAAAATGTTTTTAAGTCTTTATGTAGTATTTTACAGCAAATGATCTGTTACTTATGTCACATTTTCTGTCACAAATGTCACACTTGTTAGTATCTGGAAGAGTAACTTGAAGAAATAAATATTTCTATATCTTTCCAGGTATATATTTCTGTAGAAATGGTTGACTTTGTTTCAATTTTTAAATGTATTTGTTTATTTATTTATTTGCATTCTGAAGGGAAGAAACCTGTCTTGGTGTACATGCAAAGATAGAGGATTAACTTAAATTTAGTCCAAATTCATATGGGCTTTGGGGATTTTGTAGCAGTGACTCCATAGAGCTGCGGAGTCCAGTAATGTCAGTAATTCTCCCAATCTGTAGCATAGTTCAATTTCTGTATGCAGAAATGGAAGTGGGGACCAGCTTAGCTATTTTATTCTACTGAGAATTTCATATGTCATAATTTTTCAAGTAATTCAGTTTCTAGATGGAAGAAAATCCTTGTCAGAAAAGCTGAAATTAAAATTATTTAGTCTGTGGGAGTAACTATTTCTGAAAACATCTGATTTGAAGTTTTAGCAATTAAAATCAAAACAAAATAGAGCTTTTGTCCCTATGCATCATTTCACCAAATGCACCCTGTTTCTATCATTGCCACTGAGCTGGGAGAGAGAATAGATTGGAAGGGCTGTATTCTTTTAGGGAAAGATTTCCAGGGGAGATCTGGCTCTGATTTTAGTCAGAAGGTCATGCTCACAGTGATTTTTGGGCCAACACAGATTACTTGGTGGTGAGTGAAAAGCATGTTTGCTGTTGCGGAAACACTTCTGTTGACATGTGCTGGCATCTTAGATGTTAGGATTTTAACAACCTCTACCGACGCGGTCTCCACTCCTCTGTTGAACTATCTACTGCAATACTTTATCTTAGAAAAAGTACCTCTTGATGTATTTATTTATTAATTTACCTATGTATCTTTAGGAAACGAATGCTGCCCTGAAAAACATGTGCAGGATATTGAGAGATATGGAGATAGAGCACAACGGCTGCAGCGAGATGCTGAGGCTCCAGGCCAGCTATCTGGATTTCAAAGCTAAACAGCAGGAGAGGCTCATGAGGGAACTGGAGGTAAAGCTTTCTGCCTGCTGTTGGGAGTCTCAGCAAACACTGGCGCCTTGAGCAGTTTCATTTTTGAGGGATGGAACCTCCGATTTAGGATATGAGTGCCTTGTGTTTGAGTAACAAAATGTAGAGTGTCTGTTTCTCAGGACAGGTGGATTCACAGGTGAATGCTGTGAGCCCGACTTGAGACTGGTATTTGAACAGCAGATGGGAAAAGTTTTATGCCACTAGGAAAATACTCTTAGCAATATGGAGGTATAGGGGGAGTATTTGTGCAGGATTTGGATATATTTCTTTTAATTAACTATGTTAAGCAGATAAATCTTGTGGGAGGAGTCTTTTGGCTGATATTGCAGGGCAGGTTTGGTAAACTCTGTGCTGTTGCTGACTTTCTCTTTAATAGGCTTTCCATGGATCTCTGTGTCTCAGTTCTTTTCTTTTGTGAATGTATGAGATTATACAGAGTTTGAATTTATTGCCAACAGCTTTTAAAATTTTTATTTATTTATGTATTTATTTTTCTGTTACTGTTACCCTCACTGAAGTGCTTAGAGTCAAGATTCAGTCTCACATACTTGCTACTTTGCTTTACTTGTCCAAAATCAATGACTTCACTTCTATCTATTTAACCTTAAGTGTGTCGGTCTTAAATGGCTTTTAATATTAAGGAATTTTTCTTGACCTTTGTTGCATCACTTGAAGACAGGAGTCATTTTGGGGTTGTCTTGGTTTTGAAAGACAGGTGTCTGCTAAGGAAGGCAGAAGCCCCCCCTTGAAGTGGCAGATATAACCCCTTTTTCCCTCCAAGTTATTATATTTTGAAATCAAGGGCCTTTAGGCAAAGATGTGGGAAATAGGAATAACAGTTCTTTACTATATATATATATATGTATATGTATATAACCAGTCAAACAAAACAACAACAACTATGGCAGTAACAGCACACACAAACCCAGTCCCAGCCTTCTCGGCTGTCGGGCCCTTTCCCCTCGGGTGCAGTTCCGCTCGCAGCCGGCAGGGGCGCTGGCGGCTCCCGGTGAGCAGGGCAGGTGCGATGGTTCCCCCGCGGCTGCAGGGGGCGCTCCGGAGCGAGCTCGGGGAGCACGCGGCACTGGCGGCCTGGGATCCCGGGAAGGGATGGGACAAAGGCTTCACAAACCCCTGGGCAGCCGATCCCGGACTCTCAGGAACAGCAGGCTGGAACGGCAGGCTGGAACGGCAGGCTAGAGCGGCAGGCTGGAGCGGCAGGGACGAACGCAAATCCCGGGTGGCAGACGAGATGTATCCAAAAGGGGAACCCCCCAGAGGTCCACACAGGCAAGAAGAGCACGGCTACAACGCAGCGAAAACTCGAAGCAGCAGCAGCGGGGCAGGGCAGCCACAGCCTGGCCTCCAGCAGGGCGGGAAAGCGGCTTTGGGATCCCGGCGTTGTTTCCAGTAGAAAGAAAAACGGCCGAAAAAAAAAGAAGCAGCAGCTCCTTTCTCTGCAGCTCCTCTCTCCGGACGCTCAGAGCGAACTGACCCCACACCCAGGTGTAAACAAAGGAGTAGCCAGGCCTGCCCCACCCCACTTTTTGTCTTTCTTAAGTACAGCTATTTGTCCCCTAGCAACATGCATATGGGAGAAAATTCCTTTAACAGGAAAAAACTAAAACTAAACTAAACAGGGGTGTATTGTTCTTTTCAATTCAGTCATCAGTCAAAGTGAAAAGATATTTTTGATAGTAAACAGTGTAGTTAAAATTGCATGCGAATTTCTATTATAGCAGTTCTGTAGTTACTGCTTTTGCTAAAAGCATTTTTTCAGATGAAATTCCTTGTCCAGGTCTTTATCTGAAGATAGGTATCTGTGACAATAAAAAATGCAGCAAGAACATAATCCTGCATCAATTTCTTTAACTAAACAGAGAATGTTATTTTAGTATTCTGGATATGTAATTTTTTTTCTTTTATTTATTTATTAATATTATTTATTTTTATTTATTTATTGGTACGAGTTTTTGCAGTTCCAAGGTGCAAGTAGTTCAGATACCACAGGCTGGTTTATGGAGCCCTAATAAACTGAACACATAAAGTTGTCTTTGTGTGGTGTTACCATCTTTCTGGACTTAAGTATTTTCAAAATGTACTTTTAGGCAGCTACAGTGAAAACAAAAAAGCTGGAGGAAAACGCTGAAGCAGCACAAGTAGCACATTTGCAGTGTAAATACACTACAGAAATCATGCAGATAACTTTTTATTAAATATTTCGTAGAAGTTTACAGTAAAACAGAAGATGAACTTGCAAAGTACAATCTTCCAAAATGCTAAGACTTCCTTGCTTAAGTGAAAACACCAAGTAGAGTTTTTGCAATGAGTTTCAAAATGGTAAAAGGGAATAGAAAAATGTATTTTTTTAAGGTAACTTCCAAGTTATTAGAATAAATATTAAAATGAAATATCACATTCTTATGTTTGAGAATTCAAAGTAGCATTGAAACAGTGAGGGGAAAGGAAATGTTTCACAATAGTTAGACTGTTAAAATGTCCTGTGCTGTATCTTTGGAATGAGCGCTTAGACAATTTTGGAGATACAGCGCATACATCCAACTTCTCTAGGTGTGAGAGTGAGAGATTAATGCATCCTGAGACTGCAGTTTCCAATGTAATTAGTCAGAGTACATTTCAGCCTCAAAGTTATGACATCTGCAGTTACCAGTGAATTTTGAATATGTGATAAAATGTAATATGTGTACTTGAATATTAAATTCTTGTAGTATTGAACTGTATCACACAGGGTTTGATCCCATAAAGCAGTTGGGGTTTCTTTTGAAAAACAAGTGTGAAAAACCTGTGTGATGATTGCTGAGTGATCTCGTGCTGACTAACAAACCCTTCACATTGGATTTTTGAAAAACGTAGTGAGAAAACAAAGAGGAATTTAATCATTTTTTCTTGTGTTCTGAGGAACATAAGTAAGCATTGCCACTTCTTCAGTCAGTTATTTTCTTATGACCTGCTCTGAGTACAGACACTTAGATTTCTGAAGTGATGATTAAACTAGCAGTGATGATTTAGTTTTCTTGATTCCCTCTCTACTTTTACAACATACAAAGGAACTGGGAGGGTAACATTCCTTGAAGTTAGAGATTTCTCTTTTATGAGTGAAGAACTGGTAAGGTTTTCTTCCTTGTTTATGTACATGAACAAGCTCCATATGAGCTTTGTTCTGAAGGCAAGTGTAGCTTTTACTGTTAATCTCACCCTTTCACGAGTCTACTTAAAAAATAGAATTCCCCTGGAAATTCTCAGTAATCTAAATAATTGAAAACAGGAAAATCCAAACACAATGAAGGGACAACAAAATGTGCTTTTGGTCAGCATATCTATTTCTCTCTGCTTTGAACTCTATGTATTACTACATTTTTAGATGTGTTCAACGCTTTCTAATTCTATATGGAATTAATAGAATATATTCACCCGTAAAAAGCAGAACAGGACAGTGTCTGCTAAAGACCTTGAAAGTCTTTCCTAACTTCCTTTAACTGCTTTCTTATCACTTGGTAGTTAAGAATTCAAGAACTTGAAGATGCTTTGAATGCAGAGAAAGGTGGCAGCACAGAAGCTCTCTCAGTGCTAGCAAATACCAAGAAAGATTCCAGAGAGTCAGAAAATGCACAAGGGAGAGAAAAACATTGTGTAAGTTTCCTTTTAAAGCCATTGTAAAATGGCAGTAGGCTGCTTAAGTACAACTCATAGTTTACATTCCTTACAGTTTTTAGTCAGCAGAAAGTCCAGTGCAATGCACCAAACCAAAGGTTCAGAACCTGGCAGTCCTTTAGTAACAGGTCCATATCAGTAACCACAGATATTGTGGATAGGTACAGATAATAACTGGCCTGTTACAGATTATTTGTGGAAGCAAAAATTTTGAAAATCATAGTTTTGGTAGGGTCCAGCCTCCAGTAGTGGTTGGGGTGAGTGTGGGAAAACATATCTGGCAGGTGTAGAAAAGATGGCTTTTCTAAATACGCTTATATTATTATGGAAACACTGTTTCCCACTTCAGGGAGCTAGATGAATCTCTCAGACTCCTGTCAAGAAGTTGTGTATCATTTATAGTGGGTAATCTTTGTTTTCAACTTTTGAATGGTTGTAGAAAGCTTTAATTGGTAAAAAATATTGAAATGTGTGAGAGCAGATGAAATCACCTGGGATACGTTTCCTGCCCAACACAGTCTGCTGTGTCTGTGGTAACAGAACTTGGGTGACCTCTCAATCAGTCTACAACTGTATGGGTCTGTATACACAGGTATTCATGCTGACTTACACAAGGAGTAGTGGAGATCAGAAGAAAATGGTTTTCTTCCAAGAAAGGAAGTTTGTGGCTTGAACGACTCATTGAATATTCATGGTTATGGAGGTGTTTTTAGTAAGATACTAGAACCTGAGCTATATTGCAAAAAACCTTTGTCATCCTTTGCAAACATCAATTTTAAGTGAGCTTAAAATCAGGCTTTCCTGATACCATGCCTAAATACTCTGGCAATCTTTTAAAATTCTTCTTTGGATTCTTCTGTCTCCTTTACACTGTTGTTTGGCCTTGTAGTTTTCTCATCCAGTGCCTGTTTTGTCACGCCAGGCTCTTGATATACCCGTTTTCCTGATTGATACAGTACAAGAACTGATTAAAATTCTGGGTGGTCTGCTTTAGAAGTGATGCTAGAACAGAGTCAGGCATGTGGAGACCTTAGCAGCAAGAACTGTACTGGAAATCAGGGTTGATGATGCAAGATGTGACCCAGTCTCTCTGAAGAGAGCTATTGTATTAATTAAAATATGATTAATCCTGGTTTTTGTATGTAATTTTGAGGCCATATCCAAATCACCAATTGAATTTCCTGACACGAGGCTTGGTAACAGAACGTAAGCACTTGAAAAGTCTTTCTTAGGGGGAGTATACATTTCTTCATTTAACAAAAAGAGGCAAGCAGCTTCAGAAGCCCTATTCATTGATTATCCCTTAAAAGAACATAGTGCATTTGACAAAAGTAATTTTGTTTAAAATGTCTTATTGAGGAAACGTACCAGTTTACAAGGACAGCATATGCAAGGGAGAGAGGGGACAGATGAAAAGAAGAATATTGGAGACACCTCTGGAAGATTAGTGGGTGCCAGAACCAGCTTCAGCCTGCAGGAAGGCCCACTGGTAAGGAAAAAAGCCTGTGGCATGTGTTGTTTAGGTTTTCTTAAACATACTGTCAAAATATGTGAAGTGCTGAGGGTTTGCAGTGCTGCGCTGCGGAAGAACTCTGCCATTCTCTTCCCTTGTTTGTTACTATGTTACCTTTTTTAAAAATTTAAAATGTGAATAAATGTAACCAACACTTTGGAGAAGCTAATTTGAAAATGTTTTTAAGAGATACCTGTCTGTTTAACTGAAGGATTGTTTGCAGGAAACAGTTATTTTAAAAGTACGGATAAGTTGTACTTGCATTCCTAATCAAAAAGGCTTTTTGTAGGTATGGAATATGATTTCTTGTGAAGAATGTTCTTTCTACCCAAAATTTTGTCGAGTTTTATTAGCTACCATTGTAGAAACATTTATTTCTATTTCATACAACCTTTTTGTTTTAGTGCAAATATTTGACTGTAAAAATTGCTTGAAATTTGCTTATTTGAAGATGGCAAAGAAAAGGGAAATTTTTGTTGGTTTGTTTGTTTGCTTGTTTTGCTGTGGATTTGGCACATTGGATGTATTTCACTGGATTATTTTTTGAAATATTTCTCCTCTTATATGACCACTTTTGACCTTTCTACTGTCTTTATCCAACTACACCTTGAATAACAATTTTGCCATCTTTTTGCATAGCAGCAGGGACAAAGGAAAGATCTTAGCATATCTAGAAAATCTTTCCTTTCATTGTGTGGTAACATTTGCTCTACTTCTACTCTTAGCAATATAAACTTCTTTTTGGTGCTGGCTTGGAAATTTCTCCTCTTTCTCTCTCAGAGCTCTGAGTATGGAAGGTAAATATGATCTGTTCCCTGCTGACAGGAGCAAAGACCTGCGTCAGAGGGTGATCAGATTTGTGGGTGCCTTTGTTCAGTTGATGGAGTTATTCCACACTTTGTCTTAGTGTTATCCACTGCCCAGGCAGATCTGTAGTTAATAAAATGAAAAAAAATAAAATCATAGTCTTGTTTTTTCTTTCTGGGAGAATAACAGCTTCTTCTATGCAAGCATTAATGTATTAAAAGACATTTGCTGGCCTAGTTAGCCTGAAAAAATAATTTCATCAGGCACAAAAGGAATACAAAGAGATAAGAGCAACTGTCTGCCCTAACTACAGGCAGTAATGATTGCTATTTATAACTACAAAACACAATTACAAGCTGAAAATGTTCTGCTAGAAACCTTAAGTGCTTGCTAGCTGTTGCTGTGGTAAGAGTTTTCCCTTTTGATTTGTATTCCTTAGTAAAATATATGTTATACATGACAAGAATTCAGGACAAAATCCCATTCATGATCAAGATCTGTTCTGGTAATGGAAACAGTATTTCATGGTGTACTCAAAACTATTCTTATTGTTACTGAAAAGTAAAAAAAATAATATCTATACAATCCATGCAAAACAAATTTTTTAAAGAATTGAGAGTTTGTTGTGCTGCCAAGCCAACTGGACAATTTTCTGTGAGCTGCACAGGTGTTGGAAGTGGGCACAGTTTGAATGCACCTGGAAGTATTAACATGGGTGAATGAATTGCATCCACTAAGAGCATGGAAATTTTTATCTGTGTCAGGTCGTGGTTGTGCCCCCTGCAGGACTGGGATTTATTTCCATGCTTTATTTACATATTGTGTCTAATGAGATACATTTTGTGAAATCTGTTTTCTTGTTCTGCTGTAATATTATGCAGTATTATGACTGACATTATTAGAAATGAATTGAGGAAGCTTGTAAAGCTCTGAGAATGAGCTTCGAGAGTTTGTTTTCTGCTGCATGTGGCATCTACTACTACACGTATGATGCATCTCTTTTGATTTTAATATTGCCCAGATACAACAACTGATGTTTCTTTGTGTTCCAGGAGCAGCTGCCCATCCTCCTTGACTTACACTGGAGTATGGCACACAGCTGTGCGCTGGCCAGACAGCCAGACCGTCCCCTGGATGAGTTATCTGTGACAGAGTTTTGCACACTTCTGTGTGAGAATATTGAAGCCCTGATCGCGAACTTCCACAAGGCTAATGAGAGGGTAATGTCCCCAGGCACCAGCGGCCTCTGCTGAGCTCAGAGACGCTTGTTCACGTTAAAAAGGGCTGATGTTCATCCCTCCAAAAGGACTTGGATGTTAACAAATGAATACCATTAATTATGGCTTGTCCACTGCTCAGTTTGATGCTGTTGCCGTGGGCATTTAGATGTGACTGGAGTGCGTAACAAGTCTCTCAGCGCCCTTTTCTGTGCAGGACATTCAGATAGGACAATCAGATATCAGCCACAGGGTACTAATTAAAAGAATATAAATTCATTGTAGTGATGAGGAAATTCACAGAATGTAGCCATTTGCAGTCATAAAGCAAGTCTTTATTTTACAATAATCCAGAGGCAAAACACACTTGCTTCAGGAATACCATCTTTAAATGCTGAGTTTATGATTCAGATGTACTATTTGAAAGAATGTCAGTGTGGGGGTTTTCTGTTTAATTGTAACTTCTGGATTATGGCTTTTGTATTCAGAAACACAGTAGGAAATACCTATCATAAAACATGTCAATATTTGGGTGAAGGAGGAGCTGTACTTTTCTGAGTGATCCATCTGGAAGTATCTTGCAGATGCTTTCTAGTAACAAAGTGTAGGTGTGTGCATTTGGAGATGATTGTTGGCTCAATTCATTCCTCCATGTAGTTTGCATGGGAGGTGCAGTGTTAAACCACAAGAGTGAATCCCTTCACGCTTGTTGAAAACACATCGTAAACTTATGAGCTACTTGTAAGGAAAAGATTCTCTATGCTAAAGTTCCCTGAAACGGTTTTAAAACTTATTAATAATTTGGAATGTCTTGGCTTTTCAACAACAAAAAAAGCCCCCAACAAATGAACAAAAAAATTAAAGGCTGTTTGTAAATTCTTGTTTGCAATCATTACAAACTTACAAAAGACTGGTGTACTTGGATTGCTAATTTGCAAATTTACTAAAATTTAATACAATTTAAGAAAAAAAAAGTGTTCAGGTTCAGGTTTCCTAGAAAGAAGGTGACAAACATCTGCAAGGAGGTATAAGGATGGCCTTATACCGTGACCAAACAAAATACTTTATTTCAAGATATATTTAAGTTTTGTTTTGAGATACAAGTAATTAATCTGTGATGAAGGGGTTTTACTTAGTTTTAATAAGCATATTGAAGAAATGACTATGTAGATTTTATGCTGGAATAGTCTGTGCATAACTTAAAGTGAAAAGGTAAATAATAATTTCTTCCCAAATTCTTGTCACACAGATAGCTCACCTAGAATATAT
Source organism: Coloeus monedula (assembly GCF_965178545.1). Classification (NCBI taxonomy): domain Eukaryota; kingdom Metazoa; phylum Chordata; class Aves; order Passeriformes; family Corvidae; genus Coloeus; species Coloeus monedula. Next base: position 57,844,525 of record NC_138822.1, read on the forward strand.
CTGTAAGCACAAGACTACCACTATGAACGATCCTCAGCAGAATCAGGAGGGTACTTTTGAGAAAATGTCTGAACAGTTAAAAGCACAGGAACACTGATGGCAGAAAGAAAAGCAGTATCTTGAACAGCAGTACTCAAATCTCCTCGCAGAAGCTCATGCAAGACCACAGGTATGGTGCTGTGAACTTGTAATTTTTTCTTTTCTTGTAAACATGTAATGGATTATTTTAGTAGTTTAAGCCCCTTAGCAGGTGAAGGTCATTTGGGAATTATAATTTTTTTTAAAGTAAAGAAAAAAATACAACAAAGCAACCCAGCACTGTGCTAATGTTAACATCACTTCAAATAAGAAATAAATTACTTTTTTAAAGAGTTCTGAAGAGAATTTGGTCTACAGCCCAAATTCAGAAGCCTGATTTGCTCTACAGTTGGTAGTATTTTTTTTCCTGAGAACGTTAAAGCTGTAAGATTGAATTTGCTTGTTTTAAGAAGTACTGGGAGCAGCAGGTATTTTTTGCGCATCATGATTTGCAGAGATTGTATAGAGTAACAATAATGTGGTATCACCTGCAGATAAATTCAGTTACTATTAATATATGTACCAACCTTAAGAGCAGTGGTAGATTTCAACAGCGTTAAGCGACTCTGTTTTACTGATACTATGGTGAAAAGGGGTTTAAAAGTGTAAAGGTGTCACTGCTTGTCAGATGAGTTATTTGCAATCCAAAATGTTCCCTGTTATTCCACAACCACCATTCACTGTCTTTAGCATCACATTCCTTCACACCTGTTTCAACTAAAAGTGTTGTGAATAAAGGAGATAGATGGGCCTTCTTACTTGTGACTTACTGCAACTTACTTCCTCAGAATAATGCCGTTGTATTTGATGCGGATTTCAGGACTAGAAGTCTTTGCACACTGAAAAATGTATTTATTCTATCTAGTTTCATGTTTGTTTCAGCCTCCTTCCTTTTTTTCCTCTAGTTTACACTGACTTTCTGCTTGGAAGAGCAACATTCTTTCTGAAATTGGAGGATGTAATTAGTGTTGTTACATCAAATCATAAAACTGTATTGTGGGCACACAGGTGGTGTTGGACCTTCTGTGAGCTATCACCATATTGGTGGATTGTTGTCAGAAATCAGGAGTCCGTTTGCAGTTGATGATCATGCAGATTTTCCTCATCCTGTTCATTTGGTTTCATACATCTGATTCTGTAACTGTTCACTAGAAGAGATGCTTTCATCACCATCATTGCTAACAATTTTTGCTCCTTTAATGCATCATTTGAATGGGAAGAGTGACCATTTTCTTCTAGCTGTTGTCTAGGTAAAAACCATCTAGTTAATATTTCTTCCATTTTTGTTTGGTTTGTTTCTCTTTCTGTCACAGGGATGTGAACAAACAGCACAGAAAAACAGGCAAAAACTCTATAGCCTTGAGCAAATCTGGGAGAAACTGGTCCATGAGAATGCTTCTGTGAGAAATATGTTAGCAAAGGCTCAGAAGGAGCGTTCGTCTCTGCTGGCAGCCTGTGCGCTGCTGTCAGGGGCCCTGTGTCCTCTCTGTGGGCAACTGTGTGTGATGTCTTCCCAAAGGGACCTTCTCCAGGACCAGGTGAACCTCCATGGCTTAGTGAACCAGAAGATTGGGAGCCTCCTTCGTGCTCTCCCAACCAGTGTGGAGAACCATCAAGATGAAGCAAGGCTGAGGCAGAGAAGAGCCAAAGTCCTCGTTTATGTGTTCTGAAGAGCCGTGATTCCAGTTCTGGCCTCTAACAGGCTTAGACTTCTAGCCCAGCATTCTTCCTCCCTTTTCATCTGGACAGATGGCTCAAGAGGAAGCACTGGAATTCGAGTTTGTGTAGGGGAATCCAGAGGCAGGTGTAATGTGTCATGTAAGTGAATTGTTCTTAAAGTGTTATGTCAAATTACATGGTCAGTGAATAACAAAGCGCATTATCATTATTAATTGGTATTACTCAGGCATAAAGAGATATTTAGTGACATTTTGACAAATATGATTTATGGATTTTTGTTTTTATGTTTCTTGACAAATGTATTTCACTCTAAGAGGAAATGCCTAGTCTGTTAAACGTTGCAAGTAAAATTGCAAATACACACATGAACTCTCAGTATCTGATAGCCTTGAGGTTTGCGATATGGATTTCAGAACTAGGTGCTACTGCATCTTCTTTGTGGTAATATCTGGCAATGTTCCCAAACGATTAACCATCAGCTTTTTTTAAAAAAGGTATTTCCTCTTATTAATAATTTTTAATATTTATTTCCTACTAAAAGCCACAAAAAATTGCTTTCTGATTCAGGTAAAATATTAGCACATATATTATTATAATTTACTTTAGAGATTATGTCTACTTGTCCCTTTCTGCTGCCAGATCAGTTTATGCTTCCCCCTAGAAGAATAAACGGTATCAAAAATGTTTCGCAAATTAGAAGATTCATCTACTTTTTTTTCCCCCCAGTAATTCTGGAAGCATGTTTAATGCCGTCTAAACTGTCCTGATTAATTTGTGGCTTCTATGCTTATTTTTGGTGAATTCCTGAAAGAGCTGGAGATAGCAGTGTGCCGTATCTTAGTGGTTCAGTTATCCTGCTAGCTGCAATTGTGTTCCACAGGTTTTGAAGAGGAAGGAGGTTACTGTATTGAAGCACTTGACTGGTTGACTAGCTCCAACCTCTATACTGCAATAATCAGCTCTGTCTCTGAACTGCAGGATGTTCTCAACAAACCAGGTAATTTTAACAGTATATTGTTGTAACAGAAATATATTAAAAATAAATAAATAAATCAGGGTGATCACATAGTTTCCATTTTTACAATTTTATCTAAACTATTCTGAATCATATCTCTGAATAGATATTTCTGAATATTATGATAGACATCTTTGACTAGAGATGATATCCTGAGCTAGTCAATCCAAATTTTAGTGGGGCTGTTTCCCTGAAGGAGTAACGTTATGGCAGGGGAAAGTAATAACCCTCTTCTACAGTCTCTGAACGATCATATCCCTTCTGTTGGAACAGATTAATTTTCTTTAATGGCTGATAAGATATTTTATCCTTTCGGTATATAGAGCCATGGAAGCAGAAGGCTGGAGAGTGTGTCTGGAGTTTATTTGCAGTGAGAACTTGTATAGGTTCCCTTGGTTCATCTGCATTGCTGCCACCCTTGGTTCTTTGTTAACCTGTAGTTGTAGTGTCCAAACTTTTCTGTCACAGAAAAAAGGATATTAGAGGAGGGATAATTTACATGAATAAAGGGAAATAGCAGGACAGAGACGAGGTGATGCATTTTCCAGAAGGCTAATCACAGAATCTGTATAAAAGTTGCCAATGAATCAAATGTGTTTAGGTTCGGTTCCAGGCACTTTCTTTTTTGATCATGCTGTTTTCAATAACTTGAGTTCATATCCTTACAGAGCAAAGTTTGAACTGTGTTTCAGATTCGGTGTTCTGTGCTTCAGAATATTTACAGGTTCCATCCTGTATAATTGAAAAAGAATCGCATATTACAAGACACTGGAACTAATAACCTGCTTGATGTTTCCTTTTTGTTTGTCTCTTAAAGATCCAGAGTCCTGGCTTTCTGGAGACTCACTTATCAGTGCAGCCAGGAACTCCTTTGCAAAACTGATGGACAGTCGGAGCATAGTGATGGAGGCAGCTCAAGTGAACCCTTGCAGGTGCACCGCTTACCTGGAGAGGGACTCACTGATACAGAGGCTGGCTTGTGGACTCCACAGAGTAAATGCCCAGGCCCTGGAAGTTGGAGTGTATGACAGACTGCCCACTACAGTAAGCAGATTTACAGTTCTCGTTCATGGAAACAGAAGGCTTACAGTAACAGTGAAGCTGTCTTGATAGCACCATTTATTTAGTTTCAGGCTGGTTATGAGTCCTTGACAATGAAATACCACTGTATGGACACTCAGAAGTTGATTCTCATACATTAGGGTGTGAAGAGGTCTTTTATTGACAAAGAATTTTTGGAAGAGGTTTAGTGTACCCAAGTAAAATATTTTTTCAAGTTCTATCAGAACTGTATTAGGTTATAAGAACAAATTTTCTTTTGGCTTGATGTAAATGTTAGGGTTGTTTTTTATTATTCTTTTTTTCTATTTTCTTGTGTTTACCATCCTTTCTTTCAGTAAAGACAACCTTCTTGCCTTTAACCAAAATGAAAGGATAAACTCTTTCTCTCATAACCTGTCATTTATTGTAGACTTCAGGTGAAAATAGTACTTCCTTGCAAACAGAATTTGCAGTAACCCTTGGTAGGTTCAAACTTTTGCCCTTGCATACATCTTTTAGAGAGGGAGGAAAAAATGATAGTTTTGTCTGAATTTTCTTGGGTCTCAAATATGATTTATTTTATTGCTAAAATAGCAGATTTTCTATCACATGAATTTGTTTGTTTGCTGACAGAGAAACGTAGCAATCTTGCAGCAAGAAGTATTTGAATTTTCACGAAGGCTTCGTACAGTGGAGGTGGAGTGCCGCTCACTGAACGTGCAGCTTGCAGAATTCAAATGGACTTTCAGTGAGATGCAAGAAGATGCTGACAAAGCCCGCAAACTGCAGGAGCAACTAAATGCACTTCAGCGTGTAAGTATATTTGATTTGGAGACTCTCTTGCTTAAAAGAGATTCTGCTTTCTATGCCATTTTTGATTTGTGTTCTTCTGAAAAACAAGCATAAAATTATTAACAGGTAATTATTCCAGTAAACTTACCTTGTAAATGTAACTAAACTAGAAGTCAGTTGTATTTAGAAATACCCCTTTTCCACAGGAGTTTCCTTTCAATTTGTAGAAGGAGGTATCCTGTATAAATTACAGTTTGGTCTTCAGCAATCCAGGTTCTCCATTTGTTGGAAATGTTGATGTGATTTATGTATCCAAAAAGAAGATCTCACTTCAACTGAATAAAGTCAGCTGGAATGAGGGTATTCAACAAGAATGTTCATGAGAAGTTGATGAAACATAAATACAGCAATTTGAACTCTTCATGGATATTGATGAATGTTGTGATAAATAAAATACAAATTGTTGTGGGTCTGTTTCCCTGAAGAAGTAACTTTATGGCAGGGAAAAAAAGCCTTTTCCTACATTCTCGTTAGCACAAATGCACCAAATTCCCCCGAGTCTTTTGCTGTTGCTGATTGATTTACCGAAGCACTGAGGGTTCTCTAATCTGAAGCCTAGTTGGTAGAACCTGTCAGTGTGTCCCAATCCAAACACTTCCAGATAGAGATTATCTGCTAGATGATGTCCTGCCCATCATCCTCCCTGTTCCTAGGTGGTAAAATGGATTTTTTTTTTTACTCAAAAATATCTAATCATCTTCAGTTTTGTTCTCAACAGGTTTTATTCCCTTAGAGTTTTGGGACAGTTAGATGAAAATTGTCACAATTTAGATTGCAGTTCAAATGCAGATGATGACTTCTCTTGAAGAATTATTTCTTCTTTCTGGAGCAGTTTTTGGAGGAGAAAAAGAGTCCACAAAGGTGTTTACATGGGATAATAAGCTATCCACTAAAATTTTGGACATTGATCTGCATATTTTTCCTTCTAAATACTGAAGTTTTGCATCCTAGGGTGCTAATTTGAATAGAATAATGAATGGCAAGACTTTACCTGAATGTTCTTTATAAAAAATACAGTAATTAACAGGTCTGCCATTCTGTTGTTCAGTGATCTGTCTTTATGTTAAAAGGCCTCAATACTAATCCTGAGCATGCGTTTGTTTTAGAATTTGGTATGTTTGCAAGTGGAACTCAGAAAGTCAGGTAGGGAAACCAGTGAATATAGTTACAGGATCAGACACAACTTATTTATCTTTCCAGAGAATAATCACCCAAGACAATATACATGAGGAATTAGATAATGCTTTGCAGCGTGAGCATGAGGCAAAACTACTTTTACAAGAACACGAGTGATGGCTTCAGGAGTTAAATAATAGACTAGAAGTGCACGCCACTGCAGACACAGATAGAAGCCAAGACTTCAATGTGTCTCTAAAGGTAAGATTATTCTTCTGAAATAGTCACCAGAATTTTACCTTTTGTTAAAGAAGCCAAAGAGTGCAGTCCTTGTGCTAATAAAATAATGAAGTAAATCCACACGTACTGCTCAGTCTGCTGGAATTTTAGGCTACTCGGAAAACACTTCAAAGATTTTTTTTTTTTTTTTTTTTTTTTAGCTATAGATATTTTTGTTTTAAAAATTTAAGAAAAAGTCTTCAGTGAGGTTTGTGGGTTTTTTTGCCTACAATAATTTTGTTTTCTAAAACACCCTTGTACATAGCAAACATAATAAAAACTGGGGGGGTTCTGAGTCAGTAATGCTTTTGCTACGAAATTCATAAAACCTTAGTATGCAGTGGCCCAAATCTACTACACAGTCAATTTGTCTTTCACACTGGTCAGTAGCCAGTGGTATAAAATGAAGTTTATTTGGGCTGACGAGTAACTCTGCTCTCTGTCTGCTGGCAGAGCCTCTCTGAGGCATCGGAGGAGATGAGGAGAAGAGACAGACTTCTGAATCACCAGAAGAGACTCCTTAAAGATGTGGTGCAGGACTGGCAGAGGCTGCTGGAGTCTCTCCAGGAGGCAGAACGTGACCTCCACAAGACAGCAAAGTGAGCACTGGGGCTTGGGGGACATCACTTAAAATGGGTAAAAGTTTCCATGCCTACTTCCATGGGTAGGGTTTTAGATCTGGCCAGTGTAAGGCTAGAAGACAAAAGTATATCTGCCTCTTTTTTTGAAATCCAGGGATAGTCTTCTAAAGAGAAAAGTGTTAGTTCAAAATACTAGGTGATGAATTTTCTGCAGTTATCCCATAACAGTGCTCCAAATTCTGGGTGCTGAAATAACGGACAAACAAAATGCCAGTGCTGTCTTACTGCTCTGACAACATCTCTTTGGCAGATCCTTAAGGTTCTGCTTATTTAAGAAATGATTGTTTGTTCTCTCTGTTTCCACACCATCTTTTTATAGACGGATACAATTTATTTATAGTAAATACAGGAGTATCAGCTAGGTGACAGGTCTTAGCTGCCAAAAGAACTGAAACCCAGGACTTAGCCTTTCCTGCGGGACAGGAGAGATCTTACAGCTGATCTCAGAGAGTTTTGGATTTAGACACTAACCCCACGCTATTTACACAATAACCTGGTGTGGAAGGAATGGCTTAGGCACCAGTCTTGAAAAGATTGGTAGTCAAAAGGAGCCCCCTTAATTTGAAGGAGCTTATTACTAACCTATTCTTACAGTTATATGATCAGATAAAAAATTAAATCCTTTCAGACTTTGTTTTCTAATACTTACCATACTGTGAAGTATGTTTTATGAATATTGTTGGTCCATGGCTAGGATCTAAAAAAATTTTACTTAATTAAAATTTCTTATTATGCCTGGAATCATTCAACCTCTGAAGAACAACATCTGAGAAGCTTTAAGGGTTTTATGCACCAGGGAAATAATGCAATTCGTATAGTCCTCAATGAAATGTTTAACAATCTAATTAAAATGACAAATGTTATTTGGTATGATTAGATCAAAGCAGGTGTGACCTACAGAAGGTTTTGTTCTAGAAAGCTTGCCCTTTTCACCCTGCCCCAATCTATTTTGGACGCTTTAGTAAAGATCATTCCTTCTGGCCATACATATATCCAAAAAAGGTTATTTTAATGTGAAGTGGCTTTTTCTCTCTGTATATAGCAGTTGAACATCAACAAAGAAATCTTGTCTTCCCTTCATTGTTCTAGCAACTCTTCACAAGAAATGGGGGTTTTTTTCTGCCGTTGGAACATATAAGTGAAGTAGGTGAAATAAACAGAATCTGTCAGTGTTTTCCAATACAAGACTATAGCACCATCCTGCTAGAGTCTTTTTATGCCCTCTGTCTCCAAGCCATGATAGTTGTTCATTGATAGGCCTGTAGTTACATCTATTTTAATTGCTTCTCCTCAACAGAAACATCTGTAATATGGAAATGCGCCAAATAGTGGTACATGAACTATTTTTAGGGTTTGCATTGGAGATCTGAAAGAGAGACAGAAAATCCTAACAGTTTGAGTTACCAACAGTTATTTTCTAAGACATGACAATCATAAAGTAGCAGAAGATTAATTTCTACTGATGCCTTAGGTTTTAACTTTTATATTTTTCAAATCCTGTACTGCTTAGTGTGTAAGTCTGAAGTTTCTTGTAACCTGTTAATTTCTGCTCTCTCATGCTAGGTAGACATAACATAGCCTCTTCAGACTTTGTCTTCAAGGACATCCAGACAGTCCTAGGCCCAAAAAGTATAAACCAAAAGCCCTTGAGAGGGGGGCAAGCTGAGGGGAAATTACATCATTAAACTAAAGCTTTAATTGGAGAATTAACCCTGATATGCAAATGAACCAAACCTATGAAAGTGTGAAGAGCTTGTGACCTGTCGTCCAGCTTGGGGTCCATTTTGAGAATAGCCTCTGTCTCTGCAGGGTATACTTTTGAAGGCTTTTCAAATAAATAGCTACCTTTGTTCCCTTACTCCTGTCTAGTCTCTGTTTGTAGGTGGCCTCTCAAGGCATCAGTTCTTTGGCACCCCAGATGAAGCAATGAGGCTTCTGAGGCTTCACTACATTGGTAGCACTTCAGTTCTATAAAGTTACTCCATTGTTCTTGTTTTTTTTTCTTTTCTAATAGAGACAAAGAGTTGCTCATTGATGATATGAAAGCTGTGCATGCCACCCTGACTGAGGTAAGAATTTGAAGTGTTCCCTCTGGTTTGTGTTTCCAAAGACACCAAAGCCTTAGAATTGCTTATTTGCAGCGGGGGAGAGAAGTTGTTTTAAAGCAACTTCCTTTCCTTAGGGTTGAAGTTTCCTCCCTCAACTTCTTCCATCTTAAAAAAACACAGTGAAATGAAATGCAAGTTAGTAGTAGACAAACAACTTATTCTGAATGTAGAAGTTATGACAAAATTCACTTTCCTTCCCTCACCGGGCACTATTTCTGGTTGCTAAGTGAAGACTAATGGAACACACCAAAAATTGGCAATTGTTGTGGAGTTCACTCCCTACTGAGTAAGGTGAGGTCACATACATGGTGGCCATAAAGCATTTGGCTTTGTGTCTGCTACTTCGACCTCTAAAACATCATAAATAGGAAAAGAAAAGGCAGTAAGTCATAATCTGTGGTCAGAAACTTTCATGATATTTTTTTAAAGCATATTTTAAATTTAGTAATAATCTCAAGTTGTCTCTCTGACTTGTACAATTGTGCCCTAATGTAGGACTATTCGAAGGTCCAACAAAGCTCTATGTATTAATTATTTAGAAGAAAGGACTATTTTCCTTTATAGCTCTAATGGCAGATTGTTTTATAACTGTTTGTAATCTACAGCAGCACAGAGCAGAAGAAGTGTTTTCATTACCTTGGAGTGTCAATTTCCCCTACTACATCTTTAATTCCTAGCTACATGGGAATCTCTTCTTTATTTTAGTTTCTGTGTTCACCAAAACTGTTGTTAATTTAATTTTCAGATACCTTTTTCAAATCTCTTTCCTTTAATGTTCATGGAAAGACAGAACCTAAACTGCATATTTCACCTGCAGGAAACTGTGCTGATAGAAAATTTCCTTTTTGCCACCACCATTTTCATACTGGCTTCTTTGGGACTTTTGGAAGTGGATGACATAGAGCAAGTGCTGTGTTTTTACAGTACTATGTACATGTCATGTCCTTGGCCTTTCCTTTTTCAGACCAGGGCAAGATGCTTTTTTTTTTTTTTTTTGGTAGCATTCTCTCCCAGCACTGTGAATTAGAGATTTATTTGCAATGAAAAATCAATCAGTCGTAATTTATTCATGGATGTCAGGTCCAGCAATCAGTGCAAGTCCACTCAATGGGCTCAGGGGGACCCAGTTCATCCCAGCTGGTGTGTCTGAAGGAGAATTATTACTGATGCTGGGGGATTTTTCCCTTTAGGCCAGAGATCGGTTTGCGTCATCAGGTTATGGAGCATCCACGAGTCAGTCCTTCGTGCTGCTCCCCAGTCTGAATCTGGAGACCCTTTCAGAGGAAGAAATCAGGGGCAGGCCAGAGGCTAGAGTATTCCAGGTTAGAGTCTACAACCAATCCCGTTTAATTTGTTTTAAAATTTTCTTTCACTTCCCAAACCCATCTCCTCACAGGCTCAAGCAGGATTCCCCTGGTTCCCAGAAATATGCAGAAATAGGGCTGAGAAGACCATCTGGACCTATGTGTTCATGCCCAGGACCTTGCCATCAGAGGCGAACGTGGCCCATAATCCCATTAATCCATTCATCAAGATGTCTTCAGCTTGCTGGGATTTTTACTCTGCTAGTTCTATGGGAATGCTGCTTGCTGTGCAAGAGCTTTGTTCTTTTCAGGAAACTCAGAATACTTGTTTAGGTTCCTCTTTTCTACAGACACAGGCTATTGTAGTTGTTGAAAAGGATGAGGAGCACAGACCATTCCTCAGGAAACTCCAACATGTCTAAGAAATGTTGATCCCAATAAAGGATTTAGGCCCTTGTTCTGCCAATTGACAGGGGCGTTTTAAAGGGCACAGACACCAATGGAGAGAATGGTCTTCTTTTACTGGGTGTATTAAGGCAACACAAAAGTAAAATTATACATTCAATAAAACTACGCTCTTGGCTTTAGCAGCAAGCGAAAACAAGCAAGGTAATCTCACGACTATACAAGAGAAGAGATAGTGATTGAGAAAGATCCATCACCAATGGCCTAAGTACTTTACCATCATCCAGAGTCCACAGACTCTGGGGAGCCCCGTTTCACAGAGAGGACCTGGAGAACTCTTCCCAACAATTGGGAAAATCCTACGTGGTGCATTCATCCATAGGTGAAGTCTTCAAATTCACCCTGAAAGTGGGTCCAGCTTTATAGGCCCAAATCACAAAGTCACACTGACTTTATGGTGTTCTTAGCACAGAAACATCTGGATCCGATGGCACACCTCCTGACCAGCAGGGCCCAGGGTCTGGGCAGAGCCCAGGCCTTTTCTGGGAGGGTTTTTCCCTAAAATACCCTGCAAACAAGCCTCTCTATTCATGTCAGTTGGGAAAGTTTCTTAAAATAATACATTTCTTGCAAATAACTACACAAGATTATGTGAAGGTTTCTAAAGCAGCTGGTTTGGTGTTAAAGAGATAGCATAAGTGTCTTGGTCATCTATTTTTAGCTAAGTAATGCTGATGGTGTTAGTCACATAATGCCCAGGGTTCATCTTGTAGGTCACCTCTCGCTGGGTTCACTTCCACAAACAAAAGTTGTATTTGTTTAAATTCAAATTGTAATAAACTGTATTTAATGATATTAAATTTTGTTCTATTAATTTAAATTCTATTAAATTTTATCAAAATGTATTAAATTTAAGTTGTAAGCAACAAAACCAGGCCCATATTTTCTGTCCTGTGAATATTCTGCATCCAAACCCTGTAAAATTCTGCTGGCTTGCTCAGGCAGCACTGAACACAGAGACCCCTCCATGCTCAGCTAGGCAGAAGTTACTCTGGGCCTGTAGCAATGGTTACATCTTTTACACCTTCTGACCTCTTCATTCTGGTACAAATTTGTAACTAAATAACAGATGTTGAATCTGGCCTTTCTGTTTGGTGTTTTTCTCAGACTGACACAAAATTAGAGTTGTCTGCTCTCTTTTCTTACCCTATGGTGTTGAAGAAAGGGAAGAATATGCACATTATTTGCATTTGAAAATATGCAAGAAGTTGGCAAAGAATTTGAGTTACTCTGTCTCACAAAAGATGGGATAAGGATCATCATCAAACCCACACAGAGGGTATCTGTGCTCATTAACAGATTTTCCAAAACAGTTACTAGTACTTGTTCAGTGTTCTTGGCTCTTCCTTTAAAGGAAGCAGGTTCTTGAAAGGTCTGGAGTGAATATTCAAACATTAGAACATCAGGCATTTAAACATTAGAATATTTAACATTATTATTAAACATTAGAACTATACGAGATTCCCAGAAATCCAGTGGTGAGAGTGATAACTTTGCATTAAAGCTGATTAGCAGCTGAATTTTTCACAAAGACATACTGAGGAGACTCTAAGACGGAATTATTTAAAATGGAAATTGCAGACACAACTAGATTACAAAAGACAATGAGCTAGAAGCTCAGCTGGTACAAATCACTACAGCATCGTTGAATTCAAAACCCAGCTCAGTGCTTGCTGGAGGGCATCCATGACCTGATTCCAAAGCGTCTCACAGAATTTGTGCTGTGCCATTTCAATGGTGCCAGTGAAAATTATGGTCTTCCTGTAATCAACTTACTAACGACTACGCAACATAATTACTGGATTGTGTGCAAACTCTAGAGTTGGGGTTTTTTTCCCCTTTTCATTGCACTGTTTCTGTTTAGCTCAGATAACAATAAAAAGTTTTTGAAAGGATATATTGTTTTGTAGAAGGTACATTTTAATTGCTGGGTTTGTGATTACTTTTCTCCTTATCAGCCTTGTCTCCCTGCTCTGAACAAGAATATCCATTCCAAAACAGTGGCATGGGGTCTTGTGACCAACACAGTGAAAGGTGAAATGACATTTTCAAGAGGTGAGCCCAGGTTGAGGGCCTGCAAATGTGTGAAAGGTTTAGGTCATGCTCTTTTCCTTCAGGCAAACACGGATCCTTTTCTTGTCCCAGCAAGGTTGGTCCCTCAAATTATGACATATAAATACTTTAATTTTACTTCTCAAAATCTATGAAGAGAGAAGTAAATATTTTTTACTTCTCAGGTAGGGGAAATACCTACATTCGGTGTGTAGAGAGAACAGACAACCCTTTCTTTCTGTGTTTTATTTTAAAAAATGGGCAAAGACACCAACATTTTGGTAAGAAAACAATTAAGTTGAGAGTACAGAACTGCTCTTCTCTTTAAATTGTTCCTATAAAACTAACATAAATTATGTTCAGGTTGATGCACTGATGAAGAGAGGTCATTAGTTTGTAAGCAATTGTCCAAACTTTGCAGCAGCTACAGCTACACAGAGTGCTGGAGGTCCTTTGGCATTAAGCATTTATAGAGCAGGTGCCTTCCCACTCAGGTCAGTGAGGAAGAAGCATATCCTGCTTTGTCCAAGGGAAACTGCTAACCACACGCTGTGTCATCAGTCCCTTCTGGAAAGAAGGAACACTGGATGATTTACAAACGAGCCATTGAGCCTGAATGGAGCCTGAGCAGTGGAGGACAGAGTTAGCACAATAGGCAAAGTTCTCATTGCAGAAATAATTGCTCCTGTTTCTCTGGTGCCTGCTGTAACAGTGCTCCACTGCCAGAAATTCTCGGTAGAAAAGTATCATTAGGGATAATTTCCATTTCGGTTTCCTTTTGTTATTTTTATTTTTACTTTTATTATTCCTTTTCCATTTCCATTCTTGCTCCCTCCAAACATCTCCTGAACTGTTCTAGCAACAGCCAAGGTCACATTCACTGAGTGTAAGTTTGTGCTTCCACTGAAACTGGACAATGGTTCTCCCTGCAGTGCTCTGTTCTCCCCCTGCTGCTCTTAACAGACTGGAGAGGGTCCAAAGGAGGGACAGAGGTGATCAAAGGGCTGGAGAACCTGTGCCGTGAGGGAAGACTGGAGCAGCTGGGTCTGTTCTCCCCGGAGAACACGAGGTTCATCACATTATTCCAGTACCTACAGCAGAGATACAAAGGGGACAGAGCATCTCACAAAAAGCTGCGTGGGGAAGACAAGGAGCAACAGCACAGGTAACACTGGGAGGGGTTTTGTGTCAACATAAGAAAGCAATTTGTACAGTAGGAGCAAGCATTTGCTGGAACAACCTCCCAGGGGTGTGTCAGAGTCCCCCTTGCTGGAGGTTTCCAAGATGCAGCTGGACAGGGTTCCAGGCAAGCTCTCCGACGCTCCCTCCCCTTCCCACAAAAACTTGGACCCTCTGAGGCCCCTCCCACCCTGGGCTGCTCTGTGGTTGTATCCTTGGAGCAGAGGGCCACCTTCACCATCCTATTTCCCAGGCTGTTTCTCAGTTCCCTCAGTGCCCAGCTGTGCTCACGCCGATGCAGATCCAATGCAGGACAGAGATGGGAGCGAGTACCTGGGTGCAGGAAAAGCACACAGAGCCTCCTCTTTTGTTACACCTGTTGGTAACTGCTGGCTGTTGGCACGTCTCAGCAGCGCCCATCTTTCAGCTTGACTCGTCCTTTGACCTATGGTGAGTCATTCTGAGACTCCAGGGAAATTCCTCTCTGGATCCAGGTGCCGCTTTAGGACTTAGATGCTCTTGCACTGGTTTTTGGTGTCTGTTACGGTTAAGCTGCACTGGATTCAGTATAACTGACCCAGCTGCAGTCAGAATTACAGTCAATTCCCCAAAAAAGAGCATTGGGGAATTCCCAATATTTCATAGTTTTCATATTTCATATTTCATAACTTCATAGGATGAAGTTTTGCTGATTGGACATTGGTACATTTGGTTGACAAGTAAGGAAACTTCTCTTGGACAGTCAGACTTCCAGCAGATCAGCTGTGAGGACACACAAAGCAGAATATTGGTCACCAGTGCTGCCTTTTTCATGAGGAATGGAAGCCTTAATGTTTGCCAGCAATCAGTGTGCTGTTCTCAGACAGCAGTTTTTATTTGTAACAGAGCGTTCTCCTTCAGCTGCTAGGTAGAACTCAGAGTGCAGTGAAAGCAAGACGGACCCCAAAAGTAGCTGTACTCCTGTGTCGATGGTATGATTACAAAACCTTCTGGGGCAAATTACAGAAACATAACTCAGTCTCTGATTATTTCCTGTTACAGCAGAGCCAGGGCTTGCTTATGGAAGGCATTTACCATAAATGCTGGTATCCTTGACAACACCAGAATACAATAAAGGGCTTTGTAATGAGCTACTTTTCAAAAATGCATTCCTTACCTTGGATGTTTGTATGATAATAAAATTGTACTGGGCCATTTTTGGAAAATATTTTTGGTGCTGTTACCTAAAAATATAACATTTCTAGACATATTAAAGTGTCTCAGCTTGCTACCAGGCATACAGCACGAAATACCAGCCTGAAGTGGTGTGAAACCTCCTCTGGTTTTTGCTGTGTTTGGTTATATTTTCGACAATATGGCCAAAATTGTGCCTCAACAGTCACAGAATCATAGGATCATTAAGGTTGGGAAAGACCTCCAAGACCATCGAGTCCAGCTTTCCAGGCCTACCATCAATTAGAGCAGTTGACACTAACATGACATGGATCCACACTCTGCCCACCTTTTCCAGGTGTGTTCCTTGCACATGGACACATCTCCATTGAGGTGAGGTGAGCACAGAGTTCTTGATCAGCACTGACACGCAAAGCTGTGCAAACACAACCCCTGAGATCCCATGGAATTGGTGGGGCGCCGTTTCACATGCTTTGGGTCAGCCCTCCAGCCAACAAGTTCATAACACAGCACGAGAGAAGCTGATCTTGGCTTTTGCTGGAGAATCCCCATGGAGGGGGAGTTGGGGTAAACGCCCCAGTTCAGGATGTTGGTGACAGATGTGGTTTGAGGTGCAGCCACCAGTTCCTGTGCTTGCATTTCTCTGGAGGGCAGAACAAAGGGTCAGCCCTCATCCCATTTCGGTTTCAGGACACTGTGTAGGTTGCCTTCCCAGCATTGTGTCTGATGAAAACCTGACGGTCATGTGGCACCCTTGGATCTGCTCCATGGAAGCAGCACATGGCAGAAAGCTGAGGCTCTTTCAGAGAACATTCCCAGTGCTGCACTCAGCTCTTCCCAGAAAATGCCAGGAGAAACAAGTGCTGCTTGCAAGGTCAAAAATAGCCAAGCTGTCCCCCAAACCCAGCCAGAGCCAGCTTCCTGGAGGTGAAGAGCTCCAAGTCCATGGGTATATGCTGGCAGACAGATGATACAGAAACAAGCCCGGCCACTGATGGGGGAGAGAAAATGCCTGGCTTCTTACAAAAGGGCAGTGATACTGAGATGAAAGAGATAAAGGAAAATCTGGCCAATTTGTTCTTCAGATTCATGAACCATTCAGACATTCCCTTGACAGAGTCATGATCTTTCATAGTATGAAAGGGCTGCACTGTGCACTAAATGACATTTACATGATGCCTTTATATAAGTCACAGTGCAGTCAGAAAATGATAAATGAAGAAGAGATATGTTTTACTTAGATCTCATGTAGTCTAACAATTTTTTTTTTGTTCAGATGGTTTCTATACTTTGGTGTCAAAGAGCAGAATGGGTTAAAATGAAAAGATTGGTAAACATTGTTGGTAAATATTAAGAAGATTTGGAAAATCTCCTTTATTTTGGAATAAATGGTAGGCAACTCAAATTTCTCTGCAAACATGAAAATAAAAAATATTAATTGACTTCATTTGGGAACGCATTCTATAATTATGGTATTGGCTCAAAATTTACCGCCAACCTCTTCCTTCAATGTGCTCGTTGTAAAATGTCTAAATCAAATAAATCACCATTAAACCCTTTAAATTCATTACTATCAAAAAGAAAAAGGAACTGCCTGATAAAATGCCATGCATTTTGGTTATGAGTGTGTGCAGGAGCTGTCATAACACACAGTGATGGTGTCACCCCTGGAGCCCTTGTGCCAGTCACACACCCCTGGGGTGAATTGATGCTGAAGAGCCCCAGTAGAGCAGTGAGAACTGAGCACAGAAACACCCTCAGCACCTCCCTGTGCTGTGCTGGCCCTTCAAACACTTTCCCAGGTCCCACAGCTCGCAGCCACAGCCTGAGGCTCGCAGGGAGCCATCAGTGTCCTGGGTCTCTTGCTGGGAGGTTTGTGATAGTATTGGTGGGGGTTTCCTCCTCTGCCTCGGGAAGGGGTACACACTGATGTTGGTAACCCCTTCCTACCTGGCCTTGGGTCCACCTGAGTTTGTTTTTACAGGTTTTCTCCTCAAAGCCTGCCCACAGGCTCCTTTTTGTCCTCTTGGTTCCCAGTTCTGCAGTTTTTCTGAGGATTTTTTTGTCTCCAGAACTGTCTGTACCCAATGAAGTGAGGGACCCTGCAGTGACCTGTGCCCAGGTTGGAATCTTTTCACACCCTATTCTCAAATTTCTGGCACCAGATTCTACTCTAAACCACCAAATTTTCTCTGTAGTCTGAAGAAGAGAACAAATAAAATTTCAAGAACAGGTCCTTAACTTAAGACAGAAACCTCTTTTCCTGTAATCTGAAATCCTCACCGTTAATTGCAATAACTTATTTCCTTCTGATTAGCTTTACATCAATTCTATATGCTTTATGAGCTTTTATGCCTTTTAATCTATATATGTTTAATAGCACTATCTGTTTATTACACCATTCCAGGAATCCCTTTTGACTCTTCTCTCCATATTCCTGAAGAAGGTCAGGTCACTCTGGGTTTTACACCAATAAAAATCCCAGTTGTTCAGATCCTAGGCATGATGGGCAAGCACAACTTCCCTGCTGACACAGAGATTGAAGACAAACTCCTATATTGTCACTGGAAAACAAAAGAGAGGAGGAAGTTTCTACCTATTGGAAATCTCTGTTTACCCGGAAGGACTCTGCCTCTCCCTTTCTCAGTAGCAGCTCGCAGCTGGAGGCCAAGAAGGACAAGAGAGGGAGGGGTGGCTGATTTGTCTGACAATTTAACAACACTTGTAAACAAGAGCTGAGTCTGGTAATAACATCTCTGCAATGGCAAGTCCGTGCTCAGGATGAAGAGCTGTGCCACTTGGGCTTAGTTTGCATCAAATTAATGGCACGGTGGGTTTTCATCCTGCAGATGTGACCTCTGTGGCAACAGTCTGTTCATCCTTCAGGAAGGTTTATACCCACAGGGACAGTGTTGCTCTTGCCAGCAGACCACAGTTTGTCCTCATGTCAAAAAATCCAGGCAAAAATTACTTCTTAAATTAATATTTTCCTTTTGCTCTCAAACCAAAGATTTAGATGTAATGGTATGATAGAAACAAATTTGCTTCTCTTCAGTCTAGCAAGACAGGTGTAAAATCCTACCACATCCAGAGAGCGAGGCATGGAAATAACTTGCAGGAGCAAGTAAAGTAAAGTAAATTCTGTGCTGAAAGAGTGAAGTTCTGTCATTCTAAATCAGTGTGATGCCTGGAGGGTTTTATACCAGGTTTGCACCTAAGCTGGTGCTAAAGAAGTACATAAGGTCCGACATAGACCTAAGGTTTGCACAGCAGAGTTTAGGCTTACAGCTAAGGGAGCATAAATTAAATGGTCTTTCCAACCCAAAAGGCTAATGAGAAATGTTGGTATTTCTGCTCTCCTTCATTGTTTACAGTATAGAAACATATTTTCTGAGATTTTGGAATTGCAGCTAAAAATCATGGCCAGTTTAAGTTATTAAGTGGTTGTTGTGCATTTATAATTGTGCAGGTCAGTATCAGTGTAGCTGCTTCTGGTAATACAAAAAGCTCTTTCAAGATATGTCTTAAGAGAAATGGGTTTTTCCTTTTCATTCTTAACTGCAAAGCCTTCTCCAGGACGTACAGCAAACAGGTTATCTAGATTGTCTTTTCACAGTAACAGAACACTCCCCCTTTAATCTGCCTGGATTGCACAATTCTCATCTGTATTAAGGAATTGCATTTAGTCTCTGCTCTAAGTAAGTGATTTCTGTGCAAGAGGGTTGATAAAGGATAAACCCAAATTAACAAGAGTGGTATTTGTTAGGGCTACCATTACTCGTCACACACTTGGAACAAGCCATACCATCAAGCCCAAAGCTAATATGGCTCCTTGTTAAATATTTCTGATGGATTGCACATCTTGTGTGAAGAGGGAATTTGGATTTAAAGCCAGTATTTATGCATATATAAGCACTGTGCATGAACATTGCATGCTCAGAATGAAAACCAAATATCACCTGTACAGGGTAAACACTGCAATAACATGAACACACTTCTCCCATCAGGTTCACAGGCAGCTTAATCAATTCTGTGCTTGCAAATAGCCTGTTCTGGTATCTGTTGTCACTCTGAACCAGGGAAAGTCACACATAGATACTGTAGGACCATGAAAATCTCTCCAAATACAAAGCAGTCTCCAGGTGACACAAGTGACTACAGCAATCTCCAGTAATGCAGCAGGGAACCCAGATTTGTTGTGTTCTCTTTGTCATTATGGGTTTGTAATTCACACTCACAGAAGGGCTTGAGTTGGAAGGGACCTTAAAGACGCTCTAGATCCAGCCCCTCTCCCATGGGCAGGGACATGTTCCACTAGCCCAGGTGGCTCAGACCCCGTCCAACCTTTGGCAAATACCCAAGGACAGCTTTTCTGTTTTACAAGGTCAGATTTCCATGCTCCTATTCACAGATGGCTCCAGTCTCATGCAGAGGATTGCTGGGTTGGTCACTCTCATCTCCACAACCCAGCAATGGTCCTATTTTGGATGGCTCTCACTGCTCCCACGGCCCCAGGGACCAGCTACTGCCTTTGCTCCTTCTGCTTTCCTTTCCAGGATCAGTGATTTACCGCTACTTCCTCCACGTCTGAGACAACTGGAAGAGATAAGGGACTGCAGATGCAGCTTCTGACAGAGAGTTGGTAACACTCAGCTGAGCATTTTATTCTGCCACTACATTGTCAGGCTGCCTACACAAAGTTCCTCCTGCTTGGAAAGGGGCTGGTGTGAGCAGCAGGAATTGATGCTGGCTGGAACATTTCAAAGAACTGGACAAAAGCAGCGTTTTGTGGAAGGCCACCAGCTGCCTTTGCCAGCAGCACAAGGTGTGAAGGCTCCTTTGAAGGCCATCCCTGCACAAGGACAGCCTGGCCTTCCAGTACCTCTGCCAGTACCCAGATCACCTTTCAGGCTTTGGGGCTGGCCCTGTCCCTCGCTCTGGAGAAGCAGGTTGCTGTTAGAGCTCACATATCCACAGTTTCTGGCTGGATTACCACATTTTACCACAGACAGCCCTTCAGACAACAGTACACAGAGGCTCAATCTGCAATAAAAGGGGATTTTTTTCCAACTTTTCCCTTGGACCAGTGTGCAGCAAGCACACCTGGGCCTCATTCAAGTCTCTGTGGGGGCTGGTAGTCAGCTTCTGTTGGGAATTTAAAGCTTATACTCTACTTTCCACAGCAAATCGTGAAGCAAACTCAGCTGCACCAAACCCCAAATTTCACTTTAAAAATTACAATTTTCATTTTCCTCTATTCAAGCCATGAAGAAAACAAACTTTACTTGAGGGAGCTGGAGGCACAGCATCCTCCCAGATCATTCATGAGCAGAAAAATACTCCAGGGGAAGACTGGCAAAGCCAGAGTTTCCTGATACTTCGGAAGCTTTGCAAAACCTTCCCACCTGTGGTGGTACTGCACCCTCCTGAATTCCTGGGGCCCTCACTCACCTCAGGTACAGTTTGGACGGGAAGGGGCAGGAGGAGGGAAGACTTTGCAAACACTGTCACGAGGCCAGGGCTGTTTTCATTTATGGTGACACGTTGCAGTACGTAATCTTTTATTTAATGTGAGGGAGGTGCTGAAGGGCAAAAAATTGCCAGTAACAATGACATCTTCTACTTACACAGCAAGGTAAATGAAGGGGAAAGTGCAATCCTGTCTTTCATGGAAGTAATTTTATACACATTATTGTTGCTGAATACATGCCTAGACAGTGGTGATTTAGGGCATCTAATCAGGCTCCTGCAGTATCATCACATCTCTTTTGCCACATTTTCTTTCTTGTTCTCATTGTGCATGATTTCTCCTTGCCGGGTGGCTCCTGGCTGCAGTTCTACGCTCAGGGGAGTCCCGTTTTCTCAGCAGGCCTCTGCAGCGAGTCTGTAGCCAACGTGTGGCTCTGCTGCCATCCCAAATGTGCCGTTCCCTTGCCCAGCCTGGCTGCAGCTGGGGGATCTGCTGGGCACAGCTGGGGATTTTCATGGCCAAAATCTACATCTACCCATTGCTTTGGAGAGCACAAATCACAGAACACTCATCTCAGTTGACAAATGTCATTTATTGCAGATTGCTACACCCACGCTGACAATATATAACTATACAGATCTAACTTTTAAGTTAAAAAAAGTAATTTATTAGACTTCTACAACAATGCAATGTAAAACTACACAAATACCAACTTCCGTTAACAAAAATTAATTTATTGCCAACCTATACAACAACTCACTATACACAAAGATAATTGAAGGTTAACAATTTATTGCATACTACTACAACCGTACAGCCCATACATCAGTACAAAAATATCAATAGCCCTCTCTAAATAGCCCAATAAACAGCATTCTACAACTATACAACTTCACACATATTTAAATAGAAATAAAGACATTTATAACCACCACAATATACAGATATAGATTAAATATTACATATTACATACTATATATAAAAATAGATACATACAACAAACCTATCTATAGGCAGCCATACCAATCTACATATCCATACAACTAAATCAATACAAATATATAGCTGTACATCTCAACACATATGTAAATATAGTTACACATAGAAATAGATCAATATATGTATAAAAATATAAAAATATATACCTAACCAAATACTACTATACCTATTTAAGTAGCCGTATGCCTATAACTACATCAGTAGAAATAGATACCTAGAAAACAGTATACATAGGAAACAGAACTTAACACAGATATAACAACATACATATATACTTAGATAGATATATACACACATATATATAATTACAAACACATATGTATATATATACATAGCAAACATCCATAAATATAACAACATACATATAGAAATACACCTATACAAATAGCAACCTACATATAAATATCCATGTAATTATCACTATCTCATGTGCAAGTCCATACATCTTTAAACAGAGATACAAGAAGAGTGATTCCAGCCGCCCCATCTTCAAAGCCTCTCTCGGTCTCTTTGTCCCGTGCAGAGCAGTTCTCCTGGACGGGGACAGCAGATGGGACACCTGGGAAGCAAAGGGAACACTGAGTCAGGATCGGGACGTTTCCCTTGGCAGCAGCTGCACTTCCATCAGGGAAGAGAAATCTCAGAGCCTCCCCAGGAGGCTTAGAAAGAAAAACCAGGCCCAGCGGGCCAGGCTGTGGCGAGCGCAGCCCCGGCGGGACCGTCCCGCAGCCCCGGCAGCGCGGCACAGCCGGCACCGCTGCCGGGCCCTGCCGGCACAGCTGCCTTGCCCAAGGACAGCCCCTGTGCCGGCCGGGGCAGCCGCGCTGAGCGGCCCCAGCACGGGCAGGGCCCGCTCCTGCCCAGCCGGCCAGTGCCCGCGGCCAAAGCCCACGCCAGCCTCACGCCCAGCCCACCCTGCCCCACCGGCCCTGGGGCCTCACCCAGGGTCTCGGGCGGCAGCAGCAGGTCCCCATTCACTGCTCTTGCTGGCGGCCTTCAGCTTCTCCCTGCTGGTTCTCATCAGTCTCTGGATGTTCTCAAGGTCTTCAAGGCAGCTGTGGCAAAAGTGGAGGCTTTGGAATTGGTTCCAAGGCCTGGCAAAGCTGCAGTTCCGGACCCCTCTGTGCTCCCTGCTGGCCCCCTCCATCGCCTCAGCCCGGCCATGCCCTCGGCAAACGCACAGCCGCCTTCAGTTTCTTCAGATCCCCACAGTCCTCTCATGCCCCTCAGTCCCTTCAGATCCATCCTGTCCCCTTAGACCTGCCACCCCCCTCAACCTGTGCCACTTCCCTGTTACCTCAGTACCACTTCGCCCTCTGCTCCCCCAAACCCCCCAGTCCCACCAGCACCTCAAGGTCACCGTCCTTTCAGTGTCACTGCCTCCTCAGCACCCTCAGCCCCCTCTGTCTCACCGTCCTCCAGCAGCTCCTCAGGGCACAGTGCCTGTGGCCACCGGCAGCTCCCACCGCTCCAGGGACACCGGGGCTGCAGCTGCTGCTCCGCCCGGCCCGGCCGCCAGCTCGGACCCAGCACAGGAAGAGGGGACAGAGGGGGCACAGGGGGAAAAACTAGAGATTAAAAAGGTGGCTGAGGGCAGAAAGAGCTTAGAATGCAGCCTAGGCCTATATAAATATCAATCTATGTATCTAAACATCCAAATACCTCTAACTATATAACTGTGTACATTTATAAATATAACTTAGATATATAAAAATTTTTCTCTACACATATATAAATATAACTCTGCAAATCTATAACTGTAACTGCCTATGTATAAATATAATTACGTCACATCTATAAACAAATTTAACTATACAGATCTATAAATACATGCACGTATAAACACAACTGTATAAATCTAGAAATACTATATGTAACTAGTAAGTATAGTATCAATACTATAAATAACTATATGGATATATAAACATAACTATAGACATCTATAAATCTATCTATAAACAGAGGGATTCCACCTGCCCAATGGTCACAGGCTCTCCCTCGGTCCCTTCCTCCCACGCAAGGCAGCCCTCCTGGAGAGGTAGATCAGACGGATATCTGGGAAGCAAAAGGAACACTGAGTCAATACTGGCCTTCAGGCATTTCTCCTTTTGGAAGTAATTGCCTTTCTATCAAAGACCGTAGAAGGTGACCTGAAAGGCAGACTCTCACTTGGGAATTTGAAGGCTGCTCTTTAAAGAACAGGGAGCATTCCAGGTTTTCAAAACCTAAGGTTTGAAGTCTCCCAATAAAGTCTCAGCACCCCCAGTGCAAATGGCACCCACGAGAGCTTGAAGCACAGACAGTCCCAGCTCCCACACAGAAGCCCAGCCTTGTTCCTCCTCTGTGCTGACAGAGACACCTCAGTCCTCACTGAAACGGCTGAAGCTGAAGGGTGCTGTGAGCTGAGGTATGAACCAGCTCCATTACCTGGGACCTACAAACTGCCCTCTGCAGTGAGCAACAGTGGCTTCAACTCGACCATCAGCTCTGACAGGAAGAGCTGGGAGGGAAAGATCTCCCCATGAGGCCTGCAGGCTGCACCAGCCTTGCTCAAGAATGCAGATCCAAGGTGCTCTCTCTCTCCTATTAGTTCTCGCTAATTTGGGGTAAGTTAAGTTTTTCCTTTCCAAATCATAAATCCTCGTGTTTTATGATTTGCTTGGCCTCTGAGCTTCTGCTGCTTGTATTTTTAATGTATCTTACTAGGGCTACCAGCAGATTGGTCCTACATTGATTTAATGTTCTGAGACTAAAAGCTCAGACTTCTGCATTGACTCTTTGCTGGGGTTTTGCTCTCTTGCTTCAGGAGTCACTCAGTGTTGCCTCCAGAGCACTGTCACCCTGCAGCAAACTCATCCACGGACTTCAGCACAAAATTGGGACACCTGAGCTAGTGACACAACTCCCACAGGTCAGGGTTATTCACGGCTCTCTGGCCACAGCACAGCACTCCGTGTCAGTGCCTCTGGAGAAGCGTGGAGGGCAGGGCTCGGGGAGGCTGTGCCAGGGCAGGATTTGACCTGAAGGCACCAGGGAGCACCAACCCTGCAGACAAGAACTCAACTCTTCTCATCTCCCTTCCTGCCAGAGGCAGGCTCAGAGCAGCCGCCTCAGAGCTCTCTAAAGCAGTGTGGGCTCTCTCCTTACCAGGCTCCTCGGGCTCCACGGAACTCTTTCTGCAGCTCATGGCGCCAGGTGAAGCTCCCTCTGCTGCAGCCCTGTTCCTGGCCTCCCCTCCTGAAGACTCAGGGGCAACACTAAGATTGTCCTGAAAAGAAAACCAGAAGGAAAGAAACCCAAAGATCACTCACTGTTTTCTGCAGGGACACAATAGATCAGAGACTGCCACATTTTCTTCTCTTGAAGAAGAAAATGCTTTTGAAAACTGCTGTGTCTGAGTTTACAGAAGACGAAAGGTCATCAAACTTGGCAATGAGATATTTGGGATCTCAAAAAATCCCACTCGCCACCTTGACTCTGGCCCCTCCTGGCTAATAAGTCTGTAGCAGGCAGTGGGTCTGCATATTAAACAAAACAGAGAAATTCTTTGGCAAAGTTGTATAATAATACGCAAAAAGGCGTGTGCCAACACAGGAACTGAAAAGTCCAGACACGTCTGGGAAGAGGCAAGAGTTAAGAGGAAGGGGATTCCTAAGCCAAAGAGGGAATCTGTCAAACACAAGGACTCATGGTCCCTGATTGAATTGCTCTCCAACACAGAAGAAGCCCCTGGGCTTAAAGGAGTCCTTAACCCTTTCATGTCCAGCATCATCATTTCATGTCCTGCTCACCAATCACACAAATCATGGGGTCTCAAAACCAACACTTCTGCCCCCTAAAGGCTCCAGGGCTCACACACTTTCATCCCTTGTTCCTAAAAACAAGTCTGGCCCCCAAAGGCCTTCAACGATGAAGAAGATTGACTTCTCAAACACAGTCCAAAAGCTGCCAAAGCTGACAAAGTTGAATGTGGGGCTGACACTGAACACATGCAGTGGGCACTAAGGAAGGAGTCCTGCCAGCTTCTGGCACAGGGATGTGCTCCTCCCTCCACAGCCCTGAGCAGAACAGCAGAACAGTCTCATCCAGGCTGCAGCTTTGCAGGGTCTGGATGGGAACACACATCTCTTCCCAAAGAGATGCAAAAGAGGAAGGTGCCTGAGCTCTGGAACATGGAGAGCAAGACTGGCAAGTTTGCCCAGCTGAGGATTTGCCAGATAGAAACTGAAATGGAGGCACCAGGCTACTGAGAGGACCAGAAAGCTGCAGCTCCAGCCCATCCCGAAGCACGGCTCTGGCAGTGCCTGCACACTCGGCACGGCTCACACAGCAGCAGCAGCAGCTGCAGGCGCAGCCCAGCCCTTGCTTTGCCTTGGCCTTCCCACCCAAAACAGGCAGAGCCCACGTCTGCTGCTCTAACAGAGGCACCTCTCACATGCCCCTCCCTGCATGGGACACTTTGCCTTCAGTGGCAATTCTCCCCACACTCTTCTCTTCTTTCCCATCACACAGAGCCTCTTAGAACCTACAGAGCATCACCACAAAGGCCCCTGCACCAGGGATTCTTCCCAGCAAAAGGAGCACCCAAACCTGGCCACCACAGGCTCAAGTCTCTCATCCTCACTAAGGGGGGAGACTTTTCATTCCCTCTTCTTTTGGAAATCTTGCTTGACCAAGCAAATCCTTCCTTGTCCGTTCAAAGCTTAATCCAAGAAGCCTTTGCTTCTCAGCCATGCAACAACATTCACAGCTCTCAGCCCAGCCCCTTTCATTCCCACCCAATGGAGTTACCTGAGCAAAGGGAAACCTTTCAGGTAGGGATGGTGACAGCATCTCCTCCAGTGTCTCAAGAACAAGCTCTAGATCCAGGGGTGGCAATTCCTCTTCCCCAGGACTATTCCAAGCCCAGCTGGAGGCTGTCCATGCTGCCCAACCAGCACTGCCAGGTGGAGCATTGGGGGCTGAACTGCCCGGTGTGGCTGCAGGAATCCAAACACATTGGTCAGGCTCCAGAATGTGGCTTTCAGACGCAGAGCTCTATTGCTGCCTTGCAGCAAACATCACAGGAAGCACACAGCAAACTCAATTCCAGAAATGTATTCCAACTTCCCAGGGGATTGGAAGACTGACTTCTTCCTCTCAAACAGTGTTTCTTCTAACTGATGGGTATGTATATTAAAGGATGGATTGTAAAACTGATCTACACACAAAGACTTTGTAATCTCAGCCTTTTCTATCTCCCCAGCAGCTTTTGGATGTGGCTGCTTCTGAGTTTCTCATCCCAACAGACCACAGAAAGTGGATTCGCCTAGGAAGAGCCCAGATCTGCAGACACACATGCTAAAATTCAACTGTGATTATATTGTAAAAAGCAACCTTGTGAGTGAGGCCGTATTCTGCAGCTGCAGCAGTTCTGGGGACACACAGAGCTCCTTGAAATTTAATAGCCTTCTTTGCAGGAGAGACAATCTGCAAACTCTGCAATATCCTGTCAGCATCCTAGTTGGGCTTCATTCCAAGAAAGATGGAAGTTCATCTGACACTGACCGATGTTGTGGACCAATGTTTTTTGCCTCTCCCTTTCATCTCTACAGAGAGGCTGTCTGGAAAATGGCCAGAACACCCTCCAAATCTGGAGGAAGGACAGGAAAAGCAGACAGAGATTGGTTTTGTTATCAAGGTCCTGCTTCCCAGTTCACTTGACAATTCCTGTCTGATTCACACTTGAGATGTACACATGATAGACCACTGCAGGAAAATACTTCAAATGGTCACTTTTCATGATCTTCCTGAAAAGCAAGGGTAGAAACTCTCTCCCTACCTGATGGGCTGTAGGCTGGGGTGTGCTGCTCTGAAGATGTGCAGCTGCTGCTCTCTGGAAGGGCCACAAAAAGGCTTTGATGGTCTACAGAAACCAGCGGAATGATGAGCTCAGGCTGGCGTAGAAATCTGTGTGTGTCCTCTGATGAATCCTCAGGAAGTCTGGAGGTGGCAAACACTTTCCTGGGAGTTGCTGGGAAAGCCTCACGCTCTTGAGAACCTGCACTTGTGCTGGAAGGGCCTGGAGGCAGCTCTGAATCCTCAGGTGAGGCAGCACCGAGGTTCTGGCATGAGGGAGCTGTGGAGCAGTGAGGGAAGAAGAAAGGAAGCAAAGGGAAGGCTGGGTCACTATTGGTCTTTGGGTGCGTTTCCCTTGGCAGCAACTGCACCTCTGTCAGGCAAGAGAAAAGCTCAGATCCTCACAAGCAGGGTGAGAAAGAAGAAATCCCCACATGTACTGGGGCTTTACAACAACCAATTCCTTGTCTGCTTAGCTCTCCCCTACTCATTCAACAGTCTGGAAAAGCGTCCCATTGCAATTCCTTGGCAGGAGGCAACTGCCAGAAACCCAACTGCCGGGTATTTTCCCTCTGCTCCAAAGGGACAGGAGGCTCCCTGCAGCTGGGCCAGACAAAGACCGAGCCCTCGGCACTCCGATGCACCCATGGAGAGCTCCCCAAGCATCCCCAGGCCCAGGCAAGGAGCAGAGGCAGCCACAGCTCAGGGCTGGGCCAGCTGCAGGCCCAGCGAGCCAGGCTGTGGCGAGCGCAGCCCCGGCGGGACCGTCCCGCAGCCCCGGCAGCGCGGCACAGCCGGCACCGCTGCCGGGCCCTGCCGGCACAGCTGCCTTGCCCAAGGACAGCCCCTGTGCCGGCCGGGGCAGCCGCGCTGAGCGGCCCCAGCACGGGCAGGGCCCGCTCCTGCCCAGCCGGCCAGTGCCCGCGGCCAAAGCCCATGCCACCGTTTGTGCCTGCAGCTCCCACCCTGTTTTTTGCTTTGCCACTGGTGGTTCCTGCCCTCTCTCTTTCTCTTTCTCACGCTCAGGTCTGGGCAGCCGAGACCAGGGGCTGAAAGTGCTGCTCGGCTGGGCCTGGCCACCAACCCAGCCCCCAGCATGGCCACAGGGCACAGAGGTGGCACAGCAGACAAGGCAATGGGGACAGAGGCAGCAGAGTGGGGATAGAGGTGACAAAGCAGCAGATGCCTGGACAGCTACCAAGAGACGTACCTAATTATCCATTGACATAGAGCATGTGAAAGAGCGGCCTCTAGAATGAAAACCTTAGCTTGATAGGTGTCACTATAAACATCTAGAAGCAGAACTAGAGGGAGAGGGGTTCCAGCAGCCCCATCTTCACAGCTTCTCCCTCAGCCCTTTCATCCCGCCCAAGAGCCATCCTCCTGCAGAGGTTCAGCACGTGGGCATGGAGGAAGCCAAGGGCTGCAGAGCCCCTGCACAGCTGCCATGGAGCTCTTGCCAAGCCCTGCCCAGCAGCAGCCCCTGCCGGCCCTTGCCAGCACCTTGGGCTGACTCAGGGCAGTGTGGAGAGGAAGGTGGGCAGCAGAGCCTGGCACATCCACACCTGGGCTTCTTGGGCTGCCGGAGCTTTCTGCGTTTCTCCAGTCTTCTTTGGTGTGTCCTTTTCCTTTCTGGCTGGTATTCCCTGTCTTCTGGCCAGGCCTCTGCTCGCTGTCTTTTCCTTCTCTTTTTCTCTTCCTGGGGCTAGCAGCCTACAAGCCTTTAGCCACAAAGTTGGATTAGAGAGGCAAAGGCAGGAGGCATGAGCTCAGTCCCTTTTTGTTGGAACCAATGTGGGCTCCTTTTACCTTCCTGACACAGTGTAGCGGGTTGGGTTTGTAACCAGGCAGAAACACCAATTTAGTGTAGTGGTTTGGTCCAAAATACTCATTACTGTTTATCTTCTGTGAGATAAGAATTAGGAGAAATGCAAAGCAGGCACCAAACTTGAAAGAATATAAAGAAGTTTATTAACAGATCTAAAAGAGGGGAAAAAAAATTATACCACCTTCAGAACTCTCCTCCTCCCCCCACCTTCCTCCCTTCTCCCACTGACAATGTAAAAAGACAACCCTTGAGATGTTCAGTCTGTTTACCACTTCCATAATAACCTGGTTCAGTCCATTTAGAAAGAGAAGTCTCTTCTTGCTCGTGCTATGAAAACATTATCACAACGAGACAGCCGCCCACTTCCAAATATTGTTCAGTCCATTTAGGAAGAGGAGTCTCTCTGCCTGCGTGTGAGTCCCTTCCCCCAACTTGCAGCTTTTCCCGCAACTGCTTTCGAGGGTCCACTCTTGAAGTTTTTTGGGGTACAATTTTAAGGTTGAGCCGTTCAGAAACAAAAACAGAGGCCCTTCTCCTTCCCTGGGAGCAAAGGGTCTTCATCATCTTCATCGTTAGGACTATCTCTGGGAGCATCTCTAGGAACTGAGGTTTTCTCCTTTCCCATTTGGAGCAAAAGTCCTCATCTGGTCCATCTCTAGGGAGTGAGGTTTTCTCCTTTCCCGTTTGGAGCAAAAGTCCTCATCTGGTTCATCTCTCCCTGTCCAAACTTCTCATGAAATTACAGCTGCTTCAGCATCTGCCTATCTCAGCGCAGGTGCTTTTGCTTACGAGTTGAACACTCCACCCCCCATATCTTCATGGAATTACAATGGGATACTCTGATATATCATAGCTTCACAACAGAATATCAGCTTTAAGCATCTCCTCTCTCTTCCCTCAGGTTTTCAGCTCTTCAAGCAATAAAAGGGTTAATCTCACCTCGGCCTTGGAGCTTTGCAGCTGGAATGTTGAATTTTTCTTATCGCAGTGGAGAGGGGGGAGAGCCGAGCCGCTCCGGCTGCCCACGGCAAGGCAGTGGGGGGAGTTCCATGGCTGGAACAGGTCCATTGACCCAGGATGGCCGTGGCCCGGCCCGGCCTGGCCCAAGCAGGGCCTGGCTGGGCCTGCTGGCCCCCACACGGGGCCTGCAGCCACCTGTGCCAGCACCAGAAACGAGAGAGAGCTTGGGGGGGAGTTTGCCTATTCTTAAGTGTGTATCACAGAGGCGGTCACAACTTTAAGTGGCTTAGAGAATTGTCCATATTCAAACTGGCCAGCTGATAGGTTCTATCAGGTCGCAGAGGAAGCTGTAAGCACCCCTTAGCAAGGACATCCCTTCCAGGACTATGCTTGCTAACCTATGACACACAGAAAGGCTCGTCAGGGCTTCGGCCTTGGCCAGCGACTCTGGGGAGCTCTGGTGGGTGTTTGGAGACAAAGCTGGAGGTGCCTAAAGCAGAAATTCTGGAGGTGGGGGGGGGGATGGAGGGATGGGGGGGATAAGGAGGGAGGGAGGGGAGAGTGGGAAAGGGAGGGAGGGAGGGAGAGAGGGAGGGGGGGAGGGTGGAAGGGAGGAAAGCAGGGAGGAAGGGAGGAAGGGAGGCCAGAGGCTGCAGAGTTGTGTTGTCAGGAGGAGACACAGCAGCTCCTTGGCCCCATGACAAACTGCCCGCCTCTCTGGGACGCGTTGTGCCAGGCTTTGTGCAGCTGCCATACCTCTGCTCTTTGGACCTCCAGCACCGTGGCCTCTTCTCCATCTCCTTGCCGGGTCTCAGGCAGAGAGGGGGATGCATCCGGATCGCTTTCTGCCTGGGGCTTGTCGTCTTCTCTTCCTGCAGGGCCACTTTGCTCTTCCCTGTGCATCTCTAGAAAGCAAAAGCACGTGCAGCAAAGTGACGACTTGGAAGACAAGAACAAAGAAACCAAAACCCACAGGCAAGCCCTACACTGCTTGGCCTCTTGATGCTGAGATTTCTGGGGCCCTGAGTCCCAGGCTGGGACAAGGCTCTGTTCCTGCTCCTACCTGTACATAGCTCTGTGGGTGCTGGTGACTCGTTGGGGCCAGCCACCTGTTCCCCAAAGATGTCACCTGAGTTCTCCAGCGTGAAGTCCACCAGAGCATTCACCTGCACACAGGAAAGCCTTGCTCGCAGCCCAGAGGCCCGAGAGTGTGCCAAGCAGCCCCTGCCATCACGGCTGAGCCTTGCCTCTGCACAGAAGGAAGGCGCTGGCTGGGGGCAGCTCTTGCAGGCAGCTCCCACAGCAGCCTTGGCTGGACACAGGGGGCCGCCAGGCACAGGCACCTTTGGGCAGCCAAGTTGCCTTTGGCCAGCAAGGCTGCAGCCGGCTGCTGAAGCCAGCCTTACCTTCTTGTTCTTGGCCAGCATGGCCTCGAGCTCCAGCTGCTCCTCCTGCGGTGGGCTCAGCAGCTTTGGCCCCAGGCAGACGGCCAGGCTGCTGCAGGTCATTGTGCTGCTGGACACGTGCTGGCCGATGAGTTGCAGCAGTGCCAGCAGCTGCCTGAGGAGGAGCAGGTTTGCTGCGGGCAACTTCTTGGACCCGCGAGGGAACAGGAAGGCAGCGTCCATCAGCAGGCCCACGTTGCCCACGGCTGCCCCCAGAGCTGGCCCCAGGCAGGGGGCAGCCAGCGGCTGCTGTGCAGCTCTGCAGGTGCTCTCAGCCAGTGCTCAGGGCTCCAGTGCTACCACGGGAAGGATGCAGGGAGTTGCTTCCCAGCTCCTGATTTCCCCTGAGCCCACGCAAGGGAATGCTCCCTGTGCATTGCCCCAAAATCAGACTGCCAGCCAGCAAGAGCAAGCTGTCCGAAAACACAGCCCCTTCAGTAGACTGTCCCCTTTAAGGAGAATGCCAGGCTTCCAGCAGTGCCTGCTGCAGAGCTGGAAGCTGCTGCCCACGCTTACTCTTTGAGCTGACAGATCTTGTCCTCCCTGCTGGCCATCTGCATCGCAGCCGTCCAGTCCTCGTAGAGGTCGGTGACGAGGAGCTTGCCGGGGATGCTTCGCAGGAAGTCCTGCAATGCCAAGGGCTGCCGGTGAGCCTTGGAGCACGGTGGCCCAGGCAGGAGCCTTTGCAGCTGCAGCTCAGGAGGCTCACTTTGAGGACCATGGCCAGCAGCAGCACTGGCTGGCTTGCCATGTCGACGTGCAGGCCGTGGTCCAGGGCCTGCCGCAGCTCCTGTCGGGCTTTGGCGCTCTCTGCTTTCTGGAAGATGCCTTCTGTTGTGGGCCCTTCCCGGTGCAGGACAGCCAGCAGCTCCTGCAGGAGAGGCGGGAGGGCAGGGGCTTGTGTGAGGAGCTGCCCTGTTCCCAGAGCTCTGCCCCAGCCTGGGCTCACTGCCTCCTGCTGCAAAGGGGCTTGGAGCAGAAGCCTGAGGCACGGCTGAAGAGCCCAGTGCCCCATGGCTGGGGGACATGCGTGGGGACACTGGCTGCGCAGCATCCAGAGGGAGGGACGGGCAGCCCTGTGCAGCTGCCTCACCTGGATGGGCTGGGGCAGCGTGCCATCCTCCGCGCAGACGGCTGCCAGGGGCTGCCCGAAGAGCGTCCTGCTGCAGCCGGAGCCCTCCTGCCTTGGCGCCCAGGCAGCCCCAGCTGGGCCCCGCCGCAGAGCAAAGGGCCAGGGCAGTCACCTCCTCCTCATCCTGCCGCTGCCGCCGCTGCTGCCAGTCCCTGCTGCTGTAGAGGAAAAGAGAACCAAAGGCGTCAGTGGAGACCGCCAGGGAAGCGCTACCACAGCCTGCCCTGCCCTGCCTTCAGCACCGTGTGGAGCCATGCAGAACCCCAAGCAGTGAGCAGGCAACTGCAAGTGTGGCTGCACCTTGGAGGCTCCTGAGAGCTGGTGTGTCACTGGGAGAAGCTGCCCCAGGCCTGACCCTGCCCTTCTCCAAGCTGTGGGCAGCACTGCAGGCTCTCTGTCCATGCACAACCATCTCCAGTGGTCACAGTCCAGCGGGTGCCCTTGCCCATGTCCAGGGGATGCCCTCCTCAGGGTGCCACAGCTGCATGGCCACACTTGGGGCACAAGTGAGGGCAGCTCAGCCAGAAGAGGAGATCGTCTTTGTTTCCCAAACTCACCTGGCGAGAGGTCAAGTCCTCCTCCATTGCCAGCAAGGCCACCTCCAGCCCTTGCTGGGGACCAGCCTGCAAGAACCAAGGTGCGCTGGCAGAGCAGCCCCATTGCACAAAGGGCCACTGGCCAGCAGCCACCCAGCCCCAGCAGCCTGAGCGTGGCTGAGCTGGGAGCCTCTGCCCTGCTGGCCTCTCTGCCCTGCCCAACATCAGGCTGCCAGTGCCACCACCAGGGACGTGCTGGTGCTTCCAGTGGCTCCCCAATGCCTCTGCTTGCCCCATGGCACCAGGGAGCCTTGATTCCTCCCGCACAAGTTCCCTCCACTGGCCCCACTGCCCTGGCAGCCCAGCACAGCCAGAGGGGGTGGGATGAAAAGAAGCCCTCCTCACCTCTTCCAGGTCCTCAATCAGCCTCTCCAGCCTCGTGGCGCTCACTGTCCTGCCCTGGGCAAGAGAGAAGGAGGGCAAGAAGGTGAGCAGTGACGCCTCTGCACTCAGCTGGGGGAGCAGTGCTCAGGCACAGAACCCAGAGCAGAGAGACACTCACTGCATGGCAGCAGCTCAACTCCTTCTCCAGGGGTTTGATGGATGGCACACGGGTCACTCGGGCTCCCTGGGTCCTGGGCAGTGGCAAAAGGGACGGGCAGAGAGCTGGGTGAGCCCCAGGCCGCCTGTGCTCCCTTGTCAGGCAGCTGTGCCCGACAGCTTCCCGCAGCCACAGGGGCAGCTCTCCCCAGCTGAGGAACTGCGTTGTCCTGTGCAGCTGCTGTGGGAGCATCCATCCCCCTCCAGCAGCAGCAGCAGCAGCAGCAGCAGCAGCAGCAGCAGCTTACCCCTGCAGCGTGCCCACCCACAGCTCCTTCAGCGCCTGGGAGCTGTGGACAGAGAGCAGAAGCAGTGTCAGGCCCCACTGCCCCCAGCCCCTGGGCAGACGCGCGTGCCCACACAGCCCTGCCCTGTGGCCAGGGATACAAGGCAAGGACAAAGGCCCATGGTGTGCACAGGACAGAGGTGCTGCCCAAGCCCTGGCTCCCCCTGAGCTGCAGAGCAGCAGCTGTTGCATTTCCCTTCTGGCAACCAAAAGCTCACCAGAGGACACAGGCCGCTCCCTGACCAGGCACTGCACAGAGGCCAGAGGCCACTGCAAGGGTGGCAAAGCTCTCTTGCTTCCCGTGGCTGGGAACCTGTCTTGCCCTGCCAAGGCATATGGCACCGTCACTCACCCAAACGTGGCAATGCATGAGCCAGTGGGCCAGATGAGGATGACGGAGGTGGCATCCTCATCGCTGCCTTCCTGCTGCTGCTGCTCTTGTTGGGTCTGCAGCGCTGCCTCCTTGCCGGCGCTCAGCACCCAGAGCTGCTGCAGGGCCAGGCAGAGCCGTGGGCGCAGCGTGGTGCCCCGGCTGCAGAGAGCAGAGGCAAGCAGTGAGCGGCAGGCGGCCTCCCTGCCGCCCCCTGGCGCAGAGCCCCGGGGTGTCCCCTCCTTTCCCCTCGCCAACATCGGCACACACACTGCTGCATCCAGCACCAAGGGGCCGGGGCCTGGGCCTTAGGCCAGGCTGGCTGTGGCCAGGCCCAGGGACAGCCATGGGCCAAAGGCAGCTGGGCTCGCAGGCTCTTACTTGCAGCTTGGCGACCACCAGCTCCTCTCTCAGGAGGAGAAGTTGCCTCTGGCTCCTCTTGGGGCCGCGGCTCAGAGCCACATCCGCGCTCAGCACGGCCTCGTCCCTGCTGAGAACCTTCCTGCAGAGCAGAGGGCAGTGGCCGTGACAAAGGCGGCCCCTTCTGCCGCGGGACCCAGCCATGCCGGGGCGGGCCCTGGGGCGGCACTTCCTGCCAGGACAGCCGGTGCTGGCTCTGCACTGGGGAGCCCAGAGCTGGACACCGCCGAGGCCAGGACTGCTCTTCATGCACCTGCTGCCAAGGCTTTGCATCCTGCAGCCCTGCGTGCAGTCGGCTGCCTTGGACCCTGTCTCAGTTTGGAGAAAAATTTGAGGAGAAAAACACTAACAACACACCACCAACACAGCGAAGGCCTGTACTAGGTGGTTGATGACATCTTTGGCCCTCTCCCCACGGTGGGCTGAGGCAAAGGTTGTGCCAGAAAAGGTATCCACAGAAACATGAATATATGTCTGGCGGCCAAATTGGGGGAAGTGGGTGACATCTGTTTGCCATACCTCACAACTGCCTAGGCCTCGGGGGTTAACCCCTTGACCTAATGATGGAAGATGATGTTTCTGGCAGTTGGGGCATGTCGCCACAATGGCTTTTGCCTGGTCTCTAGTGAGGTGGAACATTCGGATGAGAGCTGGAGCATTCTGATGGAACACTGCATGGCTCAGCTGGGCTTGCTGGAATCTGTTAGGCAGATTCGCTAACTCGATGGGCATCGCTAGGGCATCTGCTCTTCTGTTCCCTTCGGCAATAAATCCTGGCAGGTCAGTGTGTGATCTCACACTATGCATGACATAGAATGGGTGCTTTCGGTGGGAGATCAGTTGAATCAATTTCGAAAGCAAGTTATCAATTTTTGGGTTTGCAACCTCCTTTAGTAAGGCTCTCTCTGCCCTGGAAACTACACCTGCAACATAGGCCAAATCAGTTATCAAATTAAATGGTTCACTGAACCACTCAAATGCCCTGACCACTGTTGGAGAATGGTTTAGAGGATCAGGGACATGGATTATTGATAAAACCAGATCAATAAAAAAGCCTGCAAACAAAGGCCTGCACGAGAAAAAGCCCACATGAGAAAATGCCTGCATGAGAAACAGGCCTGAGAACAAAAAGGGAGTTTTTAGGAGGTACAGTGCTGTTCTGATAAAGATGTGCTGACCATGAGAAGGGAGAAAAATCTTTGATCTCTCAAGACAAAACATAAATAATAGAAGCTTGCCAAATGTAGTCTTTTATCTAGCCCAATTATGTAGAAGTAAGAATGCGCTTTTGTAAGTTTAAACTAATTGAAGAACTGATAAGCTTGTATTTTCACACTATATAAGTGCCTTTGTATTGCTAATAAACGAAGCTTGCTCTATCAATCTCATTGATTGTCTGCATGCCTTCCCCCGCCGGAAAGTCAGCAGACCATGGCTGCAAGTTCTGCCACTTCAGGATCCTTCAACTACCTGTACATCAGACTCCCACTTCTGAGTGCAGGGATACTTCCATGTGATGACAGACTTGTGGGAACGACCGGAGGCATCTGAAAAGATTGTCAAGGCATTCAATGGTTTTCTGCCTTGAATTTCTTTTGGAATCAGTTTGAAGACTGAAGTAAACAGTCTGTGTTTTGGATGGTGTATAGAAATTTGGCCTGTGTAGCTGTCTAGGGTGTATTGGAGGTGCTCATTGTTTTGAAGGAGGTTATCAAGTGAATCAGTTGCCAATGGTAGGTAGATGCATGTAAAGTCAGACCCTGCAAGGGTGCGGAGGCGGGATCTAACTTTCATCACCAACTGAGCCATGAGCTCCTGTGGTGTTGTGATACTTTTGGACAGCTGGTGAGAGAGGAAAACCCACTCGATGATTAACAGGGGATCACTCTGCATCTCATCCCACTGAAATATCAGCCCGTGAAGGTATGGCATTTGCCCTAACACAATAAATTGAAAAGGCAGACCTGGGGCATAGCAGTGTGCCTGCCGGGACGACAGCGCTTCCTGTACCTTACAGATGGACTGTCTCGCCTCCTCTGTTAGATGCCTGGGTGATGTGAGGTCATCTTTCCCTCGCAGGAGGTTGAACAGAGGAGTGAGATCTTCTGACGTCAGCCCTAGGAGAGGCCTCATCCAATTTATGGACCCACAGAGCTGATGGAGTTCCTGTAAGGTCTTAGGGTTATCATGAATTTTGACTTGTTGGGGAACCACAGTCTGTTCATAGATTTTTAGTCCAAGGTATTTAAATGGAGGGTTTTCTGGACCTTTTTGGCCTGGATTTCAAATCCATTTGCCTCTAAGGCCTCAATTACCTTCCCCAATGTCCAGTCTAAATAGGATTGGTTAGGAGCACACACCAAAACATCGTCCATAGAGTGGAGCACTATTGCCTGTGCTGCTAACTTTCTGATAGGGGACAGAATATGAGCTACATACCACTGGCAGATGGTGGGTGAGTTCTTCATGCCTTGTGGCAGAACTCGCCACTGGTAGCGCTGCATGGGAGCCTTTCGGTTGATGGAAGGGACTGAGAAAGCAAACCAGGGCGCATTGTCTGAGTGTAGTGGGATCTGGAAGAAACACTCTTTAATATCAATGACTGCTACCTTCCACTGCCTGGGGAGCATGGAGGGTGAAGGCATTCCGGGCTGCAGGGGTCCCATGTCCTCTATGACTGCATTTATTTTCCGCAAGTCCCGTAGGAGGCGCCACTGGTCTTTCCCCAGCTTTTTGATTACAAATACCGGGGAATTCCAAGGGCTGTTACATGGTTCGATATTTCCTCTTTTCAATTGCTCCTCCACGAGTGTGGTGAGTGCCTTTAATTTGTCATTTTTCAAAGGCCATTGATCCATCCAGATATGTTTGTCAGAGATCCAATTTAATTTCTGGAAGGGGCGCTCCGCAGTGGCCTGTACAAAAAATGTTGGGGTTGAGATGGAATTTCGACTCGAGCCCCCCCACTGGGACATGAGATCTCTGCCCCACAATGTAAATCCAGAGTCAATTACAAAAGGACGGACTGATGCTATCTGTCCCTCTGGACCCTCAATTTGGACAACTGCCTTGCTTCTCTGGGCAGATATAGATCCCCCCACACCCATCACAATACCTTCTGCCAGCTGCAGCTCCCAGTGTGACAGCCAATTGTGGGAAGAAATGACTGTCACATCTGCTCCCATGTCCATCATTCCTGCCAGGCTGATGTCTGAGCCTTGTCAAGACAGTTTGCAATTAAGCATGGGTTTGTCATTCCCAGCTACCTCAGCCCAGAAGACAGAGGGGTTGTAGTCCAGTGGCAGACTACTGGGCATGAGAATAGCTTGGGCCACAACCTGGTTAGCAGCAAGAAAATAGGGAGGGTTAACACACTGGATGTTGACAGTAAAGAACCCTTGTGGGCCCACTTGAACAATTTCTGGTGTAACACAAATGTCAGCTGGTGAATGTACAACATCTTTTAACACAAACAATATACAGTCTCTCAGATTCTCGCAACTCACAATGATTCTCTGGGGTGTCACCGACTCCTTTTGAGTTGCAGTGGTCATGGTAACAATTTTCCTGGTGGCAGTTTCTTGATTCATTCCCCCATGTGGCCCTGCCAATCCACGTGGTCCTGTCAGTTTTTTGGCTGCATCCCAATAGGCGGCAGGTGATGTCATTTGCCCTGGGGAGACAGCTCAGGAACCCTGATTAATTGGAGCCTGAGCGCTGCAGTTTCGGCTAAGTGCCCTGGTTTGCCACACCTGTGACAGACCCAATTAGCATTTCTATTGCCCTGAGATGCTGTTGCATCAGCAGCGGCTGCAATTTCTATTAAGTTTTTCCCCGTTTTTAAATTTGGCTGATGAATTGGCACTAATGTCGTGCAAGCATGAATCATTTGACTTAAGGTCGGTGGAGGTTCGAATGGAAGACCCAAAATCACTCTTTTACAAGCATCATTGGCATTAATCTTTGCAATTTGCGTTATAATATGCTCTTTTGTTTTCGGATCTTCCACTTGTTTTTCCACTACGAGCCTCAGTTTATCTACAAAATCCCGAATCTCAGTGTAATTCAATTGAGGTGCTAATTTAGGGGGCATCATTAAGAACACTTGCTGTGTTGCTTGCTTTACAGCATTCAGGACTGGCTTTGGTGTATTTTGAGCCTGGTTCTGGGGCTTGGCTAATGACCCCTCACTGGTAAGGTGATCCATAGAAACCCCCGCGTTGTTTGGATCCTGCAGTAAAACAAGGAGGACCTCTCCCAGTTGCTTTCTCCAACCTTCTTCCCACATTTGAAACTTGGATGGGGAAAACAAGCAGGAGAAAATGCTTTTGAGGTCACGTGGCACAATCACTGTACCGGTGAGAGTTATCTTAAGAAGGGTCTTAAAATACTGACTCTCCCTCCCAAATTCTTTCTGGGCTTTGCAAAGCTCTTTCAGCCCTGCAGAATCAAAAGGTTTCCATGTGGGATTATTGCCAGTTCAATCATATGTTACAGGAACAGCAAAGGGATAGGAAGGGGCTGAGGAGACTCCCGGACCTGATTTCAAGATGATTCCGATTTCTACCCCGTGGGAACTGGAAGGGGGGGGGGGGAGGGGGTGGGAACCAGGAAGTCCTCCACAGGGGGCGGAGGACCAGGAGGCATGGTCACAGGATGGGCGGGGATTCTCAATGCAGGGGGCAGTACCCAATGCATGGGAGGAACCCTATGACATCACATCTGGGGGAGGGGATAGGAAAGGGTTGGGGGTAAGAGGGTGAAAGGGCCTGTGGGAAGAATAAGGGCGGGGAGGGGTGAACTGTGCCATGTGGTCAGCACCATTGTTCGGACACGTGGAGTGGGGGGGGGACAATGGCAAACAGCATTTAAAACAGTTTTCTGGGCTTACAACTGGGGAAGAGGGCGAGGGATACGGGGTTTGGGAAGAGGTCGAGGCAGCTTGGCCAGGGCTACCCCGACAGGGTGGCTGAAAAGACCAAGAGGGGTCAGAGAGCAGGTAGCAACTCTGTGCCTCTGGGCGTATCACCCCATTCAGTTTTTCCAACGAAGGGGAAGTGGGATGAGGAGCAGGAGGGGAGGAAGGAGGGATACAGGAAGAACTTCAAGGGGATTTGTGCTTTTCTTTTACTTTCTGATCCATTTTATGTAAGTCCCGAAGGACTAGAACTAGAGGAAAGAATTTTTCTCCAGAGGAGTCCCCTTTTCACTTTAAATCAGTAATCTTATCCCCCACAGCCTGCCAGAAGGCAGGAGATTTTAAATTTGCAGGAGACACTTGAGGAAGGTAAAAGAAAAGCCAGCGAACAAACTGTTTTAACAGGATCCTTTGAAAATTTAAAACCAGTAACTGAAAGGAATTTCACAACTTGGAGAAAAACCTCTCTTTGAAGCTGAGAAAGTTTTGATCCCACCTCTGTCTCGGCACTTCTTCCACCCACCACCTGAAAAAAGAAAAAAGAAACAAAATATCAGGGACCAGGGATACTCACACAAGTTTCAGAAATCAGCACAAATTTGTCCGGTCCCAAAGTAAAAAGCACAGGTTGGGTTCTCTGAGGCACGGCTGCTCTCCAAAGTCAGTTCAGTGCAGAATGAGTGGGAGTTAGCAGCCTTCTCTCAGGACACCGCTCCTAAAACAGAGCAGACTGCTCCGAGAGGTGTTGGCAGTCCAAAGTCGCTTCTTATCGCTGTCCACCGACAGCCACGATGTTGCAGGGATCCACTCGTGTGAGCCCCATGCTTGGTGCACCAACCTAACAAAGTTCTTGCTGCTCGAGGCATGAGCTCTGGCGTGCCCCAGGTCAGAGAGAGTCCAGCTGCATTACTTCTGCCCGTCGCAGAAGCAACTTCGGCATCAGGAAAGGAGCTGCTGGCTGAGTTAGCTAGCTGGCTTCTCGGCAGAGGAAACATGGCAGGAGCTGATGGGATCGGCTCACGTTAGCTCGGAGACAAAGGAAGAGAGAGGCTGTTCTGGTCTGGCTCCTAACAGATTTATTCTTAGAAGTTGCGCAACCGGAACGAGCTCAGAAGGGATGGAATGCGATGGGCTCCTCCCCGAGGCTTGTCCGCAATTTTATGGAGTTTGAAAACCGCAGGGAATGGGGAAAACAACCAATGACTTACAAGCCAGGGGGAGGATACAATTTAACAAGAACCACTGGGGGAAACCGAGAGGCGGGAGTTATAACAGAGAACCAGTGAACAACTGAGTAACCGAGAATTTTCCCGAACCACGGGAGGCGGCTTGGACCCGGGCGCTGCCCAGGGGATTGCGGCTTAGGCTTCTGAGCCGCCCATTGACCCACCCTCTGAGTCTGCCTCTTCGGGAAACTCGATCCAGCGGATGGGCTGGTGTAGTGGTTTGGTCCAAATACTCATTACTATTTACCTTCTGTGAGATAAGAATTAGGAGAAATGCAAAGCAGGCACCAAACTTGAAAGAATATAAAGAAATTTATTAACAGACCTAAAAGAGGGAAAAAGAAAAAAATAAAATCATACCACACCTTCAGAACACTTCTCCTCCCCCCCACCTTTCTCCCTTCTCCCACTGACAGTGTAAAAAGACAACCCTTGAGATGTTCAGTCTGTTTACCACTTCCATAATTGTTCAGTCCATTTAGGAAGAGGAGTCTCTCTTGCCCATGCTATGGAGAAATTATCACAACGAGACAGCTGCCCGGGTTGGTTCTCTGCTCACATGTGAGTCCCTTCCCCCACCTTGCAGCTTTTCCCACAACTGCTTTCTAGGGCCCACTCTTGAATTACTGGGGTACAAATTTAGGGTTGAGCCATTCAGAAACAAAAGTTCTCTTCACCCATCTCTGGGAGGATTTCATCTCTAAGAATAGAGGCCCTCCTCCTTCCCTGGGAGCAAAGGGTCCTCCTCATCTTCATCTCTAGGACTATCTCTGGGAGCATCTCTAGGAACTGAGGTCTTCTCCTTTTCCATTTGGAACAAAAGTCCTCATGACTTCCATCTCTCCCCGTTCAAACTTCTCATCAAATTACAGCTGCTTCAGCATCTGCCTATCTCAGCACAGGTGCTTTTGCTCACAAGTACATGTTGAACGCTCCACCCCCCCACGCCTTCATGAAATTACATCATAGCTTTTCAACAGAATTTCAGCTTTAAGCATCTCCTCTTTCTTCTCCCTCAGGTTTTCAGCTCTTCACAGCACTAAAAGGGTTAATCTCACCTAGGCTTTGCAGCTGGAATTTCGTTTATCGCTGTTGGTCACACGATCTTTTGCTGGACAGCAGGGCAGCTTCAGCTGAATCTTGGCCGCACTGGAGAGGGGGAGCCAGGCCGCTCCAGCTGCCCATAGCAGGGTTATGGGGGGGTTCCGCGGGTGGAACAGGGCCCATCGGCTCCAGGATGGCCGTGGCCCGGCCCGGCCTGGCCTGAGCAGGGCCTGGGCTGGGCCCGCTGGGCCCCCGCACGGGGCCCGCAGCCACCTGTCCCAGCACCAGAAACGAGAGAGGGCTCTGCCGGGGGCTTGTCTATTCTTAAGTGTGGATCACAGAGGCCACAATTTTAAGTGGCTTAAAGAATTGTCCATATTCAAACTGGCCAGCTGATAGGTTCTGTTAGGTCACAGAGGAAGCTGTAAGCACCCCTTTGCAAGAACATCACTTCTGGGATTATGCTTTGCTAACCCATGACAGCTGGGATTGATTGGCATCATGCTGCGCCAGCCCCGCAGTGGGCTGGGTCACACCAACAATTTCAAATGTTTGTTTCCTTACCTGAGGAAAATCTGATGGATTTCCTTTCTTTTCTTCCAATTACCATTGTTTTCAAGAACAGGATAAAAAGCTTGATGAGTTTTGTTTAATGGAAGCTGTGCTTAAGGGACCAACAAGCACTGCAGAAATCCTTTTCATGTAATAATCCTTAGAGATAGTATAGGTAGTTAGTATAGCAAAGTCTCTCTTCCAAACTGCCTGTCAAGCTGGTGTGAATCCTCAGAGAAGCAAAACGTGCTTTTGCTGATGTAGTTGCCCCTAACTAGGTCAGCCAATCAAATCAGCTGCCAAGGCAAGATCTGCTGACTGTTGGAAAAGCTGCAGCTGCTTTGGGGTTTGGGTTTTTTGTTGGTACAGGAAAGTCATCTCTGCTTCTCTGCCAGGGCACAAACTGCCACTGCACAGTGGAGCTTAAGTAATGGGCTCTGGGAGAGCATTTACAGATGTGAAAGAAGCAGGTGGAGGCCTCATGTTTCCTTTTTCTCCAGGCTGAACTCCTGAGAGCCACAGGAGGGAGACCAAAGCTGCGGCAGCCCAAGCTATTCTCGGCTTCGCTGCGTGACTTCCTGAGCTGCTGCCTGCAGACAAACGAGGAGCGGCGCTGGTCTGCCAAGGAGCTCCTGCAGGTAAAATGCAAAGGGGCTGCAGGTCAAACAGTGTCCGAGGATGGGCTCCTCCTCCACTGAAGCCCAAGGCATCAGATGAGCCCCCTTCCTCCTCATCTCCACTCTTGGTGCTTTTCAAATGAAAATAGTGTGGAATCCTGGGCTGGGCTGGTCTGGTAGGAACCTGTAAGGGTCATCTGGTCCAAGCACCCTGCAATGAGCAGGGATATCTTGAAAGAGATCAGGTTGCTCAGAGCCCCTTCCCACCTGACCTGGAATGTTTCCAGGGAAGGGACACCTACCAGTTCTCAGGACACCTGTGCCACTGTTGCAACATACTCCTTAGATCTACTCAGAGTAAATCCCCTTTTCATTTTAAAATATTACCCCTGCCTTTGAAGCACTGAGCTTGGAAAGTCATGGTTCATTGTTCTTGGTTGTTTTTTTTTCCTTTGGGCAGCATCCATTTGTAACATCAGCCAAGCCTGCGTCCACCCTGGCACCACTCATTATTTCAGTGAAGAGGTGGAAAGAGAAGAAAAGACTGACAATCACAT
Source organism: Coloeus monedula (assembly GCF_965178545.1). NCBI lineage: Eukaryota > Metazoa > Chordata > Aves > Passeriformes > Corvidae > Coloeus > Coloeus monedula. The sequence continues at coordinate 57,888,306 of NC_138822.1, forward strand.
GAGGACTATTTTCTCCATGACCACCTTAGATGAGGATTGTAGAGTAGGATAGTAGAGTAGGATTGTAGAGTAGGATGGCAAATAATTAAAGTTTCTGAAACCTCAACTAATTTGGAAGATTTCCTTCCTTTTTACCCTGTGAATAAGCTCAACATTTCCTTCTGAATTGTCCGTTGTTCCTTAAAGGTGGAAAGTGACACTTATGGCTTCTTTGGTGTGGTTTGTAAGTGGGGCAGGCTCTTCTTCATTCATCCTCTCCAGACCACACTGCCTTTGGAATACGGCACACTGGCCGGTTTTTGTCCAGCCATTGTGCTTGTAGTTGAGGCAGAAAGGGCAATGGCATTTGCAGGCAAAACCAGAGGAGGAGTGCTGCAGCCAAGACATCCTGTGCAGATGCAGGCGTTCAGCTGTGACTCGAGAGCATTGGGGTTCCTGCCACTTGGATTTGTATCCCTAGGTGCAATCTCTTTGGCTCGGGGAGAGTCTTGCTCAGCTGAGAGAGCAGAAAGGTCAGCGAGGGTGCTCTGAAAGGTCTCGTCTGATGCAGAGCTGTCAGCGACCGTGAGGTGAGAGCGGCCCGGCCTTGCCCAGGCCGGAGCCCCAGCAGAGCCCTGGCAGAGCCCAGAGCAGCCTGAGGCTCGGCAGAGGCAGGCTGGCAGGAGGCCCTTGTAGCTGCAAGAGGCAGCAGCCTGGCACTGGGTGCCTCTTCCGGGGAGCGGGCACATCCTCCCATCTCAGAGCCAAAGCGGCAGCTGGCTGCTCCCGAGGGAAGCGTAGCCGTGCTGGGCACAGCGCAGACTGGTGCCATTGGCCGTCTGGAGGTGGCACAGGAGGAGAGAAAGGCAAAAGGCAGCCGAGGGCTGGTGCCCCGGCTGAGGATTGCTACTCTTCTGCCGGCTGCCCTGTAACTCCTGGGAAAGGTTAGCAGTGTGTGCAGCAGCCTGGGCACAGCGGGAGGGAGCCGGGCTGCTCCGCAGGCTCGAGCACAGGGCAGCGTCCTTCAGGCACGGCAGCTTCTGCCAGGGGCACCGAGGCCAACGGGAGGCAGCGACAGCTCGTCAGGTCAGATCTGCAGGAGCCAGTGCCTCACACAGCTCTGGGAGGAAGCGCCTGCAATCCCGGAGTTCTGCACTGAGTCAGAGCAAAGGTGCGAAATGCAGAGCGTTCTGCAGAAATATTTGGGGCCACCAGGCCAGCCTGCTTTGTGCTCTCCGGTGCACAGCAAGCACGGCACCATGCAGCTCTGAGTTGCTGGCAGAGAGGTGTTAAAAATGAGCTAACTTTTGGATACAATTAAATGGTAACAAAGTCGTCGAAGCAAAGGAAAACTGCTTACTAGTAACGATTCAGTTGAGCCGGGTGTGTGCCTCCCTCCCCGAGAGCTCAACACACCCCCCCTCTAACAAAATGGCTGCTTTTTATACCCTTTCCCAGCCGGGGCGGTCCCTGTCCCCTTTCCCAATGGGTGGGTACTAAGAAACTTACATGCTCTCCTGACCTTCTTTTCCGTCCCCTCCCCTCTCATCCTCTTCCTTTTTAGTCGGGTCTTCAACCCTGCCCCTCTCCCAGCTCACAGCAGCACCCAACAAATTAACTAGAACAACTCCAAACCATAAATCCAACATACATCCAACAATTTTCATTCTTTTACCTAGACCCCTTTTGGCTGCAGCAAAATATTACTTCCTCCCTCAGAGGGAATCGGGGATGTGCCTGAGGCTTGTGCTTGAGTAGTGAACTGATTTGGAAGGGAGCAGAAGGCTTTCACTAGGCAATTTGTGTTTTCTTTATTACTTTGTGAAAGAAAGGTGCAATGTGGCTTCACGCAGCAAAAGCACTTGCAGGGTGCAGTGACGAAATGTTGTGTTCAATTCCCAGGGAAGGAAGGCGTGAATGACCATCAGAGGAGAATTTGAGGAACGGGTGTTACGGGTTCAGGAAGATGCCCATGCCCAGAGAACTCAAGACACAGTTAGAATTGCAAAGCAAATGAATTTTAGTAGTCACGTTAGCAATAAATACATACCGACCCCTGGGTGCTGGAAAAGCCACCGAGCAGGAGAAGGAGATAGAGCATGGTTCCTGAGTGGGAGGGGCAGAAGGGCAGGACTCCTTCAGGGCATCCCCTGGATAAAAATGGCGTGCATGATGTCGTCCTCTCCCCTCCACCCCAGGAACACACCTTATATCTCCTCCTCGGGAGTGGCCAGTTTCAACATCATTTTGTCCAGGGCCAACTTAGGAGATGAGGTCACATTGGCCCATGATCATACTCCATGCCAACAATGGCTCTATTATGTATTGTTTCTCCTTTCCCAGGATGAATTCCACCAGGTGACCGATACCTAGTTTCATTTCTAGAAGTTAGTCCCGCTAACTAACAATAGAGTCATCTTCTGCATTATCTTGTCAATGTGCACAACTGCGGACCAAACATGTCAGGCCTCAGATCTGTCTCCTATCCCTGACACATGGGGATGTTCCCCAAATGACCACCAGAGACCCTCAGGACACCCCTACTCTCACATCAAGAACTTCTGACAAGTGATTTAAATATGTCAAATAATTTGAAGTCATGTTTAGCCTGTGAGTTTCAGCAAAGTAATGAGTTCCATGGATACAAACTAGTAAGTGAGATTGCTGGGTGTGCACGTGTTAGGGAAGTGATTCCCCATGCACCCAGCGCTGAAATCAAGTAAGGCCTCCTTTCTAACGCTGAGCTGGCAGCAGGGATGGAGCCCTGCTTGGTAAGCTCTCATTGTGGTCGCTTCTACTGAAGAGCAAAGAAAGGTCAAAATGAAACATTTTCCAGTCCTTTCCCTCTGGTTTACCTTTTCTGGGGGCCAAAGCTCTGTGCCCCAGGTGGCCTGGGTGTGTGCAGAGAAACGCAGCCCCCACACAGCCCTTGGTTTTCCCACAAGTCATCATCACTCCTTCCCAGGTGCACCCAGCTCTGGCAGGGGAGAGAGAGCCCACGGCGCAGTGGGCACCGTGCCCTCCCAGCCGGGGCTCTCTGGCACAGAGCAGCAGCAGCGCCAGCACCTTTCAACCCGCTCCTGGCCTTGGCTTCACCCGGGAGCCAGAAGCCTCTGGAAATCAGCACTGCCAGTTGCATTCCCAGCTTGGAGCAGCTCGTGCGGGTGGGCAAATCCTGCCCGTTCGACTGCTTCCAAAGAGGAATAAAGGCAGAGGTACCGACAAGTACACAGAGGAGCCCTGGGCTGGTCCAATAAATGGACAAATATATGGGGGGATTTGTTAGGAATTATTACAGCTGTTTTGCCAGGAGTGCCTTCCCTCCTACCCCCTTCCCTCCTCACGTTTCCCATCCTTTTCCCCCTCACACTTCCACCCCTTGCCAATCATGATTCTCACAATTTTCCTGTCATGTGTCCTGCTAGTTTTTATTCATGTTTCTCAAAGTTTTTTCCTCACAGTTCTCGCTTTTCCCCTCGTGTTTCTCACCCTTTTCCTCCCACATTTCTCACACTTTCCCCCTGATGTTTCTCATTCTTCTCCCCCCATCTTCTTACATTTTTCTTCGCACATTCTGTGCCCTTTTTTCACTCGTGTTTTTTGCCTTTTCCCCCACTCATGTTTCTCACAATGTTCCCCTCACGTTTCCTGCCAGTTTCTCTCCTTTTGCCGGTAAAGTTTCTCACCCTCTTCCCCTCACATTTCCCTCCCTTTTTCCCCCTTATGTTTGTCACCCTTCACCGCTCATGTTTCTTAGAATTTTCCCATTGTATTTCCTGCCCTTTTCTCCCCTCAACTTCCTCTCCTATTTTCACTCACATTTCTCACCATTTTCCCCTCAGGTTTCTCACCCTTTTCCACTCAAGCTTCCTACCCTTTTCTTCCCTAACAGTTGTCTATCCCTTTTTCACTCAAATTTCTCACACTTGTCACCTCACGTTTCCTGCCTTTTCCCCCCCTCACATTTCTTCACTCACTGGTTCTTGTCAGTGACTGTTTATCTTCAGTAGTTGATGGGCTTCTCGTTTTTTCCTGCAGTCCCCTAATGAAAATAATGGGTACCAGCACAGCAGCCCAGGAAGCCCCTGCCTGTGTGTCTGCCGAACAGAAATGCTGTGCTCAACTTGAAGAATCTCCTTAGGAACAAACTAAACCACAATGGAGGTCTTGCTGCAATTAGGTTTGGGGTTTTGGGGTTTTTTTTCATTTCTACATGGTCTTCATAGTGCTCTAAATAAATAGGTACCCTGAGGGATACACATTGCAGGTGAGCACCCACTGCAGGATGTGCTTCAAGTAGATCCCTACTTTAAAAAGCAGATCTTCCTGCCTGGAAGAAACCAGTTCTGATGCCTCTTTATGCTAAACAAAGTCCATCCTCACAGGAAATGCTTTTGGCCCTATCTTGGGGGAGGGGGGGGGGGGGAAGTTTTTTATTTTAAAACGTTCAGACCCTGGAGTGTCTTCTGATTTTCACCTATTTGAATTACCTTGATAACAAAGTACTGCCAGCCGAGGTGGTGCCACACCGTGTCAGTCCCCCGGGTATCTGTTAATGTCCATTTAAGCAGGTGGCTGAAAGAGGGTGCTCTGCCGGTCCGGCACTGCTCCGGGGCCAGGGCTAGGCCGGCAGGGGCCGCAGAGCGCCTTGGGAGGCACAGCCACAGCCCCGGCCGCCATCTTGTGCGGGGTGGCAGCGCTGCGGGCTGCGCCAGGGACGCTGTTTCCTGCCTTTTCCTTTCCCCGGCTGCCATTTGGAAATGTTTCTGCTGTCCTGGGTTACCCTGTTTCTGGCTTGTCAATACACAAGTCGCTGTCTTACTCACTTTACTCTCAGAAATGGGAGTAAGAATGTTCAGAGGAGCAGTTTCAGCCTGCAGTCCCTGCTGCCGCTTTGCTCCTCCAGCCTTCTCTCTCCCACAGCCACAGCCATCACTCAGCTTTCAAAGCTGTCCACAGGATATCCTCCTCTGCCATGTCATGTTTGTTAGGAGCTGGTTCCTGCCTACATGTATGGATGAAAACAAAAAGAGCATGAAGGTTCTAAGTAGGAATTTAAAAACATACTGCGATTATTAGATAAGCTAAGGAGTATTCTCATCCATAAAAGTGCGTGTGGGGATACCATGGGGACAGAGCCACCGCATGGATTTGGAGTGTTGGGGTGTTGGCACCAAAGTCCTGCTCTTGAGGGGGGTGCAGGGACACAGGGGCTCTCAGGGGACAGTGAGGGACAGGGGGGACACGAGGCCCTAATGGGCGGGGCAAGAGCCTGCACAGGGATGTGTGGCAGCAAAGGCATTTCCTCACCGTGGCCTTGGCACCCCATGGCACCCCAAAAAGGGCCGAGGAGCCACATGTGTCACCAGGATGGGTGACCGACATCACTGTGCGTCCCAGCATGCCCCAGTGCCTTGCTGGCCCTTCAGGGGACACTGGGGATACTGGGGATGTGTGGAAGATGGGGATGAGGTGCACAAAGTAAAAGGGGGACCCCAGAAGGGAAGGACTGGAACCCAAAATCGCTGAGCGGAGACCTCCAGAATGGAGGTGTGATATCCCAAAATGGACGGAGGACCCCACAAAACTGGGGAGACACCCCAAAAACACACATGAAGCTGTTCTCTCACTCCCCTGCTTACCGACAAGAACCATCTACCAACTCCAACTGGTACCAACCAGCAACTAATTTCAAGTGTTTTAGCTGAAACTCCTTCTGAGTAGACCTTGTAGAAGTGATCACAGACTTGCAGAATGTTCTGTGTTGGAAGGAATCCACCGAGTCCAACTCTGAAGCGAATGGGTTGCTGTTTTGCCAG